>NC_086098.1:115901010-116268912 GCF_963921235.1 Mobula hypostoma | reverse complement strand
TTGCAACACTGACCCCTGTGGCACACCACTAGATACTGGCCTCCATTTTAAGAAACTGTATGCTGTGCACTGTTTACATAATCTTTAACACAAACCTCTAATAACTCTGATTAAGTGCATTTGGCAATCTGCTAAATATTGTAAGTACAAATGTAATAGTCATGAATTTGGTTGCCTTTTAGCACTGCTGTGTTGTGTAGACTTGTAACCAGATTTTCCTCCTCCTCTTCCAATCCCAAAACGATATGTCGCCTCTCTTTTCATCACCTATCAGCCCTTGCTATCAATCCACTCGCTGTCTCATTGGAGAAAATACCTTAGGCACTGCCTCTATTCGACCTCTCCACCTGCTGTCTAGCTACGTTGAGGCTAGAGCTCTTCTGAGTAAACCCACGGTCAAAGTGTTGCCGAAGATTGATCTTCCATTACCCAGACAATAAATGAAAGCACCAGACTCTACTTAGCTTCTTCAACATCACTTCCTTTTGTGGTCAGTGTCCTTGATCTCTGGTTCTCTGAACAAAACTGAACTGGAAAATGGAATGGGTGACCTGAATAATACAGGTTATTCTACAAATCTGTTCTCTACAAATTTGTTGTGTTTCAAAATAGAACAATATTGCACAGGAACAGTGCCTTTAGCCTACTGTGTCAATCTCCCATTTACAGTAGTCCCATTTTTAAATTCTTCACACTTTCTTATTAACTCTCCCCAGATTCTACTTCTCACCCCCACACTAGGAGCAATTTATAGTGGCTAGTTAACCTACCGAATCACATCTCTGCGATGTGAAAGTAACCCAGATCACCCAGAGGGACCCATGCACAATGATGTACTTGTGTATTGAAATAGTTAAATTGGTTTATTATTGTCACATGTACTAAGGTAAAGTGAAAAGTTTTATTTTGCATGCTATCCATACAGATCATTTAGTCATGTCAGTGTATTGAGGAGGCCCCATGTGCCACCTAGGCACTAAGGGTTCAGACGACAATGACATGTATTGAGGTAGTATAAAGGAAAAGCAATAACAATGCAAGCTGAAGTGTTACAGTTATGGAAAAAGTGAAATGCAAGTAGACAATAAGTTGCAAGGCCACAACGAGGTAGATTGTGGGTCAAGAGTTCTGCTCAATAGTCTTCTAACAGCAGGATAGAAGTTATCCTTGAGCGTAGGGGTATGTGCTTTTAAGCTTTTGTCTCTTCTGCCTGATGGAAGGAAGGGGAAGAGAGAATGTCTGAGGTCTTTGATTTTTTTTCTCTGTTGCCTGCTTTACTGAGACATCATGAACTATAAACAGAGTCCATGAAGAGGAGCCAACCGGGCAGCATGAACATCGATTTTTCCAACTTCCAGTATTTTTCCCATCCCCCTTCCATCTTCTTCATTTCTACACTCTGGCCTCTTACTTCTTTTCCTCAGCTGCATAGCACCTCCCCCGGTGCACCTCCTCCTTCCCTTTCTTGCATGATCTACTTTCCTATCAGATTCGTTGTTGTCCGGCCCTTTGCTTTTTCCACTTATCACCTCTCAGCTTCTTACTTCATCCCCCCCTTCCCCCACCCACCTGCCTTTGCCTATCACCTACTAGCTTGTCCCCTCCCCCTCCCCCAACCTTCTTATTCAAACTCCTTTCCCTTCCTCTCCATTTCTGATAAAGGGTCTTGGACTGAAATGTCGACTTTATTCAATTCCAGAGATGCTGCCTGACCTGCTGAGTTCTGCAGGTATTTTGTGTGTGTTTCCATGGAGTGGGTGTTGGTTTCTCTTCCATTCATCTATATCTGTAGAAATAATCTGTGTGGATGGCTTGCAAAACTAAGTCAGACAATGTACCAGAGGGTATTGCTTGTGACTTCCAATCTAAACATCAGTTTACAAGACAATTCAGCTATCTGACTGGTATCAATGTGCACATCTGCAGAATGAGAAACTGACAATGCTTTGTGTCCTTTTGTCAGATTTAATGTTTATTTTAATCATAATAGTTTCAGGTTAGGCAATTATAAAGGACATTTTTATTAGAGAAGTTTATTATGGGTACTTTCTATAAAGTACAGAAATCTAATCAGTGAAGGTTTGCTTAATAACCCCTTACAACATCAGCAATGTTGAGAAAGGTCTTGTATGTATAGAAGATTTCTTTCTTTGGATTTGGTTGATGTAAATCTCCAGTGGTCGATCAAGCTCCTGTATTTATACATAATTTACATTTTCATTTTAATGCTTTTGACTGGTGAATTCATTTGAAGTAGTGTGATCAAAATAAGTAGTTGCCAAGATTACAACTCGCAATACAATTAGCAGGGTTCCTACAGCAGCAACTGCACAAATGCATATGTAATCAGCCTTGAACAAATTTCATTGGATTAAATCAACTCATCACTCTAATCAATCTGTAGCAATGCTCAGTAGAATTATCTTCCCCATCACTCACTGAAACAAAGGAACCATTTAATCTGTCCTTTAAAAGTTTGGGATCCCAAGACTGAAAACTTCAACTGATTTTTTACTTGGGTGATCACAGGTATCCTTGACTTCTAAATTTAATCAGAGCTTAGTGAATGAAGGTCGTGCAATGGCTTTGTTCGATTGGAAACCTCACAAAACTTTTCTAGAAGGCACAAATGTCTAAGGCAAAGGTAAGATGCTGTAGATATTGGAGAAAACACACAGACAACAATGAGGATTAATCAGCTGAATCTTAACTAATAACTTAAACAACACACTTCAAAGTTGCTGGTGAATGCAGCAGGCCAGGCAGCATCTCTAGGAAGAGGTACAGTCGACGTTTCAGGCCGAGGCCCTTTTGGTGAATGCAGCAGGCCAGGCAGCATCTCTAGGAAGAGGTACAGTCGATGTTTCAGGCCGAGACCCTTCGTCCTGAAACATCGACTGTACCTCTTCCTAGAGATGCTGCCTGGCCTGCTGCGTTCACCAGCAACTTTGATGTGTGTTGCTTGAATTTCCAGCATCTGCAGAATTCCTGTTGTTTGTGTTTTATAATAACTTAAACAGTTTGCAGCAGGGTGGGTCTGTTGCAATCAAACTCATTCAGAATCAGAACCTTTCCATTTTACTTTGATATACAGCAAGAGCAGGTGGTTAATTTACGCCAAGGACGTGACTTGCTGGTCACAGACATGGTCAAAATTTGCTCTTCTTGTAGATAATATTCCCCAATCTCTGGAAACCCGATGGCTGAACATAAGCAAGTAAAAGGCTGAGTCCTTGAAGTAATGAAACTGCAGCACTGTCTGTGAATCAGAGGGAGAAAGGTTCATTGCGTCAAAGGTCACAGAAACAGACATTTTGGCCCAGCTGGTCAATGCCAAGTAAGATGACCATGTAAATTAGTAAATTGGTTTATTATTGTCACATGTACCAATATTTCCCTCCCTGTTTCTGCCCACTGCTGCTTTGTGCTGTCCTATACTTTGGTCCTTTGTATCTGATTTTGAAACTACATTGACCCATGCCAAAGTGGAGTTGAAGGCTGTACATTAATGCTCTGCCCTTGGGGGCAATCAGGCTTTGGGGAGTTGCTTCTTCCTGCACGCTACAACTTGCGATAATGCTTTACCTCAGTCCTTTCTCAAAATAGAGCCTCTAATCATGCATCCGACAGAATTGAGAAGGTGCAGGGGGAATTCAAAATGGTATGCAAATATCTGTTTAGACAAGCACTAAAAGCCACTTATCTCAAGCATTATACACTCAACATCTCTCGCTGGATTTGCATAATGATCAACGACCTGTCCCAGTACTGAAATTGGCAACACAGCAGGTGGGAGAAGTGTCACATAGTTGCACCTGCACCCACTGTCTGCAAAACTGCTTTCTAGCATAAAATGTTTAAATGCTGGCAGAGGCACCAGAGACTCAACTGTAAACACCTCAGTTATCTTTGAGAATGATCTCTACAGTGGTGGCAGTGGAAGGAGGAGATTTGATAGGGTTAAGGTAAAAAAAATACCCTGCTCCCAAAAATGTCAGATCCTTCAGCCACAGTCAGAGACTCACCCCCTGTGCACCCTGTCCTCAAGGAGGATGTGGTGTGACCTCCTCAAAGCCTGTGCAATTGCACAGGTCAGGAAGGGGATGCAGCCGTCCTTGCTGAGATTTGCCTTGAGCAGTTGCATAATACTGGACTAGATTCTGAAGGCTAATCAACTGTTACCCCAGACATCTCTCCCTTCGCCATAGCAATATCGTAGTTTAGCAGTTACATTCCAGAGATGCAGCTAATAACTGGAAGACATGAATGTCAATACCACCATGATGGCTGAGAAGGAACTCAGTGATTCAGAATTGATATCAATAATAGTGTTTCTGAAACACTAAGATTAACATTACAAACCCCTCTGGTTCATTGCTATAGTGGAGGAACAAGGATTCACTATCCTGCCTGGTCTAACCACAATATGAAGACAGACTCACAGCAATATGGTTGACTGGTAACTACCTTGATGGAGGACCAAGCAATTTGTGGAGGGTTAATAAATCCTGACCATGCCAATGATCCCTATGCCCCAACATTGTAAAATCATTCGGTGAATGGTCACACAGATGAGGATTGCACTCTCTGCCCACCACACTGGAGGGTGAGGTGTCTGTGTACTGATTGGTAAAATGGGTGGAACATTACTGAAGCTTGACCTCAGCTTTGTCCTTACCTTCTCCAGGTGAATCAGGCAATGGAAAATCCGCACTTATTCGGGAAATGCTTTCAACGCTTGAGAAATCAAAAGGCTCATTGATCCAGTCAGAGACCATCCTGGGCAATGTCTTCCTTTACAATGAGATGAAACATGAAAGGTGAATACTTCCATGGTTAGAATGAGGAAATGGGTGAGCTGATTGATCTATGGGTCAGTTTCTGGCAATGAATTTAATCAAATTGCTATTACAAAAACTGCTGATAGAATTCTTCAACATGGTTAAGATTCCTAAATATACAACAGTACTGCACAGTATCAAGCCCTTCAGCCCTTGATGCACTTGCCAATTTAAGCTGCACATCTGCTTGCAAATAATATATATCCCTCCATTCCCCGTCTATTCAGTGCTGATCAAAAATCTTAAATGTTGCTGTTGTATCTTCTGCTACCACCTCCTCTGGCAGTTCCAGGCACCTACCACTCTCTTTTTAAAAAAAAGACTTGCCTCATAAAACTGCTCACAACACTCCAAGCGAGGCCTCACCGGTGCTTTATAAAGTCTCAACATTACATCCTTGCTTTTATATTCTACCCCTCTGGAAATGAATGCTAACATTGCATTTGCCTTCCTCACCACAGACTCAACCAGCAAATTAACCTTTAGGGAATCCTGCATGAGGACTTCCAAGTATCCATTTAAGTCCTTCTGTAGCCCCTCTACTTCCTCAGAACTACCTGCTCCTATAAACATATCTTATGCATCTGGTTTCAATTCCGAAAATTTTTCGATCTTAATCAATTTGGGCTAGCGATTCCTATTTTAGGCAATATATTCTTTCCCCTTTCCTCTACGGACCATGCCTTTCAAATTTGGAAGACCAATGGTATATCACGGTTTTTGGATTTATTTTCAGATGGCTCCCTTATGTCTTTTGAACAGTTATCTAACAAATATAAATTACCAAGAATACATTTTTTTAGATATCTGCAAGTTAGAAATTTCCTAAGTACCATACTTTCTTCCTTTCCAGCGTTACCCCCTACAAATATTTTAGATACTATAATTAACCTTAACCCGTGTCTGAAAGGTGTAACGGCTATTATTTATAATACTATCATGAAACTTAGGAAAGCTCCATTCGATAAGATTAGGTCTGACTGGAAAAAGGAATTGGGCTTTACTTTTTTGGCGGATGACTGGGCGCATATTTTACAACTAGTCAATACTTCCTCTATCTGTTCCAAACATTCCCTAATTCAATTTAAAGTTGTTCATAGAGCACATATGTCTAAAGATAAATTAGCTCGTTTTTACTCTCATATTAACCCTCTTTGTGATAGATGTCATGGGGAGATAGTTTCCTTAACTCACATGTTTTGGTCTTGTCCTACTCTGGAAACATTTTGGAAAGACATTTTTAATATTATCTCAAAGGTATTGAATATAGATATTTCTCCCCATCCTATTACTGCTATCTTTGGATTACCTAAAACCTCCAGTAATCTTTCCCCTTCAGCCCGTAGGATGATTGCATTCCTTACTTTAATGGCGAAAAGATATATTTTACAACATTGGGAGGAGATTAATGCCCCAACTACCTTTTTTTGGTTTTCTCAAACGATACTGTGTTTAAATTTGGAAAAAATCAGAAGTAATCTTTATGATACCTAAGTTAAATTTGAACAGACCTGGAGATTTTTATTCAACATTTTCATTTAATGTAACTTTTTTTTCTCTTTGACCATATTTACATTCCCTTCTTGGTTTTTAACTGTTATTAATGGAGGTCGGGTTTGAGGACGTGATTGTTTAAGTTGTTTGAGTCGACTTGATACCTAGTTAGCCCATTGCTTTGCTTTGCTTTTTAGGTTCGTTGCACGGTGGGTTTTTTGGGGTTTTTTCTTCTCTTTATTGATATATATGGAAAATTAGTATACTACTATATTACCTCGTTATTTTATAACTAAACTGCACTGTTTGTATTGTTTTTCTATGTATTAATATCTCTTGTAAAATTATATCACAACAGTGTATTAGTTTCTGTATGTTTTACCTTTTGTGTACTAATTCAATAAAAAGATTTAAAAAGAAAGAAAGAACTGCCTGCTCCTCCACCTATCTTCACATCATCTGCAAACCTTGCAACAAAGCCATCAATTCCTTCATCTAAATCATTGACATTGGTCCCAACACAGGCCCTTGTGGAACACCACCAGTCACTTGCAGCCAGCCAGAAAAGGCTTTCTTTGTTCCCACCATTTGGCTCCTGCCAATCAGCCACTGCTTTATCCCTGCTAGCATCTTTCCTGTGATACCATGGGCTCATAGCTTGTTAAGCAGCCTCATGAGTGGCACCTTGTCAAAGGCCCTAAAATCAAAGTATACAACATCAACCGATTCTCCTTTGTCTATCCTGCTTAATATTTCTTCAAAGAATTCCAACAATTTGTCAGGCAAGATTTTCCCTTAAGGAAGCTATGCTGACAACAGCCTATTTTATCATGTGACTCCAAGTACTCTGAGACCTCGTCCTTAATGATCGATTCCAACATCTTCCCAACCACTGAGGTCAAACAAGCTGGCCTATAGTTTCCTTTCTTCTGCTTCTGCCCCTTCTTGAAGAATGGAGTGACATCTGCAATTTTCTAGTCCTCTGGAACCATTTCAGAATCTAGGGATTCTTGAAAATCATAACTAATGCCTCCATGATCTCTTCAGCCACCTCTTTCAGAATTCTGGGGTATACACCATTGGTCCAGGTGACTTACCTACCTTCAGACCTTTCAGTTTCCCAAGAACCAACTCCTCTCTCATGCCTCTATAATTCCCTTTCCTACTGATACATCTGACTTTAGCTTCTCCTTCTCAAATTTCAGGGTGAATTCCATTATATTATGGTCACTTGCCTCTAAGTGTTCTTTTACCTTAAGCTCTCTAATCAATTTTGGTTCACTGCACAATACCCAATCCAGAATAGCTGGTCCTCCAGTGGGCTCAACCATGAACTTCTCTAAAAAGCCATCTTGTAGGCACTCTAGAAATTCCCCCTCTTGTAATCCAGCACCAACCTGATTTTCCCATATACCTGCATTTTGAAATCACGCATGACTTTTGGCAAGCACTTTCTATCTCCCTTTGTAATTTGTAGGCCATATCTTTATTACTGTTTGGGACTTCTGTATACAGATCCCTTCAGGGTCTTTCTACCCTTGCAGCTACTTAGCTCTATCTACAATGATTCAACACCTTCCAACCCTATGATTCTATGTGTTAGATAAGTATTTGAAAGGTCAAGGAATTGAGGGGTATAAGAAACTGGCAAAAAAGACGAGTATGTTCCAACATAGATCAGCCATGATCATATTGAATCATGACAGGCTTGAACAGCTGAGTGGCCTACTGCTGCTCCTATTTTCTTGCATTCCTCTATGCTCTAAAGGAATGCAAATTACTCTAGATGTGTGTGTGTTCCTTTTCATATTTACAGGGAGGGAGAAGGTCAGGTTTAGTAATGACTGCTTTCTGTGTGCTTCATTCCACAGCCTGGTGTCTGGCCTCACCCAGATGTTTGAGGGCTTCAACAGGAAAATAGACAAGAGTACTGCCTGCATTGATGGAGGTATGAGACTTCCATGGAAGTAGAAGCATAGAAACATAGAAAATAGGTGCAGGAGTAGGCCATTCGGCCCTTCCAGCCTGCACCGCCATTCAGCACGATCATGGCTGATCATCCAACTCAGAACTCTGTACCTGCCTTCTCTCCATACCCCCCGATCCCTTTAGCCACAAGGGCCATATCTAACTCCCACTTAAATATAGCCAATGAACTAGCCTCAACTGTTTCCTGTGGCAGAGAATTCCACAGATTCACCACTCTCTGTGTGAAGAAGTTTTTCCTCATCTCGGCCCTAAAAGGCTTCCCCTTTATCCTCAAACTGTGACCCCTCATTCTGGACTTCCCCAACATCGGGAACAATCTTCCTACATCTAGCCTGTCCAATCCCTTTAGAATTTTACACGTTTCAATAAGATCCCCCCTCAATCTTCTAAATTCCAGAGAGTATAAGCCTAGCCGATCCAGTCTTTCATCATATGAAAGTCCTGCCATCCCAGGAATCAATCTGGTAAACCTTCTTTGTACTCCCTCTATGGCAAGAAAGTCCTTCTTCAGATTAGGGGACCAAAACTGCACACAATACTCCAGGTGTGGTCTCACCAAGGCCTTGTACAACTGCAGTAGTACCTCCCTGCTCCTGTACTCGAATCCTCTCGCTATAAATGCCAGCATACCATTTGCCTTTTTCACCGCCTGCTGTACCTGCATGCCCACTTTCAATGACTGGTGTATAATGACACCCAGGTCTCGTTGCACCTCCCCTTTTCCTAATCGGCCACCATTCAGATAATAATCTGTTTTCCTGTTCTTGCCACCAAAGTGGATAACCTCACATTTATCCACATTAAATTGCATCTGCCATGAATTTGCCCACTCACCTAACCTATCCAAGTCACTCTGCATCCTCTTAGCATCCTCCTCACAGCTAACACTGCCGCCCAGCTTTGTGTCATCTGCAAACTTGGAGATGCTGCATTTAATTCCCTGGTCTAAGTCATTAATATATATTGTAAACAACTGGGGTCCCAGCACTGAACCTTGCGGTACCCCACTCGTCACTGCCTGCCATTCTGAAAAGGTCCCGTTTATTCCCACTCTTTGCTTCCTGTCTGCCAACCAATTCTCTCTCCACATCAATACCATACCCCCAATACCGTGTGCTTTAAGTTTGCACACTAACCTCCTGTGTGGGACCTTGTCAAAAGCCTTTTGAAAATCCAAATATACCACATCCACTGGTTCTCTCCTATCAACTTTACTAGTTACATCCTCAAAAAACTCTGAGATTCGTCAGACATGATTTTCCTTTCACAAATCCATGCTGTCTTCGTCTGATGATTTCACCGCTTTCCAAATGTGCTGTTATCACATCTTTGGTAACCGACTCTAGCATTTTCCCCACCGCCGATGTCAGGCGTACCGGTCTATAATTCCCCGGTTTCTCTCTCCTTCCTCTTTTAAAAAGCGGGGTTACATTAGCCACCCTCCAATCCTTAGGAACTAATCCAGAATCTAAAGAGTTTTGAAAAATTATCACTAATGCATCCACTATTTCTTGTGCTACTTCCTTAAGCACTCTGGGATGCAGACCATCTGGCCCAGGGGATTTATCTGCCTTCAATCCCTTCAATTTACCTAATACCACTTCCCTACTAACATGTATTTCCCTCAATTCCTCCATCTCACTAGACCCTCGGTCCCCTACTACTTCCAGAAGATTATTTATATCCTCCTTAGTGAAGTCAGAACCAAAGTAGTTATTCAATTGGTCTGCCATGTCCTTGTTCCCCATGATCAATTCACCTGTTTCTGACTGTAAGGGACCTACATTTGTCTTAACCAATCTTTTTCTTTTCACATATCTATAAAAGCTTTTACAGTCAGGTTTTATGTTCCCTGCCAGCTTTCTCTCATAATCTTTTTTCCCTTTCCTAATTAAGCCCTTTGTCCTCCTCTGCTGGACTCTGAATTTCTCCCAGTCCTCAGGTGTGCCGCTTTTTCTGGCTAATTTGTATGTTTCTTCTTTGGAATTGATACTATCCCTAATTTCTCTTGTACAAGTGTAGTGAGTGATCAAGGAAACAAACTGCAACTGTCGTTGTTCTCAAAATGTTACCGAGTAGTTTCACTGAATCATGGTTCCCTCTGTCCATCTCACCCTCCATCAGCAGGTCGGCCGTGAATTGTATTGATCTTGATTGTTTTGTTTTCCATAATCCTTCAACAAGAGTTTGCAACAAGTTGTAAATGTCAACTGATGAAATATTATGGACTGTTCTTCACCAGTGTTGTGCTACCAAAAGCTCCTCTTTATCACTTGGTAGCTGAAGCCATTTTAATCCAAATCATTATCTCTTGCATCGCAAAGTGGTGCAGGGCAACACAGGTTTCTGCTGAGCAATTCAAAAGGCATCACTTCACTTAAACATTTAAGGTCCCAGCCATGGAGTAAAGAGAATTATGAGAATTGTAAGAAGGGTAAGATGTTTCATTGGAGGCCAGTGGGGATAAATCCATAACATAAATCACTACAGGTCTGGGTGGCAGGGAGCAGAATGCCTGTAGATTGTTAGTAACTGTTACTCTAGATTCTAGCATCTGCAATCCCTTGTCCCTCACATATGAGAAGTACTCTGGCCCTTCGAACCTGCTCCCCATTTATCCAGATCGTGGTTGACTTTCCACCTTCATGTCATTTTCCTGCATTGCCCCCATCTTCCTTTCATTGCCTTAGTCAGGGGATACCTGTCAATCAACGACAGAGCCTCCTCAGCTTTTGGAGTAGAAATTTTGGAGGTTTCAAAATGAAGGAATGTAGGATGCTGAATGGTAATTGTGGTGTATAAAATTATGAGGTGCATAGTTAGGGTGAATGCATTCAGTCGTTTTCTCAGAGTTGGGGAATCAAAAATTAGAGGGAGTAGGTTTAAGATGAGAAGAGCAAGATTTAATAAAACTTGAGGGGCAAATTCTTTGCACATAGTGTGATCAGTATATGGAATGAGCTGCCAGAAGAACTGTTTGAGGCAGGTACAATTACAACTTATAAAATACAATTAGCCAAGTAAGTGGATAGGAAAGTTTTAGAAAGTTATAGGACTAGCTTGGTTGGGCATTTTGATCAGCATGGACAAATTGGGCTGACGATCCTGTTTCTGTGCTGTATGACTCTATGACCTTGGAACATTGTCTCCTAGAATTTATAATCCTTGAAAATGCATATCTTTTGGTATTATTAAGATTATCTGGTGAATTAATGGTCCAAAAACAATTCCCTGGTAGCACACTTCGAGGTCAAGCAATATCTGTCCTACATTGCACACTACGAGGTCGAGCAATATCTATATAAAAAAAGGAAAAGAAAGAAAAGAAAAGGAATGGAAAATAAAGAAACTATGCCAGAACAGGGTTTTGACCCACAACATCAATGATTCCTTTCCTCCCACAGATGCCTCCGACCTACTGAGTTCTTCCAGCTAGTTGTTTATTGCTCCAGATTCCAGCGTCTGCTGTCTCTTCTGTTGGACTTCATTCCTCATTTCCTTTGATGTTTCAATGGAACCAATGGGCCTGTTTCCATGCTATTTGACTAAATGAATCTATACTGATAGGAAAACTTTAGTAGGATATGGGCAAAACACAAGCAAATAGGATTAGTTTAGATGGGCTCCTGGCTGTCATGGGAAAGTTGGACATTCTCATTACTGGCCCAAGAAGTTGCTGCAGAATTCCTTGTCTTTAATACATGAATCTGTTACAGTTTTAGTCACTCCTTGTGAATTGGATGGATTAAGTTTTGCCTCAAGAATACATAATTTCTGTATCCAGATGAACAATCTCAAAAGCCTATGATTCAGTCCCTTTGCTTTCAGTCTTGAGAAAACTAGAGTCTGTCCACTCTTACTCCAGTTATTTTCAAACTGACCACACATTCTGGGATGGAGATCATAATTTATGGTAAGCATGCTGAAAAGTTCACTTTGCTCTCTGAAACAAGCTGTAGTGTTTAATGAATGAACATTCAATGACACTCCCCATTTTTTTCTCTCCTACATCTTTCCCTCATTCCCACCTGATATTAAATCCTGATTTTTCAAACCCTGTTATCCTTCACAGAGTCAAGAAAAGCACAGCACAGAAACAGGCCCTTTGTCCCATTTAGTCTGTGCCAAATCATTTGGACTGCCTACTCCCATTGATCTGCACCAGGGCCATGGCTCTCCATACCTCTACCAACGATGTACCTATCCAAACTTCTCTTAAATGTTGAAGTCGAACTTGCATGCACCATTCCACTCTCAGGACTCTCTTGGTGAAGAAGTTACTCCTCATGTTCTCCTTAGCCTTTTCACCTTTCATCCTTAACCCATGACCTCTAGTTGTAGTTCCACTCAACCTCAGTTAAAAAAGCCTGCTTGTATTTTCCCTATCTATACCCCTCATAATATTGGATACCTCTATCAAATCTCCCCTCAGTCTTTGGCATTCCAAGGAATAAAGTTCTAAACTATTTAATCTTTCCTTGTAACTCAGGTCCTCCAGATCCAGTAAAATCCTTGTAAATTTTCTATGTACTCTTTCAACCTTACTTACATCTTTCCCATAGGTAGGTGATCACAACTGCATACGATCCTCCTAATTAGGCCTCACCAATGCTTTATACAACTTCAACATAATATCCCATCTCCTGTACTCATTACTTTGATTTATGCATTCACTGCACCCATTCACAGTGTGGTAAACGTAGATTATAACAGCAAGCACACTAGAGGAGTACTTCAGTTGATTGTAAAAGGGTTTGTCATTTCCTGAGGCATCAGTAGGTGATTTAACAATGTAACTCTCATTTCTGTGCACTATCTCAAAGCTGTGCAATAAACATCCAGCCTAACCCAGTTCTCGATCATTATTTTAGTGTACAGCACTGCACATAAACACCTTTCAGCAATTAAACAAGCATTCCGTCTGAGCATTGCTCTGTCAGCTACACATTTTATTAGGTTCACCTGCACACCTGCTCATTAATGCAAAAATCTAATCAGCCAATCATATGGCAGCAACTCAATGCGTAAAAGCATGCAGACATGGTCAAGAGGTTCAGATGTTGTTCAGACCAAACTTCAGAATGGGAAAGAAATGTGATCTGAATAACCTTGACCATGGAATACCAGTCAGAGTGGTTTGAGTATCTCAGATACTGCTGATTCCCTGGGATTTTTACAATAGAGTTTATAGAGAATGGTGTGAAAAACAAAAAAAAAGTTCCAGTGAGCAGTTCTGTGGGCAAAAACACCTTGCTAATGAGATCTCTGAAAGCACAACATGTCAAACCTTGAAATGGATGGGCTACAGCAAAAGAAGACCTCAAACATACACTCAGTGGACACTTTACTAGGTACAGAAGATACCTAATAAGTAGCCACTGAGTGTGGAGCTCAGAATAATTTTGATAGCCTACTTCAATTTGCACTGAGCCTCTAGGTTCTGGAGACTGGTGTGTTTTGATCACTTCTGAGCTATCAAATAATTGATTTAAGAATCAAGTGAATGATGTTAGGTCTTGAGGTGTTGCTGGCAAAGTTACCATGTAGAGTAATGTTAATTCCTTTACCAACATCATCACTCATCCATCTCTACCATCTGTTACTTTAACCCATAACTCAGATCCTGATTTAGAATTGGATTGTCATCCATCAATTTTTATATACAACTGTTGGTTAAAAAATAGACAAAACTGAAAGTGGAGAAATGCACTTTCTGGAAGTTAACCACTATGCGGCTATTCAGCAAATCGCCACTTGGTACTGGTTCGCTTGGTTTGGGGTGAGGCTCAAGGCTTGGGATTTTGAAGCTCCTCCTGGGCAGGGCACGGATCTCCACCCAATGGAGTCAAGGGACAGGAAGGGACCGAACCCACCGCAGGGTAACGGCAATACGGCTTGGCTTACCCGACGGAGGCAAGGGACAGGAAGGGAGCTAGGTACAGCGTGGCTCCAAGACAAGACTTCAGGTGAGGCGAGAGTTACCAGCAAGACAAGGCAAGGCTTCAGGTAATGCAAGGTGAGGCAAGAACTTCAGGTGAGGCGAGAGTTACCGGCAAGACAAGGCAAGGCTTCAGGCAATGCAAGATGAGACAAGAACTTCAGGCAAGGCGAGAGTTACCGGCAAGACAAGGCAAGGCTTCAGGCAATGCAAGACGAGACAAGAACTTCAGGCAAGGCGAGAGTTACCGGCAAGACAAGGCGAGAAAGCAGAAGGCAGGGGAAGGGATACTAGGAGTAAGGACAAGAACAATCCAGCAGCCACGCCCTGGTTTCTGGAGGTATTTATGCAGCCAGCCCCAACGAGAACCAGCTGCCTTAATTAGTGCTCAACAGGAGCAGAAACAGGGTAGACAGGAAAACCTGGAGCAAAGGTCAATGGACCGGACCATGAACTGGAATGCGAACTTCATGGACCGGACCACGACACTAGCGGATTATGATCGGTATAAACTGTGAGTCGTTTATGAGTAGTACTAACATACACTTCAAAATGTTGTAATGCCAAAACAAGAGATAATAATTCCTTTTCTATTGTTGAATGATTTCTTTGATGAGCATTAAATTTCTTAAAAAAAATAAGCTACCGGACGATCAACTTCATCACCATCATCTCTTTGAAGTAACACTGCTCCTGCAGCTTCATCACTAGCATCTACAGCTAGCAAAAATGGCTTTTCAAAGTCAGGAGATTTGAGTACAGGTTGACTACATATTAATAGTTTTCAATTTATCAAAGGCTTCCTGACAAGACTCTGTCCAAAAGAACTTCTCATTTTTCTTCAAGAGATTAGTTAATAGAAGAGCAATACTCGCAAAATTCTTACAAAATTTTCTGTAATATCCTACCATACCCAAGAATCTTCTGAGAGTTTTCTTACCAATTGGAGTGGGTACTTCTAAGATTGCCTGAACTTTTGCTTGAATAGGAGCTAATTTTCCTTGACCCGCAACATAACCAAGGTAAGTCACTGTGGCATGGCCAAATTCACTTTTAGCTAAGTTAATAGTTAAGTTTGCTTTTGAAAGTCTCTCAAATAGTTTCTCCACCGCAGTAATATGTGCTTTCCACGTATTATTTCCTGTAACTAAATCATCAATATAGGCATCTGTATCTTTTAATCCATGAATCACACTATTAATCATCCTCTGAAAAGTACCTGGTGCAATTCTCTATCCCAAATGGAAGAACATTATATTCATATAACCCAGATGGGGTTACAAATGCAGAAATCTCTCTACCTCTATCCGTCAATGGAACACACCAATAACCTTTTAACAAATCAATATTTGTAAGGAATTTGTCTTGTCCAACTTTATCCACACCATCATCTACCCTAGGGATTGGATATGCATCAGTTTTCGTCACAGCATTCACCTTCCTGTAATCCGTACAAAACCTAATACTATTGTCTGGCTTAGGCACCATAACACACGGTGAACTCCAATTCGAATTAGAATATCTAATAATATCATTCTCTAACATATACTTAATTTCTTGTTCGGCAAGTTCACATTTTTCCCTGTTCATTTGATACGTATGTTGTTTTATGGATTTTTCATCTCCAACATCTACATCATGCGTAGCTACAGTGGTCCTTCTAGGAATGTCTGGAAATAAATCTCTATATAAAAAAATTAACTGCTTCATCTGCTCTCTCTGCTCTGGCTGTAAATCAGCTAATTTTTCATCAATATTTTTTAGAATTTTTGAATTTGGTAACCTGGCTGAAATAATGTTGGGTTTAAAATGAGTTTCAGATGAATCATCCATTAAGTTTTTATAAAGATCAGACTCATTATTGACCACAACAGTCATAGTAGCAGCTTCTCTCTCATAATACGATTTTATCATATTTATATGACACAGCTGTGTTGGCTTTCTTTGATCTGGGGTTTTTATCACGTAATCCACATCATTTAACTTAGATTTAGTATCATAAGGACCATGAAATTTAGCTTGTAATGGATTTGTTTGCACTGGGAAAAGAACCAACACCTTATCTCCAGGCTTAAATAACCTCATCCTAGCTTCCTTATCATACCACGTCTTCAGCTTCTCTTGAGCCAATTTTAAATTTTCCTTTGCCAAGCTTCAAGCTTTATATAATCTTTCTTTAAATTTTAAAACATAATCTAGCAAATTAGTGTGTACTTCTTTATTAATCCACTATTCCTTCAACAAGGCCAAAGGTCCTCGAACTCTATGCCCAAACACAAGTTCAAAAGGACTAAAACCTAATGATTCCTGAATTGCCTCCTTTACTGCAAAAAGTAGTAAATGTACACCTTCATCCCAGTCCTTTTCATTTTCCACACAATATGTCCTAATCATAGTTTTTAATGTAGAATGGAATCTCTCCAAGGCTTCTTGCAATTCTGGATGATAGGCTGATGAAATAATCTGTTTTGCGCCCAGTTTATAAACTATCTGCTGAAACAATCCCGACATAAAATTACTACCTTGATCTGATTGTATTTCCTTAGGCAACCCAAAATAAGTAAAGAATTTTATAAGAGCCTTTGTCACAGTTTTGGCTGTTGTATTCCTAAAAGGTACTGCCTCTGGAAACCTAGATGCTGTGCACATAGCAGTTAACAAGTATTGATGTCCAGTTTTAGTTTTTGGCAAAGGACCTACACAGTCTACAATGATTTTTGAGAACAGCTCACCAAATGCTGGAATTGGTTGCAGTGGGGCCACTGGATTAACTTGATTAGGTTTACCCACAATTTGACATGTATGACATGTTCTGCAAAATGTCGCTACATCTTTTCTTAAACTAGGCCAATAAAAATGTTTAAAAACCTTGTTCATAGTTTTCTTTACACCTAAATGACCACCCAAAGGAATACTATGAGCCATAGTTAAAATCTCATTTCGATAAACTTTAGGAACTACTACCTGGTGATTAACTTCCCATTCCTCACTAGCAGGAATTATAGGTGATCTCCACTTTCTCATTAATACTCCCTTTTCAAAATAATATCCTACTGCCACCGTCCTAATTTCACTATCTGGAAGAGCTTGTTCCTTTAATTTAACCATCTCAGGATCTCTACCCTGCTCTACTATCTTCTCCTTCCGAGATAAAGACAAATCTTCATGGTCAGACTTACTACCAAAATCCTGTTCAACTAATGTAGGTAAAAAAGTTTCTGATACATCCTCAAAATTTGAATCTTGAGTTGAACAGTCATGGGTAACAACCTTATCCCGTACATCAGTCTTTTTAGCCATAGCTGTTGTTACAACATAGGAAGAATCTGTGATAGAATCCCTCTGTGTTTCCTCAGAATTAGGATTTATTGTTAAATGCACTTCAGGAAAAACTTGTCCACCTGCTAAGTCATACCCTAACAAAAGAGAAACATCATTCACAGGTAAACAGGATTGTAATCCTACTTTAACAACCCCTGTAACTAATCCTGACCTTAAATTTACTCTATGTAAATGTACTAGCATAAGGGCACTCCCAACTCCTCTTATATAGTTTACCTCACCAACGTCAAACTCATCACTAAACTTTAGCACACTGTCTAATATTAGTGATTGAGAAGCTCCAGTATCTCTAAGTATTCTTATTGGTACTGAATTGGATCCTTCTTTCAAGGATACAAAGCCTTCTGTTATAAAAGATTCATATCCCCTCTTAACCTGGTCAGACTCTAACAAAACTTCATTAGTATTTATCAAACTCTATCAATTTACAGGTGTTTTAATATGCTGCACACAAGCATCTGGGACTGCTTCCTTCTTTTTCTTTTTCAATTGAAAACAGTTAGCTATTACATGTCCAGGTTTCTTACAGTAATTACCAATAATACCAAAATGTCTTTCCTTCACATGTCTCCCTTCATCTTTACTTTTCTCACTAACTTCAGATTTAATTTCTGGTTTACTTTGACTCTCTGTGCTATTTTCCTTTTAAAAGTTTTACCTGGAGAAAATTTATTCTTATGAATTAAAGCATACTCATCAGCTAATTTAGCAGTCTCCTGCAATGCAGCAGTGTCCCTTTCATTTAAGTATGTCCTCACTTCAACAGGAATGCTCCTTTTAAATTCCTCCAGTAAAATCAACTCTTTTAATTTATTATACTCCCCATTCACATTTTTAGAGGAAACCCATCTCTCAAAACACACAGATTTCTCGTAGGCAAATTCCACATAGGTTTTTTCCACAGATTTCTTCAAATTTCTGAATCTTTCTCTATATGCTTCCGGAACCAACTCATATATGCCTCCAATATATGCTGTTTAACAATATCATAATCCAATGTCTGCTCAGCATTTAAAGCTGTATAAACTTGTTGTGCCTTGCCTTTAATTATACTTTGTAACATCACCAGCCATTGCTCTTTCAGCCACCCTAAACTCAGAGCAACAATTTCAAAATGCTGGAAATATTTGTCCACTTCAGCTTCATTGAATGGAGGAGCCAAAATAACCTCAGGACTAGCAATAAACTGTTTCTTAGAACCAGAAGACTGATTTCCGGACTTTAATTTCTCCATCTCTAGCTCAAATTTCCTCTGGTTTTCAGCTTCTCTTTCTTTAAATTCCCTTATTTTATGGGCCTCTCTAGCCTTGAATTCTTCTGTTTATTTTCAGCTTCTAACCAACTTCTTTCCAAATCAGCTTCTAATTGCTTTAACTTTATTTGTTCAAGATGTAACTGCATTTCCAGATTGCTCATTGGAAACCTATCTAACACCTCATCATCAAACATTTTCAAACTGATATAATGCTCAGCGATTTTACTTTGAATTAAGGCCTTTGTAGTACTCTTCGTAATTCTCTTAATATCCAACCTCCTAGCAATCTCCGATACAACAGGTTTTCCTGCATTCGCTAAAAACTCTGGGTGAGGCGAATCCATAAAGTCGTCAATATTCATTACAGCTGAATACCACTCACACACCAATCAAACTAAAAAATAATCAGGTAATTCCCTTTTCAAATCAGAATGGCAATTAAACAAGCACTTAAGTTCAAAATTTTGGAACAAAATCCCAGACGAGCCCCTACAATTTCTGTAACGTAACCAGCAACAATGAATATCAATCGAGTCAGGTTATATAAAAAAAACCAAACATTTATTAAACACGGATAAACAATTAAAAAAAACGAAAACCTTAACTGGAAGTTAACCGCTATGCGGCCATTCAACAAATCGCCACTCGGTACTGGTTCTTAAAGCGATAAATGTGAAAACAGTTCTTAAAGCGGTAAAGTCAAATACAGTTCTTAAAATGGTAAATTCTGAAGTCCAACAGATCTATACATTCAATTGGGAGAAACTTCTCTGGAGAAGGATTTCTTCATAGACGTGACTTTACTGCTGGTTCTGTCCAAAAGGATTCAGGATGAAGAAAATAAACGGCTTAAAACAACTGACCTTTCTTCCGGCGAGCAAATCCTGCATGAACTACCTTTCTCTTTTGGCAGGAGTTATCTTCAATGCAGGTCGCTACTTCTTCAACGAAGACTCAATAGAGTCGATCCTTTATTAAACTGCCGAACATTACCAACTTCTCTTAATCCTTCATATCCCATACTTCGATTAAAGTCTTCACTCTCCAATACTACTGAAAAGGTACATCGACAAATCTGGCAGAAATGGGTAAACTGCCAATCCAGCACTATTGTACCTTACAATAGAACGTAACACTCCATTTTAAAAATGAAACTGCGTCATAAAACAAATACGCAACGGAACGGAGACACTAAGTTCTAACTGGAAAACTAACTGCGTCACCAGGGGTCTTCCCTTTTATACCCGTGGTGAACATGTCATCACGTGACCTCACATCGGCGGGAAAATTACATCAGGTGACCTCCAAAAGACCATTACATCATTCTCACAAGAAAGTCACAAGATCTCCTTGAGGTATGTAACATAAACAGCTGTGACATGATTTCCTGACTCTTGTAGTCAATGTACTAACCAATGAAGTCAAGCATGTCATTTGTCGTCTTTACCACCTTATCTAATTACATGGCCTTTGAAATTACGTACTATGGGCTGTGGAAGCTCGGTCACTCAGCTCAAAGATTAATAGATTCCCAGGCATGAAGGGGTTTGAGATAAACAAAGAAAGTCATGCATGCTGAGCTGGACATCCTACCTTTCCTCCACGCAACTCCCTTCATCAAGATCAGGCCTGATTTTGGTGAAGGGAGTGCACGCAGGAAGGGTGGACGTCCAACTCTTGTTCCTGCTTCCTGTGTTCTTATGAGTAACAACACTTACACAACCTTGGAAAGGAATCATACAGATGAGCTCACATTACACTCTCCATCTGCATTGTGACATTGTAATGATGCACCATGCAGACAATGTGTAAAGTGACTGCTCTGTTCTCTACATGAACACTATCTCCAGTTAAGTAAGACAATTAAACAATTCATTCATTCCCAAGAATGCCAGTTCAGTGATAAGTTCACACATCAGGGCCACATTCTGTCACTGAATTTCAGCAACTGAGTCACATCTAATTGGTCTCAAGCAGAATCAGTGAAGGAAACGAAAGGACACTTCTCAATGGAGAAAGTGGGTGGTGGGAGGGGGTGTCAGTGAGTGTCAAGTTCCAAGTAGTTCAAGGTTTTGAACAAATTGTGCTGTGAGTAGGTTTGGTGACAGGCTGGTGCTGAATCAGTATACAAGAAAGGGACATCAGTAATGCTCTTGTGTCTTCATGAAAGCTCAGACAACTTTTAGACAAGATCTGTCAACAAAGCAACCTTCAGTGAGACAACTGACTGTTTCCCCATGTTGATTTGTTCCTGTAAATCCAAGGTAAATCAAGATGCAAGGTAAATCAGATTCCCACCTTCCATGATGAACCTGTGGACTAGACTGCCATCTAGAGCCCTGACAGCACATAACTCTGAGATACAATACTGTACAAACATAGAAAGTTATAGCCATAGTCATAGATCATGGAAACAGGCCCTTCAGTCCAACTTGTCCATGCTGACTGTGCCTCCAGTGAACTAGTTCCATCTAGTGCATTTGGCCCATAGCTCTCTAAACCTCTCCTGTCCATGTACTTATCTAGATGGCTGTTGAATATTGCTAACATATCCATCTCAGCCACTATTTCTGACAGTTCATTCCAAATGCGTATCACCCTTTATGTAAATAAGCTGCCCCAATTTTCTTTTAAATCTCTCACCTCTGATTTTAAACCTGCAGTATGTCCTCTTATCTTTAGCAATCCTTTCCCTAGGAGAAAGACTGTGCTTTCATCCACATTCCCCTCTATTCCCCTTGTGATCTTATATACCCATATCAAGTCACCCCTCAATCTCCTATGTTCCAAGAGAAGGCCGCAGATGGAAGTCTTTACCACTATTTAAACTGAAGTTCACCTTCACCTGGGAAGGAATGGTGGGCAGAGCTGATATTAATGTGCTCAGAGTGATGAACCAGTAGCATTAAGTATATGATCCCTAGTACACCATTAGGTAGAGCTCAAGGAATGTGGGCTAAGCCTGAAGTAAAAATAACCTTGGCTTGGTCCTGCACGTGAATGAAGAAAAATAGACAACAGAGACCTGTGTCAGTAATTATAGAGGTGAGCTGGTAGGAATGTTCATTGCCACCACCATCTGCTCTTTCAAGGGGATAAAAAAAATCTCCTGGCACTATTTTAGATGAGGCGAAGCCATAATTGGTCTCCTGGCCAATCTGTAGCATCAGGACATTCTTTTTGAACTATGTACGACACACGATGCCCTGACCTGCTGACAAAAATCTTCCCACACCATATCTTTGGGCCTTGTGGTTCTCAGACAGCAGATTGCTGACTTTGTGGACTACACAGAACATCACCTGTTGGATGACAGTGCATTAGAACGTAGCACTGTGCTATCAGGTCCCTTAAGATGGCCTTCCATTGTGGATGATCTACTTTAGGCCTCAACTCCTCTTCTGTGCCAGTTTCACAGAACTCTCAATTCTTCAATCTTTTAAATATTATCTATCTCCAATGAACTTCTACCCTCCAAGAAAAATAATGTTGGCACACCTCAGTTTTTTATGCCTAGCCCCATATTTTGCAGCTACGTGGCCTGCTTGATTGTTTCCCACTGGTGGAAACATCACTACATCTACCCTTTTTAAGCCCCTTTAGGATCTAATATATTTGAATAAGGTCACCCCTCATTCTTCAAAACCCTAAAGAGTAGGAATGGATTCCTTATGTCTTCTCCTCCTGTCAACAAGGTCATGGTGTTAGTTTCACTTCCTGCCTCTTCACTGCACACCAAATATCAGTGTCTGTTGACCTTGAATATACTCAGTGATTTATGGCCCATTGGAAAGGATACTTGTAAAGATTAATGATCCTCTGACAGTAATGTATTTCTTCATTTCCATTTGAATAAACAGCTTCTTACTAATGGAGACACAAATAACTGCAGATGCCAGGATCTGGAGCAACACAGGATCTACTGAAGGAACTCAACAGGGTGAGCAGCATCAGTGGGAAAAAAGGAATTATCAGTGTTTCAAGTCAAAACCATGCATCAGGACTGAGAGTGGGAGTGGAGAGGTGAGATGTTTGTCCACCTTCTCCTCTCTACTCTCAGTCCTGATGCAAGGTTTTGGACCTGAAACATCAATAATTTCTTTCCTCCACAGATGTTCTATGACAAAATGAGCTCCTCCAGGAAATTGTTTGTTAAGTTACAGGATTTATCACCCTCAGAGACTGCGTACATTTTTAATGGATTTTCTTTCTCTTGTTGAACCGGCTCAGTTTGCAGCGGTACAGGTGTGGAATTGGCTAAGAAGCACATTGCTCAGGCAGCCACCCTGTCCAGTCGTGAAAACAAGGAGGTGAAGTTTGGCGCCGTGCTGATGAGTACCCAGACCACTTCAGCCCAAACCCAGACTCAGATCCTAAGCAACCTGGTGAAGAGAAGCAGGAGCAGGCGGAGCGCGGAGAGAAACAAACAGGTTGGTGCACTGATGTGTGCAGAGAATGGGTCATTTCCGCTCAGCTCAAGCCACAGTGCAATCACAATGGCCGCTGTGCCATTTAAGGAAAATGAGATGTGTCAGGGAAAGGTGAGAGACACAGTCATTTATTGTTTATAATTAGTGCTGCAATACGTGGTTGGCAGGGCCTTCAACTATTCCCCGTCTATAATTACTCTTGAGAGCCTAGTGGTGAGAGCCATCTGGTGAACCAAATCCCTGCTGGATCATGATGATGCACAACCTAAAAGGCGAACCCGAAACTTATATTCCATGTGTCTGCTGCCAGAGGTGGGGGAAGGGGAGTGGTTTGGAGGGGCTGACAGAGCAGGCTGGGTAAGTAATAGGTGTGAACTTTGTAGATACTACACCCTACAGCCCTGGTAGGCCAGCAGTGGAGGGAGGGAGTACACACTCAGTGTGACCCCTGTGTGTATTCAGTGTACCCCAAATGTGCAGTCCCAGTGTGTATTCAGTGTATCCCAAGTATGTAGTCCCACTGTGTATTCAGTGTACCCCAAATGTGTAGTCCCACTGTGTATTCAGTGTACCCCTAATGTGTAGTCTCAGTGTGTATTCAGTGTATCACATTGTGTACTCGCAGTGTTTATTCTGTGTTCTCCAAGTTTGTACACAGTCCACCTCCAGTATGTACTCAGTATAACCCCTGCTTTTACATGGTGTTCTTTCAGTGCATGCTCCATATGCCCCTAGTGTTTACCCATTGACTTCCCAGCGTGTGCTCAATGTACACCCTGTGTGTACTCAGTATAAAGCCAGTGCGTGTTCAGAGTATCCCAGGTCAGTGTGTATTGAGAGTGCTCAGGTGTACTCACAGTCTGCTCCTGGTGTGTACCCAGTATACCCTCAGTGTATTCTCATTGTACATCCAGTGTGTATTCAGTGAACTTCTGCTGTGTATTCAGAATACAGTATTCAATATACAGCCCATGTGTACACAGGATACTCTCTGTGTGTATTCAGAGTACCGCCAGTGTATAATCAATGTACTCCTAGTGTCGACTCAGTATACCGCAAGTGTGTGATCAGTGTAACCCTAGTGTGTACTTAATGCACTCCCAGTATGTGCGCGGTCTAGAACATAGAACAGTACTGCACGGTACTGGTTTTTGGCCCATGATGTTGTCCCAACCTTTATAAATCTATTCCACAATCAATCTAATCCTTCCCTCCTACACAACCCATAACCCTCCATTTTTCTTCTATCTGTGTACTTATCTAAGACTCTTTTAAGTTGCCTTTTGTATCATCCTCTAAATCCATCCCCAGCCTTGCTTTCCAGGAACCCACCACTCTGTGTAAAAAGCCTACATCTAACATCTTCCCTAAACATTCCTATGCTTCCTTTGAATAGAAATCCTCTAGTATTGACTATTGCTTCCTTGGGGAAGAGGTGCTAGCTGTTCCCTCTATCTATCCCTCTCATAATCTCTAACAAATACACCTCTATCAAGTCACTCCAAAGAGAAAAGCCTAGATCGTTCTGTCTTTCATCTTAAGACATGTTCTCTAATCAGATAACATTTGGTAAATCTGCTGTGCACCATCCCTAAAGTTTCCACATCCTTTCTGCGACAAGGTGCCCAGAACTGAAAGCAATACTCTAAGAGTTTTACAGAGCAGCAATTCTTGAAATCTCTCTCCCAACTAATGAAGGCCAGCTCACTATGTGCCTTTTTAACCACCCTAACAAATTGTTTGGCAACTTTGAGAGATCTCTGGAGATGGACCCCAAAACTCTCTGTTTCTCCACATGGCTATTAATCCTTGTACTCTGCTTTCAACTTCAAACTTCCAAAGAGTATTACTTCACACTTTTTCAGACTGACCTCCATAGGCCACCTCTCAGCCCAGCTCTGCATCCTGTCTATCCTATTGTAACCTGCGACAATCTCCTCCACTATCCACAAAACCCACAACATTTGTGTCATCTGCTAACTTGCTAAACCACCCCTTTACTTCCTCATCCAAGTCATTTACAAAAAATCATAGACTAGGGGCCCCAGGACAGATTTCTGTGGAACACCACTAGTCACCATCCTCCCGGCAGAATACACCCCATCTGCTACCACCCTCTTCCTTCTGTGGACAAGCCAGTTCCAATTCCATGCAGCCAAATTTCAATGGATCTCAGCCTGATGACTTTCTGGATGAGCCTGTTATAAGGAACCTTGTCAACCACTTTACTAAAATGCATCCTGGTATGTAGTCAATCTGCTACAAGGTGCACTCTGTGTTTTCTCAATGTATGCTCAGTATAGTGAATGTGCTCCAGGTGCTTACTCTGTACTCCCAATGTGTACTCAGTGTATTTTGTGTACCCCAGTATGTACTTAGTGATCTCCTGGCAGACACTCAGTGTTCTCCTGGTTTGTACACATCATACTATCTATGTATACTTGCTGTACTCCCAGTATGTACTCTGTACCCACGTGGTATGTACTTAGTGTACTCTTAATGTATACTCTATATCCCCTTATGTGAACGAAGTATACTCCCGATCAGTAAACAGTGTAGTCTTAGTGTTCCTCCAGCCATCGCCTACTCAGTGTCTACCCTGTGTTTACCTCCTGTCCTCTCAATGGGTTCTCAGTGCACCCCTGCTCCCCCCACCCACAGTGTTCTCAGTCTACTCTGTTTAATCCCAGTGTGTTCTCTGTATACTCACACTGTATATTCAATGTATCCACAGTGTCTCAGTGTACCTGAGTGTGTTCTTGATGTACCACCAGTGTGTACTCAATGTAACCCCAATGTATCCTCAGTTTACTCCCAGTGTGTACTCTGTATACTCTCACTGTGTGTTCAGTGTATACTCATGGTGTGTATTCGGTACATTTCCAGTGTGTCTCAGTCTCTCAATACTCCCGGTGTGTTTTCCATGTAGCAGCAGTGCACACACAGTATATTCCCAATCAGTAAACAGTATTACTCTGTGCTTACTCACTGTCCTCCCAGCTCTGTGTATTTATTGATCTTGGTCAGTGTACATGCTTGTCACCGCTGTGCTGTTGGTTGCTCACTGTGCCCGTCAGGTGATTGTGTTTGTCGATGACCTGAACATGCCTGCTGTGGAGAAGTATGGAGCTCAGCCTCCGCTTGAGCTAATCCGTCAATTTCTTGACCTCGGTGGATTCTTTGATGTTATGAATCTAAAGTGGCTGGTATGTTTCTTATTTTTCTATTCATGTGTTTTCAAGCTATTTAATCAGAATAAATGAAATAATGTGGCCAGACAAATATTGTGTATACAAGAACAGGTCAAAGACTGAGGGTCATGTGGTGAGTGACTCACTTCTTCACACCTTCCCACCATCTACAAGGCACAAGTTAGAGGGAGTTGATGCTCACCATTTTCCAAGCAGATTACAGATCCAACAACTCTCAGGAAGTTCACTGCCATCCATGGGATCCAGGGTGAGCTAGCCTTTGGCGGACAGAAGCAGAGGGTGGTGGTAGAGGGTTGTTTATCGGACCAGAGGTGTGCTGCAGGGATTAATACTGGTTTCACCGTTGCTTGTCATATACTCCGCATTAATGACTTGTTGAGAATGTGGGTGACATGATTAGTGAGTTTGCAGATGGCATCAAAATTGGTGGTGTAGTTGTCGCTGAAGAAAGTTGCCTAAGGTCACAACAGGATCTCAATTAAGAGCGTATGCGAATGACAGATGGAATTTAATTCAAATAAGTGTGAAGAAATACATTTTGAAAGTTTAAATCGGGGTAGGACTTGCAGAGTGAATGGCAGGGCCCTGGGGAATGTTGGTGAACAGAGGGCGTACAAGTGCGTAGTTCCCTGAAAGTGCAACACAGGTAGACAGAGCATTGAAGAAGACGCATAACATGTTTGCCTTTTTCGGCTGAGGCACTGAGTGTAAGACTTGAGACATCATGTAATAATTGTACAAAACTCTGGTTAGGGTGCATTTAAAGATCACATGGATGAACTACAACAATTGTTCATCCCAGTTTGGCAAAAGAATAAACCAGGGAAGGTAGTGCACCCGTGGCTGACAAGGGAAATTAGAGATGGTATCAATTCTAAAGAAGAAACATACAAATTAGCCAGAAAAAGTGGCACACCTGAGGACTGGGAGAAATTCAGAGTCCAGCAGAGGAGGACAAAGGGCTTAATTAAGAAAGGCAAAAAAGATTATGAGAGAAAGCTGGCAGGGAACATAAAACCTGACTGTAAAAGCTTTTATAGATATATGAAAAGAAAAAGATTGGTTAAGACAAATGTAGGTCCCTTACAGTCAGAAACAGGTGAATTGATCATGGGGAACAAGGACATGGCAGACCAATTGAATAACTACTTTGGTTCTGTCTTCACTAAGGAGGACATAAATAATCTTCCGGAAATAGTAGGGGACCGAGGGTCTAGTGAGATGGAGGAACTGAGGGAAATACATGTTAGTAGGGAAGTGGTGTTAGGTAAATTAAAGGGATTAGAGGCAGATAAATCCCCAGGGCCAGATGGTCTGCATCCCAGATTGCTTAAGGAAGTGGCCCGAGAAATAGTGGATGCATTAGTGATAATTTTTCAAAACTCTTTAGATTCTGGATTTGTTCCTGAGGATTGGAGGGTGGCTAATGTAACACCACTTTTTAAAAAAGGAGGGAGAGAGAAACCGGGGAATTATAGACCGGTTAGCCTGACATCGGTGGTGGGGAAAATGCTAGAGTCAGTTATCAAAGATGTGATAACAGCACATTTGGAAAGTGGTGAAATCATCGAACAAAGTCAGCATGAATTTGTGAAAAGAAAATCATGTCTGACGAACCTCATAGAATTTTTTGAGGATGTAACTAGTAGAGTGGATAGGGGAGAACCAGTGGATGTGGTATATTTGGATTTTCAAAAGGCTTTTGACAAGGTCCCACACAGGAGATTTATGTGCAAACTTAAAGCACACGGTATTGGGGGTATGGTATTGATGTGGATAGAGAATTGGTTGGCAAACAGGAAGCAAAGAGTGGGAATAAACGGGACCTTTTCAGAATGGCAGGCAGTGACTAGTGGGGTACCACAAGGCTCAGTGCTGGGACCCTAGTTGTTTACAATATATATTAATGACTTAGACGAGGGAATTAAATGCAGCATTTCCAAGTTTGCGGATGACACGAAGCTGGGCGGCAGTGTTAGCTGTGAGGAGGATGCTAAGAGGATGCAGGGTGACTTGGATAGGTTAGGTGAGTGGGCAAATTCACGGCAGATGCAATTTAATGTGGATAAATGTAAGGTTATCCACTTTGGCGGCAAGAACAGGAAAACAGATTATTATCTGAATGGTGGCCGATTAGGAAAAGGGGAGGTGCAATGAGACCTGGGTGTCATTGTACACCAGTCATTGAAAGTGGGCATGCAGGTACAGCAGGCGGTGAAAAAGGCGAATGGTATACTAGCATTCATAGCAAGAGGATTTGAGTACAGGAGCAGGGAGGTACTACTGGAGTTGTACAAGGCCTTGGTGAGACCACACCTGGAGTATTGTGTGCAGTTTTGGTCCCCTAATCTGAGGAAAGACATTCTTGCCATAGAGGGAGTACAAAGAAGGTTTACCAGATTGGCTCCTGGAATGGCAGGACTTTCATATGATGAAAGATTGGATCGACTAGGCTTGTACTCTCTGGAATTTAGAAGATTGAGGGGGGATCTGATTGAAACGTATAAAACTCTAAAGGGATTGGACAGGCTACATGCAGGAAGATTGTTCCCGATGTTGGGGAAGTCCAGAAAGAGGGGTCACAGTTTGAGGACAGAGGGGAAGCCTTTTAGGACCAAGATGAGGAAAAACTTCTTCACACAGAGAGTGGTGAATCTGTGGAATTCTCTGCCACAGGAAACAGTTGAGGCCAGTTCATTGGCTATATTTAAGAGGGAGTTAGATATGGCCCTTGTGGCTAAAGGGATCGGGGGTATGGAGAGAAGGCAGGTACAGGGTTCTGATTGGATGATCAGCCATGATCGTACTGAATGGCGGTGCAGGCTGGAAGGACTGAATGGTCTACTCCTGCACCTATTTTCTATGTTTCTATGTTTCTATGCACATGCAGTATTATGTACAGTTCTTGTCACAAAACTATACGAAAGATGTGACTAAGACAGAGAGGGTGCAGAAAAGATTCACAAGCATGGTACCTGGATTGGAGCCCTTGAGTTACTAGGTGTGATTGGATAGTGTAGGTCTGTTCCTGTCGGAGCAATTGAGGCTCAGAGGTGACACAAAACTGAGACACACACAAGGTAAATAGCCAGTGCCTCTTTCCCATAGCAGGGATGTGTAAAACTAGACAGCATAGGTTTAAGGTGAGAGGGACAGAGGTTTAAGGGAACCTAAAGGATAAATTTTTCACACAGTGTTTGGTATTGAGAATGAGCTGCCAGAGGAGGTGGTGGAGACAGGAATAGTGGTACTGTTTAAGAGTCATCTGTACAGGTACTTGAATACGTAGGAATAGAGGATGTGGAATTAGTCATAGGTTGGCATAGATACAGTGGGTTGAAGGATACGCTGGGGTAGATTAGACATGGCTTTCAGTCCATTGTGGCACTGTCAGGTCAAAGGCAACACTATCTATCCTATTCCCACTTTCCGGCACTGGCTCCATAGCCCTGCAGGTCACAGTTCTTCAAGTACACACCGAGTGTATAATGTGGGGAGGTTCCATACCTCACCACCCTCTGGATGAAAATAAAATTCTTATCCTCCTTCCAAAGCTTTTACCAGTTATATTAAATCTATGCCTTCAAGTTTCTTGATTCTTTGTTTAGGGAAATAGGCCTTCTGATTTCTTATTACTTGGCTCCTCATAATTCTATACCCCTCAGTAAGTTTCCCTTCAGCCTTTTCTGTTCCTAAAGAAATAACACGACCTATCCAATCTCTCCTCGAAGCTAAAGTTTCAAATCATGCTAATACTATCGTCCTTTCCTCTGCACCCTTCTCCAGTGCAAGCACATGTGTAATGTGGTGACCAGAACTGTACAAGGTCCTCAGGCTATGGCCTGAGAACTATGTATGTAGTTCAAAAATAATTAGCATCATATGGCTGCCTATCCTGCTACCTCTAAGAATCTGTGAACACGTAAAGTTCCCACGTCTCTCTGCACTTCCCACAATCCTCCAACGTACTGAATATTCCCTTGCTTTCTCGTACTTCCTAAATTCGCTGAATTAATTCAATTTGGACTTCTCTGCCCAATTAACCAGGCCACCTATATCTTCCACGAGTGTAGTGAAAAACTTATTTGCAGTTTCACAGGCACAGAGTATCAGTTAAGCAGCACTCACAAGAAAAAAACATAAAGTAAACGTAACTGATACCCGTGTTTTACAAGAAAGAACACAATTAAAACAAAAAATGCCCATTGTAGTGCAGAGTGATCAGAGGGGTTGTAATGTTGGTATACTGAAGTAGTGAATAGGGTTATTCAGATTGCTTCAAGAACTGAATGGTTGAAGGGAAGCAGCTGTTATCTGGCTGGATGATGGGAATCTTGGATGATAGATGCTGCCTTCTTGCACTTCAGACTTTGCCTTCAAGTCTAAATCATTAATATGTGCAAAGAAAAGCAAAGAGCTGAGTATTAAGCCTTGCAGAATCCCACTGGTGACAGCTGTCAGTTACAAATATTGACTTTCTTGCAAGGTGTATGGAGTAAGTGGGACTAGCTCAGTTAGGCAGTTTGGTTGGCAGAGATTAGTTGGGCCAAAGGGCCTATTTCTGTGCTGTTTAGCTATTTGATTCAATGACTCTGGAGGTAGGAAAGGTTTGGTGCAACTTTTCTAAGTGATTTGGTGAGACCATGTACAGTTGTGGTCTCCGTATTTAAGAAAGGATGTGCTTATTCATTTCACACTAGTGAAATTTAGGAGACTGCTAGACAGGTATATGGAGGAATTTAAGGTGGGGGGTTATATGGGAGGCAGGATTTAAGGGTCGGCACAACATTGTGGGCCAAAGGGCCTGTACTGTGCTGTACAATTCTATGTTCTACGTTATGGTGGAGGCAGTGGGGAATAGATTCATCAGGTTGACTTCAAGATGGAGGAGTTGATGAATGGTTGAGCAAATTGGGCTGAAACCCATTGGAATTTAGAAGATTGTGAGGGGATTTTATCATAACATCACATTATGAGGAGTCTGACAGGGTGAGTGCTGAGAGGATTTTACTCCTGTTGGGGGTATCTAGAACCAGGGAGCATAGGTTTAGAATAAGGACCGTCCATTTAAATTGGAAATGAGGAGGAACTTTCTCTCTCAGAAGGTGATAAATCTGAAATTCTCTGTCCCAGAGACTAGGAATTATTTGATTTACACATTCTGCTGTAACACCATTGATTCTTTTTTTGGGACTTTTGTTTCCAATTTAGAAAGCTGCTTTTCAACTTAACTCTCCCCACCCTCATCACAAAGCATTGGATCAAAATATATATTTCACCCATACTTTCTGATTTATGAAATATGGACACATATTTTCAAGGAGGACATTCCTATAGGGAACAATTACTGTGAAGCCCTATGGAACCCCAGTGGTATCTTTACATTCTCAAACACACTCAACAACTATCACTGCCCATCACCAAGCCAGATTTTAGTCCCTTGAATGCATGGGTTTTATGGTCACCAGTAGGGTCAGGGACAAAATGGGCCCTTACCGCGAGTTTTGTGCCTGTGCTTGGGTGCAAGATGTTCAAGTTGATTGCTGGTGTCTCACCATGTCTTTCCTGCTCTTTCCGCTCTGGCCCACACCAAGCAAGTGGAGGATTTGACCCTGGTGGCAGCTTGTGCACCTCCGGGTGGTGCACGGAGTGAGCTCAGTCAACGTTTGCTCAAACACTTCTGCACCTTCACCCTGCCCCAGCCCTCAACCAAGTCAATGCAGCACATCTTCCAGGTAAGTGCTTGATCCTGCAGGGAACATGTTAGACACAGGTTCCATCACTCCCCGGGCAGGGACAGCGCGGATTAGATACAAACTGAAACTCTCTCTAACATACATCAAAGCACGGATTATACACAGAGTGAAGCTCCATCTACACAGTCCCATCACACACTCCCAGGGCAGGAACAGCACACGTTAGACACAAACTGAAGCTCCCTCAATGCTGTCCTGTCAAAGCAACAATGAGGCCATAAGATATAGAAGCAGAATTAGGCTATTCAGTCCATCAAGTCTGTTCCATCATTCAATAATGACTGATTTTTTTAAAAACCCCATTTTGTCACCTCCTCCTCAAATATCCTTAAACCTCTTACCAAGCATGAACTGATCAATCTCTGCATTAAATACACCCAATAGCTTGACTTCTACAGCCCTCTGTGGCAATGAATTCCACAGATTCACCACTCTCTAGCTAAAGCAGGGGCTCAACGAGGAACATTAATTTCTCTCTCCCACAGACCCATTGAGTTCTACCAGTAGATTGTTGCTGCCTCTAGACTCACCTGTCACATACTCTCACTGCAGTGACAGCATAGGGTTGTAGGTACAGAGTAAAGCTCCCTCTATACTATCCCATCAAACTGTTCCAAAGCATCCCAGTGACAGGTTTAGAATCCACATGGTCAGTTTATGAATTTTGGTACTCTTGGAATTCTTGTTTCCTCAGGTTAAAGTTGGCTGTTATCTGGAGAGCCATAACTTCATGCCAGTCGTCCAGAACTGCAGGAAGCAGTTGGTATCTGCTGCGATTAGCATGTATTACAAAATGTCTTGGTACATGCTACCCACACCAGTCAATCCCCATTACACATTCAACATGAGAGATTTGGTGAAGGTAAGGTCTCCTACACTGCCAGTCCATCACATTTTGCCTAAATCAGACTCCAATTTGGCATTTATTTATGCTTCTTCTGTATGTGTGAGTATCCATGTATGCCAGTGTGTATATTTGCAAGTAAGCATGATTGTAACAGTTCTATATATATGTCCTACTCTATGCTGCTGACATGAAACTTGGTGGAGAAAAACACCATGAAGAGTGTGCAGAAAAATACAAGTAGGTTCAGCAGGTGGAAATAAGATTGAATATTGCAATGTTTATTTTCATTCAAGGGGTGCGGGCTTCGTAGATTGAGTCTACATTTATTGTCCATTCCAAGTTGCCCTTGAGAATGTAGCCGTGGACTGTCTTCTTGAACTGCTGCAGCCCTTAAGATACTTTATACTTTATTGTCGCCAAACAGTTGACACTAGAGCATACAATCATCACAGCGATATTTGATTCTGCTCTTCGTGCTCCCTGGAGTACAAATCAATAGTAAATATTAAAATGTTAAGTTATAAATCATAAATAGAAAATAGAAAAGAGAAAGTAAGGTAGCGCAAAAAAAAAACGAGAGGCAGGTCCAGATATTTGGAGGGTATGGCCCAGATCCAGGTCAGGATCCGTTCAGCAGTAGGTATCCCCACAATGCTGATAAGCAGGGAGTTCCAGGACCTTAACCCAGTGATGGTGAAGGAACCGTGATCTCAGGATAGTACGGTTCCACCTGTGCAGTTCCACAAGCTTTGGCTGTCCTTCGAGCTGGTAGAGATGGTGGCTGTGGCAGGTGTCTTAGCAAGCTGCTGTAGTTCATCCTGTAATGGTACAGATTACTGCCACGATGCATCGGTGGTGGAGCGAGTGGATAGTTTGGGATGGGTTCTTCTCAGGTGGGCTGCTATGTCCTGTATGGTGTCAAGTCACTTGAGTGTTGGTGAAGCTGCATTCGTCCTGGCAAATGGCGAGTGTTTCACTGCACTCCTGACTCGAGCTTTCTATATGGTGGGCAGGCTTTGGGGAGTTAAAAGGTGAGTTACTCGCTTCAAGATTTTACTGGATTCCTACCCTCTGACTTGCTCTTGTAGACCTGTGTGAGAGTCACAATTTCAGTGATCTGGGTTCAGTTTCTACTTCCGTTGCTGTGTGGAGGTTGCATGTTCTCCCTGCATGTATTTCCCAGAGTGTTCTAGTTTCCTCCCACATCCCAAGATTTCAAAGACTGGCAAGTTAATTGGTTATTGTGAATTACCTCTCATGTGAATGGTAGGAAAATAAAGGTGGTGTAAGAGAGAATGGTGAGAGGATATGGTGAATCTCTGGATTCACTGACCTGGCTGGTAGCTGGATGTTTGAAAGTAGGTGAGTAAATTGGGTATAGGGAAATGGCTCACAAGAGGATTTGAGGCCATCACAGAGTCACACAGCATTGAAATAGGTCCTTTGACCCAACTGATCCATGCTGAACAAAATGCCCCATCTAAGCTGGTTCTATCTGCCAGCATTTAGCCTATAACCACCTACATCTTTCCAATCCACATACCTGTGCAAATGTCTTTTGCTTCAGATATTTGCTCTACACAGACACCATGCTATATGGGGAAAAAAGTTGCCCCTAAAAGTCCTATAAAATCATTCCCTTCTTACCGTAAATCTATACCCTCTAATTCTCCATAATTTCCACCATCTCCAATATCCCACCACCAAGCACAATTCTCCCAACCTCCCCACCCCTGCCCACTTTCTGTTTTCTACAAGGATCACTCCTTACGTGACTCCCTTCTTCATTCATCCCTCCCCACTGATCTCCTTCCTGGGTCTTACCCTTGCAAGTGGAACAAGTGCCACACCTGCCCCTACACCTCCTCCTCACTATCATTCAGGGGCCCAAACGGTCTTGCCAGGTGAGGTGATACTTCACCTGTGAGTTTCTTGTGGTCATCTACAGTATCCGATGCTCCTGTAGCAGAGTGAGCAAATTTGAACAGAAATGTGGCCTCACCTAACCTCCGAATTCTTGTACTGAATACTCTGATTGATGAAGACCAGCATGCTAAAAACCTTCTTCACCATCCCATCTACCCACTTACTTTCATTGAACTGTGTATTTGTACTCCAAGGTTCTTCTATTCTATAACACACCCCAGGGTCCTGCCACTTGCTGTGAAAGTCCTACATGGATTTGACTTTCCAAAATGCAACAGCTTGCACATAAGAGTTAAACTTCATTTACTATTCCTTGGCCCACTTACTCAGATTCAGATTAAGATTTATTTATCACATGTACATCAAAACATACAGTGAAATGCACCCACTAACACACTCAGGTCTCCAACCTCCAGTCTCTGGCACAGACTTACAGATTTGTAAACATCAGGTCTCCAACCTCCAGTCTCTGGCACAAACTCACCCTCTATCTCTGGACACACCAATTTTGGTCATCAACCTTTCAGTCTTTCTACCTCCTGACTTGCTGAGCACTGGACTTTGACCTTTGGCTTTGCCCTCTGAACTTTGCTGACGTCAGAGTATCGACATCAGGACTTGCTGATCACTAGTCTGACCTTCGGGCCTCGACCTCAGGACTTGCTTGTCACAGATTTGACTTTAAGGTCCCGACCAACCCAAACTCCAGAATTGTTGACTTTCTACCACTAAGCACCTGGGCCACAAATTCTGGACTTGCATGGACCTCTACTCCTGATAGCCTGAAGGAGTGGGTGGTGTAACCATCCCTTGTGACTACTGCCCATACGGATCTCCGAATCGCTCAGCTGATCAAGGTCCCAAAATTTTTGATAAAAACCTTTTCTTTGTCCACTGTACCATCTATTTTAACATCATCGTCAAACTTACTATTCATGCCTTCTATATTCTTATCCAAATCATTGATTCAGATGATACAGCACTGACCACTGGCATACCACTAGTTACAGGCCTCGAGTCCAAGAAACAACCTTCCATCATCAACTCTGCTTTCTACCATCAAGCCAATTGTGTATCCAATTTAGCCAGCTCTCTCTGGATTCCATGTGATCTACCTTCCAAAGCAGCATACCATGTGGAACCTTATCCAAAGCCCTGCCAAAGTCCATATAAACCACAACTACCACACTTCCCTCATCAACTTTCCTGGTCACATCATCAAAAATCCTTATCAAGTTTATAAGCATGATCTCCCATGTACAAAGCCATGCTGACTACCCCAATCAACTCTTGTCTTTCCAGATTATCTCTCAGAATCTTCTCTAGTAACTTGCCTACCATAGATAAGACCATAAGACACAGGAACAGAATTAGACCATTTGACCCATCGAATATGCTCTGCCATTCCATCATGGCTGATTTATTATTTCTCTCAATCTCCTTTCTCTTGCCTCCTCCCTGTAACCTTTGGTGCCCTGAATAATCAAAAACCTATCAATCTCCATTTAAAATATAGTCAATAACTTGGACTCCGCAGCTGTCTGTGACAAAAATTCCACAGATTTACCACCGTCTGGCTAAAGAATTTCTCTGCATGCTGTACGTCCACACTACGCCAGATAATTTTGAAAACGAAGCTTTTTCTCTTCGTTTTGCCCTCCCATCCCCACTGAGCCGGCGTTTTCAACCCCCGAAAACGGAGATTTTCGAAGACACTCTCCAGAGTGAATAAATCTGAAAACGCTTAATATCCGGCGTAGTGTGTACGGGATAACCGGAGAGAGTTAAAAACGTTATCATGACAACACAACAACAATGCTTTTTTCTGCTTCTGCCTGGTACTGCGCAAGCTGTTATAACGTGCAGTCGGCGTGAACGGCGTGAGAGTTAAATTGTAAAGTGAGCTTTTTTGACTATTTAAAAACGCTGTCATGACGTGCCGGAACAGATGTTTTTGTTTTAACAACGAAGTGAAGAAGTGAATAAGTATACTCACTTCGCCCCGTTTTCTGTCCTTGCTTGTATGAAGGTGGTTTACCTATTTATGTAAGTACTTCTCTGACAATAAACATACATCAAAGTTGCTGGTGAACGCAGCAGGCCAAGCAGCATCTATAGGAAGAGGCGCAGTCGACGTTTCAGGCCGAGACCCTTCGTCAGGACATCTCTGACAATAGATGTGTAACAGCCTAATGTAACATTGTATGGAAATACAAGATAACGCTGATGCAGACTTTTTTTTTAAGAGTTGGTCAGTTTTTCAGTGTTCGTTGTCAGCTGGGTCATACTGTCCGTGAACTCCTTGTCGGTTGCCTCCATACGCTCCAGTATTGTTTTTTAAGTTTTAAGTCCTCCTGCGCGACAGCCAAGAGCAATTCCTTTAAAATTTTTCTACTCTGTAACTGGACAAACATGCACTAAGTATACCGTTTCCGAGATTCGTCCAAATATCCGCCTAATGTGGACGGAGATATTTTGAAAAACGCTTAGTGTGGCCGCCTGTGGTTTTTACTCGAAACCGGCGTTTTCAAAATTATCCGGCGTAGTGAGGACGTAGGCAAATGGACGTCCCTCTATTCTGAGGCTATGCCCTCTGGTGCTAGACTCACCCACAGTAGGAAAAATATGCTCTGTCTGGGCCTTTCAATATTCGATAGATTTCGATGAGATCCTCCCCTCACATTTTTCTGAACTCCACCGAATACAGGACCAGAGGCCATCAAACACTCCTCGTACATTAACCCTTTCCTTCCTGGAATCATTCTCGTCAATCTCCTCTGGACCGTCTCAAATGCCAGCACAGCTTTCTTTAGATAAGGGGCTTAAAACTGCTCATAATACTCCCAAGTGCAGTCTGATCAATACCTTATAAAACCTCAACATAACACCCTTGCTCTTATATTCTAGTCCTCTCGAAATGAATGCTAACAAATTCATTTGCCTTCCTTACCTCTGACTGAACCTGTAAGTTGATATATTGGGAATTCTACACAAAGACTCCCAAATCCTTGAATGTTGAATCTTTGTGGGTGGAATTAAGAAACTGCAAGATTTAAAAAACCATTATGGGAGTCATCAGTAGGCCTCCAAATAGTGGCCAAGATGTGGAGTTGAGATTCCAAAGAGAGCTGGAAAGGATATGTAATAAGGGTAATGTCACAATTGTCATGGGGGACTTCAATATGCAAGGGGACTGGGAAAATCAGGTTGGTATCGGATCACAAGAGAGGGAATTTGTTGAATGCCTACGAGATGGCTTTTTAGAGCAGCTTGTACTTGAGCCTACTAGGGGAAAGGCTAGATTAGGTGGTGTGTAATAACCAAGATCTTATTAGGGAGCTTAATATAAAGGGACCCTTAGGAAACAGTGATCAAAATATGATTGAATTCATTCTGCAATTTGAGAGGGAGAAGCATAACTCACATGTATTAATATCATAATGGAATGAAGGTACCTACAGAGGCATGAGAGAGGAGCTTGCCCAGGTGGATTGGAGCAGGATACAGGCAGGGATGATGGCAGAGCAGAGGTGGCTGAAGTTCTGGGAATAGTTCACAAGCATAGGATAGATCTGTCCCACAGAAGAAGTTCACACAAAATAATCTGCAGATGCTGGGGTCAAAGCAGCACTCACAACAAGCTGGTGGAACTCAGCAGGTTGGGCAGCATCCATGGAAAAGATCAGTCGACGTTTCGGGGCGGAACCCTTCGTCAGGACTGTAGAGGGAAGGGGCAGAGGCCCTATAAAGAAGGTGGGGGGAGGGTGGGAAGGAGAAGGCTGGTAGGTTCCAGGTGAAAAACCAGTAAGGGGAAAGATAAAGGGGTGGGGGAGGGGAAGCAAGGAGGGGTTAGGCAGGAAAGGTGAAGAAGGAATAGGGGAAAACACAATGGGTAGTAGAAGGAGGCGGAACCATGAGGGAGGTGATAGGCAGCTGGGGGAGGGGGCAGAGTGACATAGGGATAGAGGAAGGGAGGGGGAGGGAATTACCAGAAGTTGGGGAATTCTATGTTCATACCAAGGGGCTGGAGACTACCTAGACGGTATATGAGGTGTTGCTCCTCCAGCCTGAGTTTAGCCTCATCGTGGCAGTAGAGGAGGCCATGTATGGACATATCTGAATGGGAGTGGGAAGCAGAGTTGAAGTGGGTGGCTACTGGGAGATCCTGTCTGTTGTGATGGATGGAACGGAGGTGCTCGACAAAGTGGTCCCCCAATCTGTGTCAGGTTTCACCAATGTAGAGGAGGCTGCACTGGGAGCACCAGATGCAATAGATGACCCCAGCAGGCTCAGAAGTGAAGTATTGCCTCACTTGGAAGGACTGTTTGGGGCCCTGAATGGTGGCAAGAGAGGAGGTGTAGGGACAGATGTAGCACTTGCGCTTACAGGGATAATTGCCAGGTGGGAGATCCGTGGGAAGGGCTTGTGGACCAGGGAGTCGCGGAGGGACCGATCCCTGCGGAAAGTGGAGTGGGGTGGAGAGGGAAAGATGTGCTTAGTGGTGGGGTCCTGTTGAAGGTGGCGGAAGTTGCGGAGGATAATGTGCTGCACAGAAGTTGTTGTTCTCAAGTGGCAGGAATAGGTAACCGTGACTGACAAGGAAATCAAAGGACTACATAAAAGCCAAGGAAAGGGCATATAATGTAGCAAATGTGAGTGGGAAGTTGGATAACTGGATGTTTTTTAAAATCCAACCAAAGGCAACTAAAAAGTCATAAGAAGGGAAAAGATGAAATATGAGAGCAAACTCACCAATAATATAAAGCAGGATACTAAAGGTTTTTTCAGTTATATAAAGAATGAAAGGGAGGTGGGGTTTGATATTGGACCACTGGAAAATGATGCTGGTGAGGTAATAATGGAGGACAAAGAAATTGCAGATGAACTTAACGGGTACTTTGATTCAGTATTCACTGTGGAAAATACTAGCAGTGTGCTAGAGGTCCATGAGTGTCAGGGAGCAGGAGTGACTGTTATTGCTATTACAAAGGAAAAAGTGCTAGGCAAACTGAAAGATCTTAAGGTGGACAAGTCACCTGAACTAGGTGGACTACATCTCAGAGTTCTGAGAGAGGTTGCTGAAGAGATAATGGATGCATTAGTCATGATCTTTCAAGAATCACTTGATTTTGGCATGGTTCCAGAGGACTGCAAAATTGCAAGTGTCACTCCACTCTATAAGGAGGGAGGAAGGCAAAAAAGAGGAAATTATAGGCCAGTTATCCGAACCTTAGTGTTTGGTAAAGTGCTGGAGTCCATTATTAAGGATGAAGTTTCGGTGATAAAATAAGTCAAAGTCAGCATGGTTTCTGTCAAGGGAAATCTTGCCTGACAAATCTGTTACAGTTCTTCGATGAAGTAACAAGCAGGGTGGACAAAGGAGAGGCAGTGGATCTTCAGAAGGCATTTGATAAGGTGCCACACATGAAGCTGCTTACAAGATAAAATCCTATGGTGTTACAGGAAGAATACTGGTATGGATAGAGGAATGACTGACAGGCAGGAGTCAGCGAGGGGGAATAAAAGGGACCTTTCCTGGCTGACTGCCATTGACTAGTGGTGTTCATCAGGGGTCAGTATTGAGACAGCTACTTTTCACATTGTTTGTCAATGATTTAGGTAGTGGAATTGATGGCTTTGTGGCAAAGTTTACGGATGATGCAAAGATAGGTGGAGGGATAGGTACAGCTGAGGAAGCAATGCAATTGCAGCAGGGCTTAAACAAGTTAAAAGAATGGGCAAAAAAGTAGCAGATGGAGTAGTCTTGGGAAATGTATGATAATGCATTTTTGTAAAAGGGACAATAGAGCAGACTATTATCTAAATGGGGAGAAAATTCAAACATCAGAGGTGCAAAGGGACTTAGGAGTCTTCATGCAAGATTCCCAGAAGGTTTACATGTTGAGTCTGTGGTAAAGAAGGCAAATGCAATGTTGCCGGTCATTTCAAGAGGAGTAGAACATAAAAACAAGAATATAATGCTAAGGGTTTATATAGACAGTAGTCGGGCTGCACTTGGATTATTGTCAACAGTTTTGGTCCCATATCCCAGAAAGGATATGTTGTTATTGGAGACAGTCTAGAGGAGGTTCCCAAGGATGATTCAGGGGATGAAGGAGTTAACATATGAGGAGCATTTGCTAGTTTTGTGCCTGTACTCACTGGAATTTAGAAGAATGTGGGCTGATCTCATTGAAGCCTAGTGAATGTTGAAAGGACCAGATAAGGTGGATGTGTAGAGGATGTTTCCTCTGCTGGGAGTATCCAGAACTAGAAGGCACAATCTCAAAATTGAGGGGCGACCTTTTAGAATAGAGGTGAGGAAGAATATTTTAGCCAGAGAGTAGTGAATCTGTGGAATGCTCTGCCACAGACTGTGGTGGAGACCAAGTCTGTGGGTATATTTAAAGCGCAAGTTGATAGTTTTCTGATTGGTCAGGGCATCAAAGGATACGGTGAGAAGTCAGGTGCATGGGGTTAAATGGGATCTGGGATCAGCCATTTCAAATGGCAGAGCAGACTCGATGGGCTGAATGCCTATTTCTGCTCCTATGTCTTATGGTCTACGTCCCTTTGCACCTTCATTTTTTGAATTTTTCCCCATTCAGAAAATAATCTATGTCTTTATTACTTTCTGTCAAAGAGCATGACTATACACTTCCCTGCACTATATTCCATCTGTCATTTCTTTTCCTTTTCTCCCAATCTGTCGGTCTTTCTGAAGACCCTCTGCTTCCTCAACACTACCTGGCTCTTCCCTATCTTTGTATCATCTGCAAATAAAGCCATAAAGCCACCAAGCCATAAATTCTGTCATCCAAATCATTGATATACAACGTGAAAAGAAGCTGTCCCAACACCGATGCCTACAGCACACCACTAGTCACCAGCAGTCAACCAGAATAGGCTCCCTTTATTCCCACTCTTCACCTCCTCCCAGTTAGCCAATTTTCTATTCATGCCTGTACCTTTCCTGTAATACTTGGGCTGTTATGTTGTTTAGCAGCCTCATGTGCGCCAATTGTTAAAGTCCTTCTGAGAATCCAAGTAACAACATCCACTGACTCTCTTTTGTTTACCCTGCCTGTTACATCCTCAAAGAACCCCAGGAGATGTTAGACTTACTGGTCTGTCACTTGCAGGCATTTTATTTGACATCCTTCTTAAATAAAGGCATAATATGCACTACCCTATGGGCTCTGAAAACTTCTTGCAGAAGTGTCTTAATAACGTTGAGTGCAAGCTTGTTTCTGCGACACCACTCAATGAGCTGATTTATCTCACTCCCATATGCCAACCAACTGGTGGAAATGCTCAAGGACATTTTCAGTCTCTCACTGCAACAGCTGGAGGTTTCTGTCTACTTTAAACAGGAGGCAATCATACCAGTGCCCAAGAAGATCAGGGTGAGCTGCCTCAACAACGATCGTCCAGTGGCACACATATCTACTGCAGTGAAGCACTTGCAGAGGTTGGTCATGGCCAGAACCAACTCCTGTCTCAGCAAGGACCTGGACCTGCTACAATTTGCCTATCACCACGATAGGTCTATAGCGGATGCAATCTCACTGGTTCTCCACTTGGTCTTGGATCACCTGGACAATAGTACTACTTGCATTAGGCTATAGTTATTGACTACAGCTCAGTGTTCAACACAGTTGTACCCTCAGTTCTAATCAAAAAACTCCAAAATTTGGACTTCTGTACCTCCCTCTGCAACTGGATCCTTGACTTGCTTACTGGGAGACCACAGTCTGTGCGGATTGGAAATACATCTCTTCCTCGGTGACAATCAACACTGGCACACCTCAAGAACGCATGCTTAGCCCACTGCTCTACTCTCCCTACATCCACAAAAATGTGTGACGAGGCACAGTTCAACCACCTTCTATAATTTTTTCCGATGACACAACGATTATTGGTAGAATTTCAGATAGTGACAAAGAGGCATACAGGAGCAAGATAGGTCAGCTGGTTCAGTGGTGTCACAGAAACAACCACCAGGAACTCAAGAAATGCAGTTATGATCTACACAAAGTCATCAAGGCAGCAAAATGACAATACAGGGACAAGATCCAGACACAACTCTCCACCAACAACACAGCTTATGGCAAGGTCTGCATGCCATCACAGACTTCAAAGCTAAACACAGTGGTGCTGCCAACATCCTTGCCTCTCTCCTTGATGAGTAAATTTTTTTCACACTTGATTCAATATTGCCAGCGCTGAGCCGCTGAGGAGAGCTGCCAATGCAACCTGCACCTTGGTCTTCTCTGAGGCTGACGTATGCAGGCGTTTCCAACGAGTGGACAGCTGGAAGGCTGCAGGACCAGACAGCACCCCAGGGTGGGTACTCAGAGTGTGCGCAGCACAACTGGTTGGTGTGTTTGCAGACATTTTTAATCTCTCCCTCTTCCTGTGTAGAATGCCCACCTGCTTCAAAACATCCACCATTGTCCCTGTACCTAAAAAGACCAAGGTAACATATCTGAACGACTGGCATCCTGTTGCACTCACCTCGATAATAAGCAAATGCTTTGAGAGTCTGGTCAAGATTACATCTGCAGCATGCTGCCACCCAAACTGGAACCCTTACAATTTGCCTGCCGACACAACCAATCAATGGGTGACGCAATAGCCACAGCTCTACACCATCCTTACACACTTGGAGACGAGGGATGTTTATGTGAGAATGCTGTTCTTGGACTACAGTTCAGCATTCAACACCATAATTCCCTCCAGGCTCGTCAAGAAGCTCAGAGACCTTGGCCTTCACCCTGCCTTGTGCAGCTGAATCCTGGACTTCCAGTCAGATCGCTGGGAGGTGGTAAGAGTAGGCTCCCTCACCTCTGTCCCTCTGACCCTCAACACAAGAGCTCCTTCCCAGGGCTGTGTACTAAGCCCCCTTCTTTATTCTCTGTACAGCCATGACTGTGTCACCACTCACAGCTCCAACCTGCTAATTAAATTTGCAGATGATACTACATTGATTGACCTAATCTCAAATAATAATAAGGCAGCCTACAGAGAAGTCATCACCCTTACATAGTGGTATCAAGAAAACAACCTCTCCCTCAATGTCAAAATGGAACTGGTTGTGGACTACAGGAGGAACAGAGACAGGATTACCCCCATTGACATCAATAGATCTGGGTTTGAGAGGATGAACAGCTTTAAATTCCTCAGTATACACATCACCGAGGACCTCACTTGGTCTATACATACTGCCTGTGTGGTGAAAAAAACACAGCAGCGCCTCTTTCAACTCAGACGGTTGAAGAAGTTCAGTATGAGTCCCCAAGTCCTAATGACTTTCTACAGGGCTCAATTGAGAGCATTTTAACTGGCTGCATCACTGCCTGGTATGGGAACTGTACTTCCCTCAATCGCAGGACTCTGCAAAGAGTGGTGCAGTCAGCCCAGCACATCTGTGGATGTGAACTTCTCACTATTCTGGACGTTTACAGAGAGAGGTGCGTAAAAAGGGCCCAAAGGATCATTGGGGACCCAAGTCACCTCAACCACACACTGTTCCAGCTGCTACTATCTGGGAAACGGTACCATGGCATGAAAACCAGGACCAACAGGCTCCAGGACAGCTTCTTCCACCAGGCCATCAGACTGATTAATTCACACTGACACAATTGTATTTCTAAGTTATATTAACTGTTCCATTGTATATCTTACTATACATGCTATTTATTACAAATTACTATAATTTGTACATTGCACATTCAGACGGAGATGTAATGTAAGGATTTTTACTCCTCATGTATGTGAAGATGTAAGAAATAAAGTCAATTCAATACTCAACATTATTAAGACCTAAGAATTGATTGTGGACTTCAGGATGGTAAGACAAGGGAACACACACCAGTACTCATCGAGTTATCAGAAATGGGAAGTATGAGCAGCTTCAAGTTCCTGGGTTCAACATCGTTGAGGATCTATCCTGAGCCCACCATATTGATGCAATTACAAAGAAGGCTTGAGAGTGGCTACATTCATTTGGAATTTGAGAAGAATTGGTGCATCACCAAAGACACTTGCAAAAAGTTGTAAACTCAGCCAGCTCCATCATGAGCACTAGCCTCCCCAGCATCAAGGACACCTTCAAAACGAGATGCCTCAAAAATGCGGCAGCCATGATAATATTAATTGTTTGGGCAGGCTTGAAGTGCTAGCTGACCCATCTCTGTTCCTATTTTCTTGTATTCTTCTTTAGAGTGAAGGATGAGGTTGATAGGATTGCCATATGCTCAAAAGGCCAAATTGCCTCCATCTGTGTGAGAATATGAGAAATCCCAGTCCTTGGATATTGTTGTAGAAGTTCCTTAGTGCAGAACCTGCTCCAACCATCTTCAGCTGCTACATCAATCACCTTCATTCACAAGTGAGGCTGTCTGCTCATGATTGTAGAATATTTAGTTCCCTTCCCAGCTCCTCTACAAATGAAGCAATTGATGTCTGATTTGGGCAATATTCAGGAATAGGTGGAAAGGTGTCAGGTAGAATTTGTCCTGCAGATCAGATCTAAACACCTGTCCTTGACATACAATGGCATATTCATCACCAAGTGGGATATGGACCAAATTGGAACTCGGTCATTAGACAGCTTGGTCAGCACAAATAAGTTGGGCCAAAGGGCCACCTTCTGTGCTGTATAGCTCTACGACCTTGTGAACCACCACTATAAATATTGACCAAAAACTCAGCTGGGCTAGTCACTTAAATACTGTGGCTACAACATATCAAGCAGTAGTAAATTAAGGCAACTGGTCTTGTTGTGTTGTCTAGAAGATGTTTCGCCACTCACCCAAGAAGCTTCTTCAGTTCTGATCCATAATGGGTAGTTTTCTGGTTTATAAACTCTGTGAGTTGTTTAAATGTATAGCAATCACATGAGGGTTGTCCTCTTCCTGTGTATGTGTATAAATATATATATAGGCATCCGTTAGTCTCAGGAGACCATGGATTTGCGCCTTGGACGGTTTCCAGGGCACAGGCCTGGGCAAGGTTGTATGGAAGACTGGCAGTTGCCCATGCTGCAAGTCCCTCCTCTCCATGCCACCAATGTTGTCCAAGGAAAGGGCACTAGGGCCGATACAGCTTGGCACTGGTGTCATCGCAGAGCAATGTGTGGTTAAGTGCCTTGCTCAAGGACACAACACGCTGCCTCAGCTGAGGCTCGAACTAGTGATCTTCAGATCACTAGACCAATGCCTTAACCACTTGGCCACGTGCCAACACTGTGTATATAGAACAACAAGTACTGCTGTAGTTCATAAGGGAGACTAGCCCTCAACTTCGCAAGGGATGAACATAAATACTGACTTTCTCAGTGACACCCAAATAGCAGAACGTGGATACATTTAAAAAAAAGATGTGAGGTTACTTAGTTTTTGATACAGTGAGGGATCCAGATCTGTGGTTCATGAGATACAAATACAACAAGTAATAAGAAGGCTGACCTTTTGTTGGTCTTTACTGCACAAAGATTCCTGGGGAAACATAAGTCTTGTTATGACAGCACAGGGTTTTTCTGAGACTTCATTTGGATTTCTGGCATGTTCCTTGGACTCAGTGCAGTGTCAATTCAACATGTTAATTCCAAGAATGAAGTGGTTGTTCCCTAAAGAATCAAAGACTAGTGGAAAAGTGGAATTGAGGAAAGTGTGAGCACTGAGAGATTGATGGGGTATCTGTTCTCCCTGGAGATTGAACACTTATCACAGTTCTGCAAACATGCTCTGTGGATGTCCATAGATGGTAGTGTAAGGGGTAAGATCAAACATCAAATATTATAAATGCAAAATACGGGGACTGAGCAAGGAAATGAATGAGGCAGTGGAGCAGCTTGGTCTCACTGAATGATGGGCACATACCCAACTCCTGCTTTTCTTCCTTGTATTTGTGTATACATGCATGATGTATGTGTGTATATATGTATCTGTGTGTGCAGGATGGTGTTTGTGTCCATGTGTGTGTGGATATGTGTATGCATCTGTGTGTGTCATATGGGCCTTTCATTTACATGTGACGTCTGTGAAGAGCAGTTGCTGATCTCTCTGCAGGTGATCGATGGCCTACTCCGAGCTGACGAAACAGACATTGTCTCCAAAAACAAGGCAGTGGTTCTCTTTGCACACGAGGTGACCAGAGTTTTCCATGATCGGCTCAGTAATACAAAGGATAGGCAGATGTTTTATACCTTCCTCTCGGATGATCTCCACAACTACTTCAAGGTGAGCAGGAAAACAAAAGGCTACATTCAGATTGAGCAGGGAGGGAACAGGTGCAAATATTAAACTCAGGAGAGCTGGGAGAGAATAGTTCAAACAGATTGGGGCCAAGATTGCTCTGTTGATAATCTGATGAGCCATCTGGTTGATAGGTTATTGCGGGTTATTAATTAAAGTAATATAAAAGCTGCGAAAAACCAGGCTGTAGGACATACCGAGGTCAGCCCATGCTAATAGAGAGAAAAATTCTGAGCCAATTGTCACAGATGAATGACCTGCAGGAGAACTGACCATGCAAGACACTGGTATCTGGAACTGGAATCGGAATTAGTTTATTACTGTTATATGTTCCAAGGTACAATAAAAAGCTTGTCTTGCAAACTGTTTATGCAGATTAATTCATTACACAGTGCATTGAGGCAGTACAAGGTAAAACAATAACGGAATACAGTATAAAGTGTAACTGCTACAGACAAAGTGTAGTGCTGACAGAAAATAACGTGGAAAGTCATAACTACATAGATTGTGAGATCAAGAGTCTAGGCACTATCTATTATACAAGTCTTATAATAGCCTTATAATCAATAGTCTTATAACATGGTAGAAGCTGAACTTGAATCAATTGATGTATGCATTCAAGATTTTGTGTCTTCTGCCCAATGAGAGAGGGGAGAAGAGAGAATGTTTGGGGCGGGTAGGAACTTTGATTATGCTGGCTGTTTTTTAACTGAGGTAGCAAGGTTTATAGACAGAGTCCATGGAGGGCAGATTAGTTTCTGCAATGTGCTGAGCTGTGTTAATCTCAGGCAGAACAGTGGCCATACCAAGCCATAATGCACCTGGATAACAATGTCACAGCAGTGCTCAGACAGGACAGAAGGGAGATCTCATCTTGCAAGGCTTTATAGGTAGAAATGAGGAATAAGGAAAGTATGACCATGTTAATAGGATTATATCATAGACCACCCAACAATCCGCAGGATTTAGACGACAACTTTGTAGAGGTATCACAGACTGTTGCAAAAAACAAACTTATGATAGTAGATGATTTTAACTCTCCACATATTGAGTGGGACTCCCATACTGTAAAAGGGCTGGATGGGAAAGAATTTGTCAAATGTTTCCTTAATCAGTACACAGAAGTGCCAACTAGAGAGAGTGCGATACTAGATCCTATTAGGGAATAAGACAGGGCAGGTGACAGATGTTTTGTGTAGGGGAACACTTTGCATCTAGTGATCATAATGTCCTGATATTCTAAATAGAGAAAGGATATTTTGATGGCATCAGAAAGGATCTAGCAAGTGTGGATTGGAATAGGCTGTTTTCTGGCAAAGGTATACTTGGTAAGTGGGAGGCCTTCAAAAGTGAAATTTTGAGAGTACCGAGTTTGTATGTTCCTGTCGGCAAGGGAAAAGGCAAGGGAACTTGGTTTTTGAGGGATATTCAGACCCTGGTTAAGAAAAAGGAGATGCACAGCAGATACAGGCGGGGAGGAGCAAATGAGATATTTGAGTATAAGAAATGTAAGAGGACATGTAAGGAAATTAGGACCACTTAATTATGGCATGAGGTGGCTTTAGCAGACAAGGTGAAGGAGAACCCTAAGGGCTTCTACAGATATATCAAGAGCAAAAGGATAGCAAGGGACAAAATTCATTCTCTGGAAGATCAGAGTGGATAGCTATGCTTGGAAGCTGAAAAAGATGGGGGAGATCTTAAATGAATTTTCTACATCTGTATTTACTCAGGAGACAGACACAGAGTCTATAGAAGTGAGGAAAAGCAGTAGTGAGGTCATGAACCTTATACAGATTACAGAGGAGGAGGTGTTCGCTGTCTTGAGGCAAATTATGGTGGATAAATCCCCAGGGACAGACAAGGTGTTCCTTCAGACCCCAAGGGAGGTTAGCGCAGAAACTGCAGGGGCCTTAACAGAGATATTTAAACCATCTTTAGCCAACGGTGAAGTGCCAAAGGATCGCTAATGTTGTTCTGTTGTTTAAGGAAGGCTCTAAGAATAAGTCAGGATATTATAGGCTGGTGAGCCTGATGTCAATAGAGTCGTAAGACCATTGAGTCAAAGTACACAACAGCACAGAAATAAGTCCTGAAATGAAACAGTTCACCTTTCATCCTTAACCCATAACCTCTAATTCTAGTGTCACCCAACCTCATTATGAAAAGCCTGCTTGCATTTATCCTATCTATCTATTCATCTCATAATTTTGTATATATCTTATCAAATCTCCCCTCAATATTGTATGTTCTAGGGCATAAAGCCCTAAAGAATTCAATCTTTCTCTATAACTCAGGTCCTCAAGTCCTGGCAACATCCTTGTAAATTTTCTCTGCACTCTTTCAATCTTGTAAAAATCTTTCCTGTAGGTAGATAGACGGGACTTACCATGTTGTCTATCCCTAATCAGTCTGTCTATCCAAATACTTATAATCGGGTCCTTTAATATGCCTTCCAATAACCTTCCCATTACTGATGAAAAGTTCAAGGGGAATATGAGGGGGGACTTCTTCACTCAGAGGGTGGTAAGAGTGTAAGATGAACTGTCAGTGCAAGTGGTGGATGTAGATTCGATTTCAACATTTAAGAGCAAGTTGGACAGTACATAGATGGGAGGGGTATGGAGGGCTATGATCTGGATGCAGGTCAATGAGACTAGGCAGATTAAAGATTCGGCATGGACTAGATGGGCCAAAGGGCCCATTTCTGTGCTGTAGTGTTCTATGACTATAAAGTGTTACAGATTACAGAGAAAGCGCAGGCAGGCAACAATGTGCAAGAGCTACGATGAGGTAAACTTTGAGGTCTTGAGTTCATGAAAACAAAATGTCCATTCAAGAGTCTTATGACAGCAGCAGAGAGGTGGTGCATGAATATTCGGATGGGCTGCACCTTCCAGGGTTGCGGACACTCTCAATGCCCTGGTACCTTCTCATTCCAGCAAGTCATTCCTGCTCAAGGTCCACCAGATGCTGGCTATAACTAGGTTCTGATTGACACAGTGTCAGTGTGGGTGGACTGCCTTACCTTGCCCTGTCTTCACTCTTATAGAGCAAATTGAGTCCAGCCGACCTGATTGACAGCTGCTTCTTGTTTGGTGACTTCCTGGATCTGCAAGCGTCTAGTGACAGCAGAGTTTACCAACAGATCACAGACTGGGCCAGACTGGAATCGGTCTTGGAGCAGTACCACCTGAGGCAGAGCCTAGGGAACATGAAGGTAAGATTGGAGAATGTCAGCACCCTCCCAGTCAGCATGGCTGGATGGTATGCCAAAGGTCCCCCATCCCAACCTGGGCCATGTAAAAGTGTAGATCCTGTTCCACATAACCCCTGTACTGAACATTGTAGATCCCATTGCACACACTATAAGTGCTGGATCTTATACAATGTGCATCCTCTACAGTGCAGCACCTGTAGTGTGTAGATCCCGTACTATGTAGTAAATCCACTGTGTGGGTCCTGTACTGTGCAGTACCTCTACAGTGTGGATCCTGCAGTGTGTAGACTGCATATTGTGCAGCAACTGTACTGAGAATATCCTGTTTGGCAAAACACCTATACTGTAATGCATACAGTAGCTCCTGTTTTACACAGCCTGTATATGTGTAGTTTCAGAAGCATGCTATACCAGTATTGCTTGGTTCCTTTGCTGTGTCGTTCCTCTTCCATGAAGTACGTGGATTTTCATTTTCCTGTTCTGTGCTGCACCAACACGGTACTTTATGTAGTAACACACACAAGATGGTGGAGGAACTCGGCAGGCCAGGCAGCATCAATGGAGAGGACTTACTGATGAAGGGTCTCAGCCTGAAACGGTTTATTCTTCTCCAGTGATGCTGAATGACCAGCTGAGTTCCTCCTGCATTTTATGTGTGTTACGCTGGAGTTGCAGTGCCTGCAGAGTATCTTGTGTTTATAGTATACTTTCTGTACTGAGCAGCACCAGTGCTGTGTATTTTGTGTACTGCACAGCACTTGTGCTATGTACTTACAGTATCATGCAGCATGTGTACTGGTTCTTCTCATAGCACTTAATATGTGTTCTCTGTAGAGTTCATACAGAATAGTACATGTACTGTATTGCATTCCTGTACCACTTAGCACCTGAACTGTGTACTTCCTGTATTGCTCAGTGCTTATACTGTGTACTGTACACTATATTTCCGGTCCAGCCCATCACCTTTATTATATAGTTTCTATATCGCTCAATATCATACTGATCACACAGCAGCTATAGTTTGTAGTTCATGTTCTGTGTAATACTTGTATCATTTATTCCCTGTTATGTACAACATCTGTACCGTGCAGTAGCTAACTACATTAGTGATGTTTGGTATAACCCCTGCATTGTTCAAAGTTCAAAGTACATTTATTATCTAAGTATGAAGCTATATACAACCTAGAGATTCGTCTTCTTACAGGCAGCCACAAGACAAAAAATCTAGTAGAACCCACTAGAAAAGAAGACCGTCAAACACTCAATGTGCAGGGGAAAAATAAACAAATTGTGCAAACGTTAAAAGTAAGCAAGTAACATTCAGAACTGAAGTTCATGAAAATAAGTCCACAGCCATGAAACCAGTCATCACTACAGCCAATCCAGAAGCTTGTTAATTGCAGGTCACAGCCTCAGTTCAGAGCAGAGACGAGTAAATCTCGCGGAGCAGTGAGCTAAATGCCAGCCCATCCCTCACACCTGGCCCCAACACCCTGGCCCAGTGCTTAAATTGACCACACCTTGCTCTCAGACCCAGACCTCGCTGACTTGATAAGCTCTCAGGCCCAGGCCCCGCTGCCTCGACTGAGCCTGTACCCGACCGTTCCGATCTGGCTCAGTGCTTAAATCGACCAAACAGTGGGTTATTCCTTAATCTTGGGCCTGGGCTCTGCTGCCTCGCTTCGGTATTGCTGCTTCAAATCGTCTCCAAGCCCATTCCAGCAATGGCCAAACATTGGCTCAATCTCTACTCTAGGGCCCAGGCCTGGGCCTGGGCCCCACCACCTCAATTCGGCCCACACCCACTACGCAGTAACGATCCTGCATCTTTGAGACTTCAGTTCACACTGCAAAAATAGAAAGTCATACAGGCAGTTCAAAAGCTCAACTCCAAAAGGGAAGTTTGCAGCGATTGTTTCTGAGAAAAAATGTCATTAAGAAAGTAGTTAATAGGTTTGTTTGCTGCCAGCACGTCATCCATTACAGTGCTTCACCAGCGCCATCCTAAACCGGAATAGAAGTCGAGTAAGTTCTATTTCGTGCAGTACCTGCCCTGCATAGTTTCCATTCTGCACGGTACCTATACTATTTGTATCCTGTTCTGTGATCACTTGTGCTCTGTACTGTATAGTTCTTGTGTTGCACAGACAACAGTTCCATTGGCTCTAATAATGTGTGTTTTCCACCAGGTCACTCCGCCTGTGTTCTTCAAGGAGGCAGTGGAGCACATTGTCAGAGCTGTTCGGGTCTTCACCCAGCCCAGCGGCAACCTCATGATGGTAGCATCTCCCTCCCCCGTCACTGTTCACCCTTCATTCCTTGTTTCCTCCTCTCACTCTGTCTCTCCCTTTCTTGCATTGTCTTTCTCCCTCTCTTACATTATCTCTCCTCACACTCTTCCCCCTTCGTACTGTGTCTCTCTCTCTGTCATACCTTCTCTCTCTCTCTCCCTCACCCACTCTTACATCTCTCTCCCCATCTCTCACAGAGTCTACCCCATACACACTCTCACCCACACATTGTCTCCTCCACTCACATCGTGCCTTCCTCCCTGTCTCACACACTCTCTACCTCTCTTTATCCCCACTCGTACTCGTCGCATACTGTGTTTTTCCAAACATGAAAGCCTTGCTCAATGAGTTCTGACAAGGGATTTCTGTCTTGTTGGTGGTTTTCATGGAACAGGTTGGCTTGGACAACACTGGCAAGATAACCAACTCCTCTCTGGCCTGTTATATAGCAGACTGTGAGCTCTTCAGACTCTCCATCGGACATAATTATAACCACAGTGACTTCAGAGAGGACCTGAAGAGAGTCTTCAAGCAGACCGGTGTCCATGGAGTCAACACTGTCCTCTTGCTGACAGATTTTGACCTCCTCAAGGTAAGAAAAGCAGAAAAAGATGTGTTACCCATCAGAGCCCTTCAGTCTGAGGATTAAACTTAATGTGGGCAGAGAAGAAAGTTATCTAAGGCAACAATTAGATCTTAATCAACTGGGCCAATTGGATGAGGAATGTCAGACGGATTCAGGTAAATGCTCTGTGTTGCATTTTGGGAAGGCAAATCAGGGCAGGGCTTGCACAGTAACTGGCAGGGCCCTGGAAACTGTCGTAGAACAGAGAGCACTAGTGGTGCAGGTACATCGTTCCCTGAAAGTTGTGGCACAGGGTGAGGCAATGCTGTGAAAGGGGCATTTGGCATGCTTACCCTTATTGGTCAGAATATTGAGTTGGGACGTCTTGTACAAGATGTTGGTAATGCCACATTTGGACCACTGTGTACAGTTCTGATTATTGTGAAGGATGTCATGAAACTGGAGATGCTGCCAAAACAATTTGTGAGATTTTACCGTCTGGAGGGTTTAGCTATAAGGAGAGGTTGGATAAGGCAATGGCTTTTTCTCTGATGTGTAGGAGGCTGAGAGGTGATGTTATAGAGGGAAATAAAATCATGAGAGGCATAGACAAGGTCAGTAGTTGCAATCTTTCCTCCAGGTTAGAGTAGTTTAAAATTAGAGGGCAGGGAAAGATTTAAAGGGGATCTAAGGGGAAATCTTTTCATACAGAGGGTGGTGAGTATATGGAACAATCTGCCAGAGAAAATGGTACAGGCAGGTAAAATACAACATTTACAATACAGCTGGAGAGTTACATGGAAAGGAAAGGTTTAGAGGAATATAGGCCAAATGCAAGCAAATTGGAGTGTTTTAGATGGGCAGTGGTCAGCATGGGTGAGGTACATTAAAGAGCCTGTTTCTGTGCTGTATAGTTCTATGACCTGGGCTTAGACAGGTGGATGTGACTCCAAGCTGGGAATGCTATCCCAACTGGTTTAGAGCTAGATTCATACAGGGAATGGTATCCCAACTCATGATCCAAGAGATGCTCCAACTGGAATCGGTGATCTAAATGAACTTTGACCCAGGATTTCCATGTGGTGTCTAATCTGCCCTATCTGGTCTTGAGGCCATATTTCTAATGCTTTGAGCTTGAAGTATTTCAGACATCACATATCCAACAGTGTACCCATGTCTTGTATTAGGAGTGCAGTGAATTGTGGAGGCTTCCACAGCAAACCCTCTTACTTAGTGGCTCAGAGCGATGAAGGAGCTGTGGTGGAACCTAGAGCCCTGGTGATCAGGTGTATTCTTTGTGTGCAGGATTCATTCCTGGAGGACCTGAACTGCTTGGTGAACTTGGGGCAGGTGCCGGGTCTCTTTGAAAGTCAGGAGTTGGACAATGTCATCATGGAGCTGAAGAAATATGTGTATGAAGGCAACATCTCTGACAACAAGGAAGCTCTGTACCATTTCTTCCTGCAGGTGGGCCCTTAATTAATAGGCATCCGTTAGTCTCGTGAGACCATGGATTTGTGCCTTGGAAGGTTGTATGGAAGAGCGGCAGTTGCCCATGATGCAAGTCTCCCCTCTCCATGCCACCGATGTTGTCCAAGGGAAGGGCATTAGGACCCATACAGCTTGGCACCAGTGTCGTCACAGAGCAATGTGTGGTTAAGTGCCTTGCTCAAGGACACACACGCTGCCTCAGCCAAGGCTCGAACTTGCGACCTTCAGATCATTAGACGAACGCCTTAACCACTTGGCCATGCGCCAACACACTGTAATCAACATCTGTTTCCTACCATCAAGCTAATTGTGTATCTGATTAGCCAACTCTCCCCAGAATCCATGCAACCTGACCTTCCAGAGAATTCTTCTGGTCATTGGCCCACAGCTAAGGATATCATATACCTTTCTCAGTACTAACAGACAGGCTACACTCCACACTGTCTCTGATGCATCACTGTCTGTAGGTAGTCCAGTGATATGTCACTGCTTCCTAGGATTCCAGTGATACCTCACTACTCCTGAGTATTCCAATGATGTCTCTTCCTCTGAATACTCCACTGCTATGACACAGGGTCTTGGTATTTTAGTGATATCTCATTATATCACACTGATTCTGGACATTCCAGTGATGTTATTCAGGATCTGGGTATGCTAGTGATATCTTACTGGCTCTGGTTCTAGATATTTCATGGCTATGGCACTGGCCCAGGGCATTCCAGTAATACGACTGACTCTGTATATTCTGGTGGAATGATCGTGGCTCAGGGTATTTAGACCATAAGACAAAGGAGCAGAAGTAGGCCATTCGGCCCATCGAGTCTGCTCCGCCATTTTATCATGAGCTGATCCATTTTATCCTATTTAGTCCCACTGCCCTGCCTTCTCACCATAACCTTTGATGCCCTGGCTACTCAGATACCTATCAATCTCTGCCTTAAATACACCCAATGACTTGGCCTCCACTGCTGCCCGTGGCAACAAATTCCATAGATTCACCACCCTCTGACTAAAAAAATTTTTTCGCATTTCTGTTCTGAAAGGGTGCCCTTCAATCCTGAAGTCATGCCCTCTCGTACTAGACTCCCCCATCATGGGAAACAACTTTGCCACATCCACTCTATCCATGCCTTTTAACATTCAAAATGTTTCTATGAGGTCTCCCCTCATTCTTCTAAACTCCAAGGAATACAGTCCAAGAGCGGACAAACGTTCCTCATATGTCAACCCTCTCATTCCCGGAATCATTCCAGTGAATCTTCTCTGTACCCTCTCCAATGTCAGCACATCCTTTCTTAAATAAGGAGACCAAAACTGCCCACAGTACTCCAAGTGAGGTCTCACCAGCGCCTTATAGAGCCTCAACATCACATCCCTGCTCCTATACTCTATTCCTCTAGAAATGAATGCCAACATTGCATTCGCCTTCTTCACTACCAACTCAACCTGGAGGTTAACTTTAAGGGAATCCTGTACGAGGACTCCCAAGTCCCGTTGCATCTCAGAACTTTGAATTCTTTCCCCATTTAAATAATAGTCTGCCCGTTTATTTTTTCTGCCAAAGTGCATAACCATACACTTTCCAACATTATACTTCATTTGCCACTTCTCTGCCCATTCTTCCAATCTATCCAAGTCTCTCTGCAGACCCTCCGTTTCCTCAGCACTACCGGCCCCTCCACCTATCTTCGTATCGTCAGCAAACTTAACCACAAAGCCATCTATTCCATAATCCAAATCGTTGATGTACAATGTAAAAAGAAGCGGCCCCAACACTGATCCCTGTGGAACACCACTGGTAACCGGCAGCCAACCAGAATAGGATTCCTTTATTCCCACTCTCTGTTTCCTGCCAATCAGCCAACGCTCTATCCACGTATGTAACTTTCCTGTAATTCCATGGGCTCTTACCTTGTTTAGCAGCCTCATGTGTGGCACCTTGTTATAGGCTTTCTGAAAATCCAAATATACAACATCCACTGCATCTCCCTTGTCTAGCCTACTGGTAATTTCCTCAAAAAATTGTAATAGGTTTGTCAGGCAGGATTTTCCTTTAAGGAATTCATGCTGAGTTCTGCCTATCTTGTCATATGCCTCCAGGTACTCTGTAACCTCATCCTTGACAATCGATTCCAACAACTTCCCAACCACCGACGTCAAGCTAACAGATCTATAATTTCCTTTTTGCTTCCTTGCCCCCTTCTTAAATAGCGGAGTGACATTTGCAATCTCCCAGTCCTCCGGAGCCATGCCAGAATCTATCGACTTTTGAAAGATCATCGCTAATGCCTCCGCAATCTCCACAGCTACTTCCTTCAGAACACGAGGGTGCATTCCATCTGGTCCGGGAGATTTATCGACCTTTAGCCTATTCAGCTTCCTGAGTAATTTCTCTGTCGTAATTGTGACTGCGCACACTTCTCTTCCCTGCCACCCTTGAGTGTCCGGTATACTGCTGATGTCTTCCTCAGTGAAGACTGATGCAAAATACTTGTTCAGTTCCTCTGCCATCTCCTCATCTCCCATTACAATTTCTCCAGTATCATTTTCTATCGGTCCTATATCTACTCTCACCTGTCTTTTACTCTTTATATACTTGAAAAAGCTTTTAGTATCCTCTTTGATATTATTTGCTAGTTTCCTTTCATAGTTAATCTTTTCTCTCTTAATGACCTTCTTGGTTTCCTTTTGTAAGGTTTTAAAGACTTCCCAATCCTCTGTCTTCCCACTAATTTTTGCTTTCTTGTATGCCCTCTCCTTAGCTTTAACTTTGGCTTTGACTTCTCTTGTCAACCACGGTTGCATCCTTTTTCCACTCGAAAATTTCTTCTTTTTTGGAATATACCTGTCTTGCACATTCCTCATTTCTCGCATAAACTCCAGCCACTGCTGCTCTGCCGCCTTTCCCGCCAGTGCCTCTTTCCAGTCAACTTTGGCCAGTTCCTCTCTCATGCCGCTGTAGTTTCCTTTACTCCACTGAAATACCGACACATCAGATTTTGGCTTCTCTTTTTCTAATTTCACAGTGAACTCAATCATGTTATGATCACTGCCTCCTAAGGGTTCTTCAATCTCTCCAATCACCTCCGGTTCATTACACAATACCCAATCCAGTACAGCGATCCCCTAGTGGGCTCAACAACAAGCTGTTCTAAAAAGCCATCTCGCAGACATTCTACAAATTCTCTCTCTTGAGATCCAGTGCCGACCTGATTTTTCCAATCTACTCGCATGTTAAAATCCCCCACAATTATCATAACACTGCCCTTCTGACAAGCCTTTTCTATTTCCAGTTGTAATTTGTAGTCCACATCCCTGCAGCTGTTTGGAGGCCTGTATATAACTGCCATCAGGGTCCTTTTACCTCTGTGATTTCTTAGCTCAACCCATAAAGATTCTGCACCTTCCGATCCTATGTCACCTCTTTCTAATGATTTAATATCATTTCTTACCAATAAAGCCACGCCTCCCCCTCTGCCTACCTTCCTATCCTTCCGATACACCGAGTATCCTTCAGTGACACTGTTTATTTATTTCTTTCCCAGCGTGTACACGACAGGTTGCACATTGCACTGGCTCTAAGCACAACTGGCCCGATGTTTCGCCAGCGCTGTCGGATGTATCCTTCCCTTGTCAGCTGCTCCACCATTGACTGGTATGACCTGTGGCCAAAGGAGGCTCAGCTCAAGGTGGCCAATGCGTACTTCGCACATGCAGAGTTTGTGGAGGTATGAGGTTAGCCTGTCAGTGTGAATCAGTGCTGTATATTCATACAGCAGTTCAAGTGAAACTTCCATGCCGCAGCAACAAACAATTGCTGGAGGAACTCAGCAGGTTGTGCAGCATCTGAGGGGGAAAGGAATTATTGATGTTTCAGGTTTTTGACAGGGTTTGACCAGAAATATCAACAGTTCTTTTTTCACCCCACAGGTGCTGCTTGATCCAATGAGTTCATCCAGTAAATTTTTTGTTGCTCCAGATTTGAGCATCTACATCCTTTGTGTCTCCTTTCTTGCTGTGAACTTTTCTTTTGGAGTGAAGTTTTGGAAGTCCTGGGATTAGAACATTTTCTGGGTATACAAATATAAGATTCAATAAAGGAAATCATTTGGTGATCTTTAAAAAATAGTGGACAAATAAAGAAGAAAGCTTAATCTAGACGAACATGTCACAAACATTTACTTTCATTTGTATCACATCCTTAAAACATCCCCAAGGCCCTTCACAGGAGTGCCATTAAACAGAAAAGGCACTGAGCCACCAAAGGCAATAGGTAACCAAAATCTCAGTAATACAGAGAGGTTTTAAGAGTGGAAGTCACAAGAAGAAATAGCACAAGGCACCACCTCCAGTGGGACAGCGATTAAGTTCAGGAAGACAATTAGAGAGTGTAGAAATCTTAAAGATCAAGGACTAAAAAATGTTACAGAAATGGAGACAGAAGGGCTGGAGATCACAGAAATGGTGTTGTGAGATTAACTGATGAAGGAGGTGTGAGTTAGGACACTGCTAGCAGAGTTTTGGGTGGTAATGGAATTAGAGTGAAGGAGGGTTGTTGCTTGATATTAGCAAGGAAAAGACTAAAGCAAAACCACTGCACAGTATCAAAGATTAACCTACAAGTTGTTAAAAACTTCTCACTTGGCAAAAATTTCTCCAGCTAAGGTAAATTCTCCTATTGTGTATTATATTTCCACTTCCATTTATGTCCTTTTATTACAGACATACAGACAATTCCCTAACAAAGTGAAGATTCACCTTATGAATCACTACTATCACCACTGATACATGAAGAGAGATTGAGACCATTAGGATTATATACACTGAAATTTAGAAAAGCGAGACAGGATTTCATCAGAAGCTACAACATGCTGACAGGATTAAACAGGTTTAGATGCTGGAAGGAAGTTCCTGATGATAGGGAAATCTTGGACTGGGGGGGTCACCAAGAGGGAAGCCATATAAGACTGAGATGAGGAGTAATGTTTTCACCTTCAGAGACTGGAGAACCTGTGGAATTGTTCATCACAGAAAGCAAATAACCCCAAATTGTGATTTCAGTAAGGAGTTTAAATATTGTTGTTAGGGAAAAGAGATGAGGGAAAATGGGGAGAAAGAGCGCTAAATTTGGATGATCAGCCATAATCAAGTTGAATAATGGAATAGGCTGGAAGAGCTGAACAGCCTGTCTTGCTTCTATTTCCTATGTTTCTATGTATGCTGGAATTCAGAAATAAAATAAATAATGTCAGTCAGGTAAAAGAAATAGATTTAGGAAAAACATTAACTCAATCATTTATTCAATGTGAAGAACTCTGCAGTCAGGCAGCATTTGTGGAAGGAAATGGACAATTGATGGTTCTGGCTGAGACCTTGAAGGGTCTTGACTTGAAATGTAAAATGTCCATTTCCCTCTACAGATGTTGGTTAGTCTACTGAATTTCTCCAATATCTTGTTTGTTATTCCAGATTCCAGCATCTGCAGTCGTATCTTCAGTTAATACAACCTGAAACATTAACTCTATTTCTCTCTCCAGTTTCTCTGTTTCTCTCTCCACAAGTGCTGACTGACCCACTGATTATTTCCAATACTCCTGCCTCTATGGGTTGTCCTGTTGTATATTAGTTTCCTGTCATTTCCAGATCCAGTGTTGCCTGGTTGGAAGTATTGCTTCAGGCTGAGTAGTAGGGCTGTCACTTGTTATTTCAGGTATTGAAGGAAAAGGTGGCCACGGCTTGCGTTGACATTCACAACAGCGTTTCAGTGGCATTGGAGCAAATGTGGCAGCAGATGAGAAGGCACTACTACATCACCCCCAGCAAATACATGGAGCTGATACGCACATTCTCCAATCTGCTTACAACCAAGAAGAAGAAGATCTTGAACTCAAGGTAAAACAGTACTTTGGTAATTGTTCATTGATGAATATTGGTACTGAATTGTCAAAGATCAATAGGGTAAGAAAATTGCTGGCTTAGACCATCTAGGATAATACCAACACTTGTTCTTTGGATCTCTCCTGAGGTTAACAGTATTTGAAGGATAAACCCAAAGTGGGATTACTTTCCAAGATAATGTTCTTTCTAAGATAACGTTCCTTCCAAGATTATATCTTTGGGTTTATCCTACCAAATCCACTTTTTACTATTCATAATGGTGCCATGGTAGCATGACACTATTACAGCTCAGGGCATCGGAGTTCGAGTTCAATCCCAGCATCTTCTATAAGGAGCTTGTACATCCTCCCTGTGGAATGTGTGGGTTTCTCCAGGTGCTCTGGTTTCCTGCCACAGTTCAAAGATGTACCTGTTAGTAATTTAATTGGTCATTGTAAATTGTCCAGTGATTAGGCTAGGATTGAATCGGGCATTGCTGGTGGCAAGGCTCAAAGCACCAAATGGGCCTATTCTGCGCTGTATCTCTAAATAAATAAGACATCCAGACATTCAGAAACTTACAGCGCAGGCAGAGTTCATGGCCTGTACTAGTTGACCCCACATCCCATTTCTGGGTCTGCACCCGGCAGTCCACTGCTCTTCAGTGTTTATCTGGACTGTTTCTGCTTCCGCCACTCAAGGTGACTTCCACATGTTAAATGAAATTATATTTTTCTCCTCTCCCCTCTGCCCTTTAACAATTAACTTAAATAAATGTCCCAGCTTACTGACACTTCTCACCCATCTAAGCATCTTGCAATTTTACACACAAGAACTAAATGTCCTTACAGTCCCTTTCATCTGAAAGGAAATAACGGAGTGCCTAGCCAGGCTCCACTAGAGGTTATAATCTTCCAACTCTACCCAATCCTTGTAAATCCGCTCACATCCATTCGAGTTTAACCATATTCATCTGGTAGTGCGGTGACCAGAACTGTATCCAGTCCTCCCTCTGTAAAGGAGAATAGTAAAGCCACTGCCTCACAATGTCAGAGGTATGTTTTCTCCCTGTGACTGCATGGGTTTTCCCTGGGTGCTTATGTTTCTTCCCATGTCCCCAAGACTTGTGGGTAGGGAGATGGAATTGGTTTATTACTGTCACATGTACAGAAATGCAGTAGAGAATTTCGTTTTGCATGCCATCCATACAGATCATTTCAAGTACATCAAGGTACTACAAAGGTAAAACCGTGAGGTCAAAAATTCACTATTTTTGTACGAGAAGAATCTTAAAGCAGCAGGACAACCACAGTAAATTGCCTCTATTTTGTAGGTGAGGGTATGAAGGTCAATGTCTCATAGATTGTCTCATAGATTCATACAGCATGGAAACGAGTGCTTTGGCCCAATTTGTCCCATTGAGCCAGTCCCATCTGCCTGTATTAGACCCAAAGCCCTCTAAATATCTCCTACCCATGTAATTATCTAGATGACTTCTAAATGTTGCTAACATGCCCCACATTATCAGCTATTTCTGGCTGCTCATTCTAAATATGCACCGCCCTTTTTGTGAAGAAGCTGCCATCAATTTTGTGAAGAAGCTACCAACAAAAGATCAGATCTTTTGTTTCCGATCTTCAACCTATGCCTCCTCATTTTTAGCACACACTCCCTAGGATAGAGTATGTATGCTTTCATCCTGTCTATACCCTTCATGAACTTATATGCTTCCCATCAGGTCACCCTTTGACTCTCCTAGTCTACACAAGGTCTCCTTGTAACTCAGGCATCAAGTTCAGGTGACATCTTGGTAAATATTTTCTGCATTATTTCTAGTTTTATAACATTTTTCCTATAACAGGAGGACCAAAACTGTACACAATACTCCAAGTGCAGCCTCACCAACTTCTTGGATGACTGCAATATAACTTCCTAACTCCTATATTCAATCCCCTGATTAATGAAGGTCAGTGTGTCAGTCATCTACTGAACTACTCTGTCTACCCATGGCCTGCTTCGTGAACTAAGCATTAAACTTCTTGGTCCCTCTGTTCCACAACACTCCCCAAAGCCTCCAAAGTTCAGTAGCTCATATTTATCTGGACTGAAAGCCATTTACCAATCCTTCTCCCACTTACTAAGCTGGTCGAGATCCCTCTATCATTTTTCATAATCTTCTACACTTTCTACAAAACCACCTATTTTAGTAACATCTGCAAACTTACTAACCATGCCATGTATATTCCAAATTGTTTATATACATATTATAAACAATAAAGGCCCTGCACCAAATCCTGAGGCCTCTAATCTGAGAAAGAACTGTCACACATTACCTTCTGCTTCCTACCACTGAGCCAATTATGAATCCAATCCATTATCTCCCATAGACAACATCCATTATCCTACCCTTATCTATCTTCTTGGTTAATCCTTGAAGAGTTCCAAGGAGCAGATAAGGATGTAAGAATTATAAAACATGTGGGACTAATATGAGATAAGTGTAGATGGGTTGACGGTCACACAAATCAGGTGAGCCAAAGGACCTATTTCCATGCCGTGTTGCTCTAAGTCAGACTGAGAAAACAGACCAGTGGTCCCATAGGATGCTTGCTTGGATAAATAGAGGTAACAATGAGCCTCTACAAAGCATGGGTTTGGTCAGTAGGTCAGGCAGCATCTGGGGAAAATGAAACAGTGTTAACATTTCAAGTCACAACCTTTCACCCCACTCTCTGCTGTGTTCCTAGAAATCGCTTTGCCAATGGTCTAGATAAACTATCAGAGGCTAGCTCACTGATTGGTGTGATGCAGGAAGAACTGGTGCCACTAGGAGCACAGATAGAGAAGAAAACCAAGGTACTATTGAATGAACATTTGGAAGTTCACAGAAGTAAAATGTTGTACTGTACAGCCAAATGGTGTTTGAGAAATATCTTTCTCATTCTTTACAATCACTCACATTCCAGAAATATATCTGGAAATATATACATTCAGTGATGTAAGAATGCAAGAACATAACAAGAACCAAAAGCAATTGTCAGCTATCCAGCTCCCCCCCCCCATCCCCCTGAGTTTACTCCACTAATCATCAAGATCATGGCTAATCTTATATCTCATGCAACTTCCCTGCAATATTCCCACATCCCTTCACTTGCTTATTTCCAGGAATCTCTGGATCTGTGCTTGGATGAACCAATTGACTAATCCTCCACTGCTCTCTGGGGGGGAGAATTCCAATGAGTCACCACCCTCTGAGGGAGGGAAGTTCTCCTCAGATCAGTGCCCCCGGGCTGGTCTCCCCAGTCAGGAGGAAGCATCCCCGTTGTAGATAAGAAGGATTAAGGGTTTCAGTCTATTAGTCCACATTTGACCAAGGGATAAGGACCATATGGCGATATTTAGATAGGAATAAGAATTGCTTACAGATCTTCTTAATCTAATATTCTCTAAGTCATTAAGTTTAGGGTCTGAACCAGATGAGACAATTTCCATAGTAAATGCTACTTCATCTGCTAAAAAGTGGTAAGTAAGTCAGCACTGAATAATATTGTTATAAGCACAGATATTAAAAGTATAGCAAGAACAACATTTCTTCCTGGAGTATGGGTCTATCTTACTCTGGTAACAACACTTTTTGAGTGTATTATTCCTGAGCGATGTATCTATGAGATTTTCCTCAATTGAATAGGATTTTTATGCTTCTTTTTAGATTTAAATATGTGTTTTATCTTTTCAATACATCTTACCTCCCATCTAGATGTAGCAGTCCTATGGTGGACCCTCGTACTGGTCTAATATGAGAGTTCCAATTCATTCTGGGACAGATTTGATATTATCTAGGGAGACAGTTTTACTTAGAGTCTTGCTTACACATCTGGTCTTAATTATCAGAGCCGTATTTATTGATAACCTCAGTAACAAGACAAAGAGGTTTCTGATTAGGACAGAAACAAGGGAGGAAAAAATTTTAATGGAACTACTTTTCTTGAACCCAGTCCCCTTTTTGTGGTATCCAAATTTTTTGTCAGGTTCTTTTGCTTTCTCTTGAATTCTCATAAACTCTCTCAATTCCTTGGGGAAAATTGTATTGGATGTAGGTGATGGTTGGCCTGAGTTAGCAATCAAGAGTATATTTAGCCGTATACTGTACACTATGAAATAAGGTGTAAAATTCTCGTGTACTCCTGTTTTTGCAATTATCATATTGTTTACGGACAGTTGCACTTCAAGGACAAGTGTAATACACTTTTGGTTTCTAAAATAGACCAGTTTTGCCACGCTTCGCTTAATCTCTAGATTACTTCGCCTCTCTGTACCACTGAATCGAGAGTGGAATGAAGTATGGTAATCCATTTGTATGCCTGTTTGTTCACACGGCTTGAAAGCCTTTAGCAACAACAAAAGACCCTCAGTCAGCATGTATGCTGGCAGGAGTGCCAGCACGTGGGAATATGGAGTTTTGGAGTGCTATGATGGCTGCAGCCTCGCTACAAGAAGTTGTAGGGATTAACCACATATCTCCCATACAAATATCAACTACCACATAAATATACCTCTTAGGTTTCCGATAAAATGGACTGCCTTAGGATGCCAAAAATGGGCCACATCCTCATTGGTGCAGTTAGTTTTGTTTGTCTTTAGGAGGCGGTCTTGTGATTGCTCCTTTATTACAGGCCAGACAGACACTCTTTACAATTTGCAATGAATTGCTTACAATCATTCAACATGTAAGGCCATCGGTATAACATGCTAATTTCACGTGAGTGTCCTGTCCACCACCATGATTGTGTCCGAATCCTTGATGGGCTTCTTGAATCAGGCTTGCTGCTTGTGGGCAGGAGCTATTTGTTTCTTATCTTTTTTAGGGTGGCATACCCAAAACCTACCTTCAGCATCAGCTTCGTAGTTGTACTGTGTTGGAGATCTTCTGAAAACCTACCTTCACCATCAGTTTTGTAGTTATACTGTGTGGGAGATCTTCTGAAAACCTACCTTCAGCATCAGCTTCGTAGTTGTACTGTGTGGGAGATCTTCTGAAAACCTACCTTCACCATCAGCTTCGTAGTTGTACTGTGTGGGAGATCTTCTGAAAACCTACCTTCAGCATCAGCTTCGTAGTTGTACTGTGTGGGAGATCTTCTGAAAACCTACCTTCACCATCAGCTTCGTAGTTGTACTGTGTGGGAGATCATCTGAAAACCTACCTTCACCATCAGCTTCGTAGTTGTACTGTGTGGGAGATCATCTGAAAACCTACCTTCAGCATCAGCTTCGTAGTTGTACTGTGTGGGAGATCTTCTGGGATTGGTTTTGGTAGTATCCAGGAAAATTCTTAAAACATAATCCTGGTTACTAACAAAAGCCTAGCCTCTCTTGCTGTTGTAAGATCCATCCTGACTATGTGTTTTGATTGTTCATCAGTTAGTTTATTACTATAGCCGTGTAAGTGGCCTGGAGTATGTATCAGGATGTGTAACACCTGTACAAATGGTCAAGTCAATAATAATTCATAAGTATTCTTCCAAGTCAACAAATGTGTAAGTAGCTTATCTCTGTGTGTTCTCCATCCTGTAGCTAACCAGATCGGAAGATGTCTTTCTACTGCATTCCTAACATAATTAGAGTCAGTACATATCAAGCCTGGTTCTGGTGTAGTGACTTTGTTTCAAACATGATTCTAGAGCTTTGGCCTCTGCAAATTGAGCCATATGATTCCCTAAAGGATGTGCTTGCAACTTATGAGGTTCAATTTCAGTCTCTATTAAAAAGTCATTTTATAATCCCTTCATCATTTCTGTCTTTGACTTGAAGAATAAAATATTCATCATGTTAAATTTGAGGAGCGGATTTCAAGATGGTGGCACAGTGAAACGTCTGCTTTGCTGAGCTCAGCACCGCAACTCTGATAATTTCGCATATAAGCCTATCCATTTCAACTTTTTTTTAAATGCCCAAGTGTCGGATTTAATAACATGAACATTGATGAGTATTTTTTTTGAGCTGCTTCAACACCATGCCATCCAAAAGCACTAAAAAGGCGGCCATGATGGACTGCACAGAGCGCTGTCCCGGAGTTGAGAAGCTAGCTGCTGCTAGCTCTGCTAACACGCTGGACCCTGCTTTTCGCCAACTAATTCAGGAAGTTACAGAGAACATATCCAAAATGATGGACGAGAAGCTGGGTCCACTCTCTCTAACACTCCAGAACCACATATTGGAGCTTAAAAATCTTGATAAGAGAACGACCGAGGCTGAGGGCCGAGTCTCTGCGGTTGAGACTGTAACTGAGCAAGCCCAAAGCCGCATCCGGGCGCTAGAAAAGCAAGTTCAAAGCCTGTCGGACCATATCGATGATCTTGAGAATAAAGGTAGGAGGAAAAACATTCGAATTATCAGTCTACCTGAAGGTACAGAAAGCAGCCAGCTAACGAAGTTTTTTTGAGGGCTGGCTGCCTAATTTCCTTGATTTGGAAACCAAGGATGGACACATTAAAGTAGAAAGAGCTCATCATACGCTGGCTCCAAAACCGGGCCTAGACCAACGCCCTCGACCTGTCCTCATGCGGTTCCATAATTTCGGTGATAAGCAAAGAGTGATGCTTTGAGACGCCGCGGGACTGGTGCCCAGGCTTTAATATATGAGGGATCCAGGCTTATGTTTTTTCAAGATTTTTCGGCAGCCATTATTCAGAAGCGCAAGGAATTCAATCAGGTAAAGAAGCAGCTGAGGGAATCCGGAATCCAGTACTTTATGCTGTACCCAGCGGCACTGAAAATCACCTACAATGGGACCACCAAGATATTTGATTCTCCTGGCAAAGCTAAAACTTTTGTAGATACGTTGGGCTAAAGAATGTATATATTGTGTAGCCCTGGTTACAGGCGATAACATGCTCGATGGTCACTTTATTTTACCTTTTCATTACTCGACAACAAGATAACTTAGGATGGGTAACGTGTTTGTTTTGATTGATACAGTTTCATTATTTGTTTAAATTAGCGGCACTGCTTAGGCCTGAAGGAGCTTAAACATGACGGTAACAAATCGGTAGATTGATAAATTATGTCCGGTTTTCATTTTTGACTATGTTAGATGCCATATTGGCAGTGGGACAGAATATGGTGTGCTAGAAGGTTCAGATATCCCCTTTAAGTGTGGTGTAAGTCCTCTTGTTCAGCGCTGTTGGCGCTTTGTTTTTTTTGTGTGTTTTTTTTCATTCACTTATTGCTGCTCAGGTGATCTTAAATTGAGTTTCTTCTCCTCCAGAGTCAAATGATTATTATAAAGGGTTATGACCAGTAATATATTAAAATTGTGCACTTGGAACATTTAAGGGGAATCATTCACCAATCAAGAGAAAGAAAATCCTATTAAACCTGAAAAAAAGGAAGGGTGGACATAGCCTTACTGCAGGAGACATATTTAAATGATAAAGAACATCTAAATCTGCAACAGAGTGGATTTGATCAAGTTTATTTTTCATCTTTTAATACCAGGAGTAGGGGGGTGGCCATTTTAATTAGGAAGAACCTACCTTTTAAGTTACTAGACTGCATTAAGGATAAGTATGGGAGATTTGTGATTGTTAAGGCTTCAATATATGGAGAGGAATATGGTATTCTCAATGTTTACTGCCCTCCAGCTGATCCTCTCAAATTCCTAATAGATGCTTTTTCCAAACTTACAAGCTTTTCAATACAAAACATTATTGTAGGTGGGGATTTTAATTGGCTCATAGACCGATTGATGGAGAGAGTGAATAGTGGTCCCCCATTGCTCTCCTCACAGTTCAAACAAATCATGGGCCTATGTGGAGAACTAGGACTTGTGGATGTCTGGAGGTCGCTACATCCCTCAGACAAAGATTTCACATTTTTTTCTAATCCACACAAGTGTTACACCAGAATAGACTTTTTTCTGTGTTACCTTTTATCATAAAAGAGGATCAAACAGGTTTTGTAAAAAACCATAGATCATCTAACAATATCAGAAGATTACTTAATTCAGGCATGTCAGCAACAGGCAGTGGACGGCATGGTCGTTTCCTTAGATGCAGAAAAGGCCTTTGATCGTGTTGAATGGCTGTATCTTTTTTGTTACTTTAGAACGATTTGGTTTGGGCAATAATTTTATTAAGTGGGTGAAGGTTCTTTATAATGACCCTTTGGCTGCGATTCTCACTAATGGTATTAGGTCGCATAATTTTAGTATTCTGAGGGGCAACCGGCAGGGCTGCCCTTTATCACCACTACTTTTCATACTAGTGATCGAGCCATTGGCTGAAGCTATTCAGCAAGACCCCAAAATATCTGCTCCAGACATAGGACTAAAGTCACATAAAATTACATTGTATGCAGATGATGTTCTAATTTTCTTATCAAACCCTGCTATATCAGTGAATCACCTTGCATCGATTCATTTAGCGCCTGTTCAGGTTATAAAATAAACTTTACTAAATCAGAGGCTCTGCCTCTGGGGAATCTGCAGCAGGTACCTGACACTTAGGGTGTTTTCCCCTTTAAATGGTCGTAGACAGGTTTTGTTTACTTGGGTATATTTATCACACCTACGTTCGATCAATTGTTCAAAGCTAACTTTACACAGTTATTTGACAAAATCAAACAGGATCTTGAGCGATGGAGCATTCTTCCCATTTCTTGGCTTGGCCGAATATCCTTGGTCAAAATGAACATTCTTCCTCGTCTGCTCTACCCAATACGAATGATTCCAGTCATTTTTACCCAACAAATACTTAAAAAAATAAATGGCTGGTTTGTTTCTTTCATCTGGAACAAAAAAAGACCCAGTATTAAAGTGTCTAAGTTACAGCTTCCCACTAGTCTAGGGGGTCTGGATTTACCAGACATCAAAAAATATCAATTAAGTTCTTTTTTATCTTATGTGGCTGACTGGATTTGCAGGGACCCCTCCTCAATTTGGCTGGACATTGAAGCTTCACAAGCAAAATGCCCTCTTATTAATTTGCTTTTCCTCAATAAGATGAAACTAGTTAAGGAATATTGTCGCAATCCAATAACAATTAATACAGTCAGGGCTTGGAGGGCAGTGCGACAAATTGAGGGCAACGCAGCGAAAATATCACCCTTCACTCCAATAACCAGCAGTCCAGATGTTCAGCCTGGCATATTGGATCCTGGATTTAAACTTTGGATTTCTAAGGATATTTTCCATCTAGGAGATTTGTTTGATGAAGGAACAATGATGTTTTTTAGTCAAATAGTACAGAAATTTAACATACCCAGCAAGGATCTTTTTCGTTTCTTTCAGATAAGAGATTATATACAGAAAAAAAATCATTGCTAACTGATTTCTGTAGTTCTGATATAGAAAAGAGGATGCTTTGTTCTAAGGGTGAAGTCTCCATTCGTACTTTTTACAGCATCCTGAGGGAATGTTCTTGTAGAGAGGCTGAGCAGCTGGGAAGGGTTTGGGAGGAAGAGCTGGGAGTAGAAATTACAGCTGAAACATGGGAAGACATCTGTGATAATGCAAAGAAAATTTCAGTTTGTAATAGAACTAAAGCACTGCAACTCAAAGTTCTGCATAGAGCCCATCTGACTCCAGTTCGTCTCTCAAAATTTAAGACGGGGGTTTCTCCAATGTGTTCTAAATGTAAAGTAAATACTGGAACTTTCACCCACTGTTGTTGGACTTGTCCCAAGCCTCAGGCATCCTGGAGTGATATTTTGGGTGAAATGGAAAAGATGCTGAAGATGGAGCTTGAACTGGACCCAGTGTCTTTTCTCTTAGGCTTACCCAGCAGTCGTATTATTAATGCACATCAGAAAAACTTTTTAACATGCTGACTTTATGTGCGAGGAAGAAGATTTTACTTTGTTGGATACCCAACAAGGCCCCTGGACTTTTTGGTTAGCGTAAATTAATCATGGAATACATTCCTTTGGACTTTTTGACGTGTATGGTACACTCAAAAACAAATAGTTTTCATAAAACATGGCAACCTTTTCTGCAGTATGTAGATGTAAACCTGTCTGCTATACTAATAAGGGCTTTTGTATAGGATGTTGGGGTGATGTCTGTATTTTGATGGAAGTGTTCTGATAGTTGATATCTGTGAGGGGAAGAAATGTAAATGTACCTGTAGATTGGAAGTTTTGTTATGCTGAGCAAAGAAAATTTTTTTTAAAATTGAACATTTGGGGTGTTATGCAATATTTCTGCTATACTATTAACATATTCATAATATTGACCAGCAAATGCTTGGACAGCTACTGGAACCAGGAATTCAGCCATTTTATAGTACTAGGTGGAATGCTGCGGCACTTGTGAAAAGCTCTTTCAACTGGACTACTGCTAAATCCCAAGAGAGGGAATTTGTAGAATGTCTACAATATGGCTTGTGGTTGAGCACATTTGGTGAATAGCAATTCTGGATTGCATGTTATGTAATGACCCAGATTTGATTAGAAAGTTTTAAGGTAAAGAAACATTTAGGAGGTAGTGATCATAATATGATAAAATTCAACCTGCAACTTGAGAGGGAGAAGCTACAATCGAATTTATCAGTTTTACAGTTGAGAACTAAGGCATGAAAGGGGAGCTGACCAAAGTTAATTGGAAGGGGACACAGCAGAGATCACAGCAGGCAGCAATGGCTGGTGTTTCTGGGAGAAGCTGAAGGGAAGATACGTATCTTGTGTCAGTTTTCACGTTGGAAAGCACTCACAGAAGGCCAGAAATGAGGGAGTGTCGGGGTAGAAGTGAGTGTCATTGCTACTACTAAGGAGAGGGTGCTTGGGAAGCTGAAAAGTCTGAAGCTAGATACGTCACCTGGACCAGAAGATCTAAGCCCCAGGGTTCTGAAAGAGGTATTGAAGAGACTGTGGAGGCATTAGTAATGATCCTTATAAAATCACTGGATTCAGGAATGATTTCTGAGGTCTAGAAAATTGCAAATATCACTCCACTCTTTAATAAGAGAAGGGAAGCAGAAGAAAGGAAATTATAGGCCATTTAGCCTGACTTCAGTGGCTAAAAAGATGTTGGAGTCTATTAAAGAGTGTGGTTTTGGGGTACTTGGAGGCGAATGGTAAAATAGCCCAGAGTCAGCATAATTTTTTCTAAAGGGGAAATCTTGCCTGAAAAATCTGTGGAAATTCTTTGAGGATATATCGGGCAGGATGGACAAAGGAAAGTCAGTGGATGCTGTTTATTTGGATTTTCAGAAGGCCTTAGATTAGGTGCAGCATATGAGGCTCATTAACGAAATAAGAGCCTACGGTATTATAGGAGAGGTATTGGAATGGTTAGAAGATTGGCTGACTGGTAGGAGGCAAAGAGTGGGAATAAAGGGGACCTTTTCTGGTTGGCTTCTGGTGACTAGTGGTGTTCTGCAGGGATTGGTGTTGGGACAGCTTCTTTTCATGTTGTATGTCAATGATTTTAGAAGGAGGAATTGATGGCTTTGTGGCCAAGTTTGCAGACGATATTAAGATAGGTGGAAGGGCAGTTAGTGTTGAGGAAACAGGTCTTAGACAGAATGCGGGATGGGCAAATAAGTGGCAAATGGAATATAGTATAAGGAAGCACATAGTCATGCACTTTGGCAGAAGTCTCTCAAAAGCAGAGGTGGAGGAGTATGCCTCATGATCAACTCTTGGTGCATGAATATATCAGTGCTGTCCCAATTCTGCTCACCAGACCTGGAATATCTAGCAGTAAAGTGCTGTCCTTTTTACCTACCACAGGAGTTCTCTGGGGTCATTTTGGTAGCAGTTTACATTCCACCTCAGGTCAATGTCAAGCAGGCTTTAGATGATCTGAGCAATGGGATCAACATGCATGAATCAGACTCACCATCGTTTTGGGAGATTTTAACCAGGCCAGTCTGGAAAAATCACTAAGTATCTACCATCAACAGATCACTTTCAATACAAGAGGAAACAACACACTGGACCATTGCTACACCACCATCAAGAATGCCTACCATGCTATTCCATGCCCTCACTTCAGGAAGTCTGATCACCTGGCTGTACTTCTATTCCCTGAGTATAGGCAGAGACTGAAGACTGCAGCACCAGCAGTGAGGACCAAGAAGGTGTGGACAAGGGAAGCACAGGAGCACCTAAAGGACTGCTTTGAATTGGTGGACTGGATTGTATTCAGTGATTCATCTTCGAACCTGGATGAGTATACTGCAGTTGTTACCAACTTCATTAAAACCTGTGTGGATGAGTGTGTGCTCACAAAAACTTACTGTACAATCTCAAACTAAAAGCCATGGATGAACCAGGAGGTACATCGTCTACTGAAGGCTAGATCTGTGCCATTCAAGTCTGGCAACCCAGACCTGTACCAGAAAACCAGGTATGATTTGCGGAGAGCTAATTCAAGGGCGAAGGGACAATTTTGAACGAGATTGGAAATGACATCGGATGCACGGCAACCATGGCAGGGTCTGCAAGACATTACTTCCTACAAAGCGAAACCCAATAGCATGAATGGCAGCGATGCTTCACTACCAGATGAACTCAACGCCTTTTATGCACGCTTTGAAAGGGAGAACACAACTACAGCTAAAGGCTGTGAAAATCCCATTGCACCTGATGACTCTGTGATCTCCATCTCAGAGCCTGATGTTAGGCTGTCTTTAAAGAGAGTGAACCCTGACAAGACGGAAGGTCCTGATGGAGTACCTACCTGGTAAGGCTCTGAAAACCTGTGCCAACCAACTAGCGTGAGTATTCAAGGACATTTTCAACCTCTCACTGCTATGGGCGGAAGTTCCCACTTGCTTCAAAAAGGCAACAATTATACCAGTGCCTAAGAAGAATAATGTGGGCTGCCTTAATGATTATCGTCCAGTAGTACTCACATCGACAGTGTCTTCTTCTTCGGCTGTCCATCGATTTCGATGTTGACTGAGGCCTGGGCAAGGTTGTATGGAAGACCAGCAGTTGCCCATACTGCAATTCTCCCCTCTCCACGCAACTGATGTTGTCCAAGGGAAGGGCACTAGAACCATACAGCTTGGCATTGGTGTCGTCACAGAGCAATGTGTGGTTAAGTGCCTTGCTCAAGGACACAACACGCTGCCTCAGCTGAGCTCAAACTAGCAACCTTCAGATCACTAGACTGATGCCTTAACCAGTTGGCCACGCGCCAACACATCGACAGTGATGAAATGCTTTGAGAGGTTGGTCATGACTAGACTGAACTCCTGCCTCAGCAAAGACCTGGACCCACTTCAATTTGTCTATTGCCACAATAGGTCAACGGCAGACGCAACCTCAGTGGCTCTCCACATGGCTTTAGACCACCTGGATAATACAATCACCTACGTTAGGATGCTGTTCATTGACTATAGCTCAGCATTTAATACCATTATTCCCACAATCCTGATTGAGAAGTTGCAAAACCTGGGCCTCTGTTCCTCCCTCTGCAATTGGATCCTCGACTTCCTAACTGGAAGACCACAATCTGTGCAGATTGGTGATAACATATCCTCCTCGCTGACAATCAACACTGGCGCCCCTCAGGGGTGTGTGCTTAGCCCACTGCTCTACTCTCTATATACACATGACTGTGTGGCTAGGCATAACTCAAATACCATCTATAAATTTGCTGACGATACAACCATTCTTGGTAGAATCTCAGGTGGTGACAAGAGGGCATACAGGAGTGAGATATGCCAACTAGTGGAGTGGTGCCACAGCAACAACCTGGCACTCAACGTCAGTAAGGTGAAAGAGCTGATTGTGGACTTTAGGAAAGGTAAGATGAAGGAACGCATACCAATCCTCATAGAGGGATCAGAAATGGAGAGAGTGAGCAGCTTCAAGTTCCTGGGTGTCAAGATCTCTGAGGATGTAACTTGATCCCAACATATTGATGTAGTTATAAAGAAGGCAAGACAGCATCTATACTTTATTAAGAGCTTGAAGAGATTTGGCATGTCAACAAATACACTCAAAAACTTCTATAGTTGTACCTTGGAGAGCAATCTGACAGGGGAGGAGCTACTGCACAGGACCAAAAGAAGCTGCAGAAGGTTGTAAATCTAGTCACCTTCATCTTGGGCACTAGCCTACAAAGCACCCAGGACATCTTCGGGGAGTGGTGTCTCAGAAAGGCAGCATCCATTATTAAGGACGTCCAGCACCCAGGCATGACCTTTTCTCACTGTTACCATCAGGTAGGAGGTATTGAACCTGAAGGCACACACTCAGTGATTCAGGAATGGCTTCTTCCCCTCTGCCATCCAATTCCCAAAGGGACATTGAATCTTTAGACACTACTTCACTTTTTTTTAAATATACAGTATTTCTGTTTTTGAACATTTTTAATCTACTCAATATACGTAATTGATTTACTTGTTTATTTATTTTTTAAATTTCATTTATGATGATTATTATTATTGTTTCATTTATTATTATTATTCTTATTTCTCTCTCTCTGCTAGGTTATGTGTTGCATTGAACTGCTGCTGCTAAGTTAACAAATTTCATGTCACATGCCGGTGATAATAAACCTGATTCTGATTCTGAATAAAGGCATGGTTATTTTATAAATGTGGAGATAATTCAAAAATCAGAGGTGCAAAAGGACTCTGGAATCCTTGTGTAGGATTCCCTAAAGGTTAACTTGCATGTTGTGCCAGTGGTAAGAAAGGCGAATGCATTGTTCACACTCATTTCAAGAGGACTAGAATATAAAAGGATGCAATACTTTATAAGGCATTGGTCAGACCGCACTTTGAGCATTGTGAGTAGCTTTGGGTCCCTTTTCTAAGAAAGGGTATGCTGGCATTGGAGAGTGCCCAGAGGAGGTTCATGCGCATGATCTCAGGAATGAAAGGGTTAACATACTATATGAGGAGAATTTGACGGCTGGAGTTTAGAAGAATGAGGGGTGGGTCTCATTGAAAGGTCTGAACTGAGTGGATGTGGAAAGTATGTTTCCCGTAGTGGGGAGTCTAGGAATCGAGGGCATAGCTTCAGAATTGAGGTATGTCCATTTAGGATGAATTGAATTGACATTATTACTTACACCCTTCACATACATGAGGAGTAAAAATCTTTACGTTGTGTCTTTATCTAAATATGCAATGTGCGATTTATAATAAATAGTACGTACAACAGGACAGTCAATATAACATAGAAATATAATTGTATCAGCATGAATTAATCAGTCTGATGACCTGGTGGAAGAAGCTGTCCCCGGAGCCTGTTAGTCCTGGCTTTTATGCTGCAGTACTGTTTCCCAGTGGTAGCAGCTGAAACAGATTGTGGTTAAGGTGACTCAGGTCCCCATTGATCCTTCGGGCCCTTTTTACACACCTGGCTCTGTAAACGTCCTGAATAGTGGGAAGTTCATATATACAGATGTGCTGGGCTTTCTACACCACTCTCTGCAAGGTCCTGCAATTGAGGGAAGTACAGTTCCCATACCAGGCAGTGATACAGCCAGTCAGGATGCTTTCAATTGTGCCCTTGCAGAAAGTTCTTAGGATTTAGAGACCCATACCAAACTTCTTCAACCTTCTGAGGTGAAAGAGGTGCTATTTGCTTTCTTCACCACACAGCTGGTATGTACAGACCACATGAGATTCTCGGTGATGTGGATGCCGAGGAACTTTAAAGCTGCTCACCCTCTCAACCCCAGATCCATTGATGTCAATAGGGGTTAGCCTGTCTCCATTCCTCCTGTAGTCCCCAACCAGCTACTTTGTTTTTGTGATATTGAGGGAGAGGTTGTTTTCTTGACACCACTGTGTCAGGGTGATGACTTCTCTGTAGGCTGCCTTGTTATAATTTGAGATTAGGCCAATCAATGTAGTATCAGAAATGAGGAAAAATTTATTTATCTAGAAGGGAGTGAATCCGCAAAATTATTAGCCACAGATGGCTGTGCTGGCTAAATCATTGGGTATATTTAAGGCAGAGGTTGATAGGTTCTTGATTAATCAGGGTGTCAAAGGTTACAGGGAGAAGGCAGGAGAATGGGGTTGAGAGGGAAAATAAATCAGCCATGATGGAATGGCGAAGTAGGCTCGATCAGTTAAATGGCCTAATTCTGCTCTGAGGTCGTATGGTCTAAATAACAACCATTTTGAAATTAATAATTTTGGTATAATGTGACCACATTGGCTGCCAAATGTGATTGTATAGCGTTTGCTGTCCATGAAGTTCTGAACTCAAATGAAGGTCTTAGGTCCTATCTAATATAGATAGCTATGGGTACCCTCACTAAAGGGAGTTTAGTTGCTTATACCCACTATTTGAGCTGTAGGTCACCCCACCTTCCACCTAGATGAGATACTTACAGCTAACAAAGTATTTTAAACACAGTTCATTTCTTTTTAGTGATATAAATGAACTGTTACCCAATTATTCAAATTTGGGTAAAATTCTTAAAACATACTTAAAGCTCACAGAGGATTTCTATTTTGTAATTTCCAAATTACAAGCAATTTCTAAAACTCAAAGGATTTCCAAAATACAGGTACAATTCCTATAAGTTAAAAAGACAGTGAATTGCAGATAGATCATAGAACATTGAAATCTACAGCACATTACCGGCGCTTCAGCCCACAATGTTGTGCCGACCATGTAACTTACTCTAGAAACTGCCTAGAATTTCCCTAGCACATAACCCTGAGTTGTCTTCACAGAAATCAAAGGCAGAATAAATGGATTCTAGTCACCCTATCTGTCATTCTTCTTTTTGTTCCTTAACCATTCCTAACAAGACTGACTGCTCTTTAACATTTTACTCTTTTGGCTGTTTGGTGACATCACATGCATGTGATGTTTTTCAGTTATGTTCATCAGACCAGCTGAATGCATTCTTTAATTAAGCCGCTGAGGACCCTATTCACTTGTTTACGACAAGAAGCTAAACAAGGAACATTGGTTGGAAGTTTAACTTCCTCAAATACAAATCTTTGACCCCTGGGAGAGTCAGCTGCTGTGTTAGAAAGCTGAGCTTGGCAAAAAGGACCTCGGCCCTGGAAAATGAATATCCATCACAGCTTTAACCTGATTCCAAAAGCTTACAGCAAAAGACCCTGCTGGAATATGTGGGTCCCCATTATCTCCCAGGTATGGGAGAGAATTTAATAAGGGAAGATATTTGTCTATCTTAAAAAAGGGTTTAATCAGTAATCTAAAGCAATTGAGCAAAGGGCCAGGAATGTTATAAAGCACTGCAACATTTGTGCTACCTCACGTCCTAGGTTATATAAAGGTTAAAGAGCAAATGGCAGTCAATTGCCCGATGAATTTTTGACATCCATGAAGATGTTTGAAAGAGTGAGAGAGAGAGAAAACTGGGGAGGGAGAGAGAGACAGAGAGAGAATTGGAGGGGTGGGGGTGGGGAGAGAGACAGAACGTTGGGGGGAATTAGGGGGTAGAGAGGCCAGGGATCTTTGGCAATATTGGTCAACCACAGACTCAATATCTGATAGGAAATTGGGAATGGTTACTCAGAGGGACATTGGTTGGGATTTCAAGAACTGTCACTTGGTTGGACAGTATTTGAAGAGAATGGCCCTTTTGTGGACAATAATGTGAAACATCAAGGACGATAATTGTTTGGACATTGGAGATGGACATTTCTGGACAGCTGTAGTGTGATATAGTCATTGATTAACCATCATCACTTTGGATGCTTGTGTGCTCTGTTGACTGCTCATAACACAAAGTAGAAATTTATCTAAGTGTCCCTCTCTGCCGAGAGCCACGTACCGAGTGAACTGACTGATATCTGCTCTCCCCAGGAAGTTGAACAGTTAATGAAGAAACTTCAGGATGACACTGATGCTATGGAGGAGGTTCGAGCTATAGTCAAACAGGAGGAGGAGATTATGGCTGAGGAGACACGAGTTGTGCAGGATTACGCCGAGGTAAGCAAATTATTCTATTCCATCCTTTTCCCATGTTTCATTGGCCTGAAATTTGCATGTCTATCTTTCAAGTTGCTAGTTATTCAGTGATATAATGTGGCTGTGCCTTGGCTTTTCTTGTGACATTTAATTAGTTGATATTTCTCTGTGCATTTTAGTGGCATCAATTGAATGTAGGATTGTTCCATCATACCTTTTCATAAATACAATTTCCCAATCCTAGCAACACAACCAAAATATAAAACTTTGGTTTGTCTGCATTTGGAGCATAATGTGCAGTTCTGGTTGCCACATTATAGGAAGGGTCTGGCTTTAGTGAGGGTACAGAAGAGGTTCAGCAGGAAGTTGTGTGGGTTAAAGAGTGTTAGGTACTGTATTGTTCTTTGTAGAACATGGTCGTCTGAGGTGAGACATGACAGAGCTTACACAATTTTGAGAGGTAGAAAAGGGTAGACAGTCAGAGTATTTTTCTCAAGGGTAGAAATGTTAAATACTAGAGGCCATAGCTTTAAGGTGAGAAGATAATTTAAAGGAGGTGTGCAGAGCAAGATTTTTTTTACAGAGGGCATAACTGTCCAATTCAATGTGCTACCGATATCTTCTTGCTGTCTAAGTTCATTCTCCCTGCTAATCACGCAGCCAAAATTTGATTTATCAGTTTGACCTGGACCAGTAGAGTGCATCAATGTGCTAAGAACAGGGAATTGTTCACCAGAAGTCAGGAAATTGATGCCCAAAGTCACTGGAGGATTACTGTGAAACATATAAGATGTGACATCGATAAATTTGTTGGCAATGAGTAGTGAAGTCATGTTCTAGGTCTTCCTGCAGTAATCAGTACTGAGGACATAAGAAGTACACAACTCAGGGCTATTCAGCCATTCAAACCAGCTCTGCCATACTACAAGAGCAAAGAGAATCAGGGACTGAATATTCCTACAGCCCCCTAAGGCAGTTACAAAGCTTCAGTCAGTCCTAGCAATGTCCCAGCCAGTTTCAACCCAATACTGGTCCAGAGTGAGTAAATCTCAGCCTATTTCAATCTGACACTGGCCCAGTGTTGATGTTCTAGCTGACCTCAGCCCATCATTACCCAGTGCCAGTGAACCCCGGTAAGCTGCAGCCCACTAATGCTGCTCTGCCTTCTGAATGCAGTGCTTCAACTGAGACCCGCTTATGTCTTCAGCTACACACATGAAAGATTCTTAGACCAGAAGAGCTTCCCCTGCCCTGTTCCTCAATCAGCATCGTAAATGCAGATTGTTTAGTCATTTTCACTTTGCCATATGTGGGAATCTGCCATGCAGAAATCACCTGTCACCATAATCAGAACCTAAATTCCAGCTCCCAAGTCCTGACTGGAGTGCCCTGAGGTTGTGGAAGGTGCTCAAGACCTGTGAGCCCTGGACAAATCATGAACATAGAATCATACAACATGGAAATAGGCCTTTTAGCCCAACTGGTCAGTATCGACCAAGATAACCATCTAAACTGGTTCCATTTGCCTGTGTTTGGCCCATATCCCTTTGAACCTTTCCTATCCATGAACCTGTCCAAGTGGCTTTTAAATTTTGTTAATGTTCCTGCCTCAACCACTTTCTCTGGCAGCTCATTCCACATACTGATCACTCTCTGGGTGAAGAAATTGTCCTTCCTGTTCAATCTCTCCCCTCTCATCTTAAACTTATGCACTCTAGTTCTTGATTTCCCCCACAGACTGTGTGCATTGACCATGTCTGTTGACATTCATTCACTGATTTATACCAGTTCAAAGTTCAAAGGAAAGTTATTATCAAAGTACATATATGTCACCCTAAGATTCGTTGTCTTGGGAGCATCCAGAATTCTACAAAGAAATACAATAAAATCAATGAAAACTGCACACAGCAAAGATGGACAAACAGCCAATGTGCAAAAGACCACAAGTTGTGCAAATACAAAAAGAAAAAACAAAATAATTAATAATAAACAAGCAAATAAATAAATAACATTGTGATCAAGAATTGTCGAATCCTTGGAAGTGATTTCATAGATGGAATGATTCAGTGTTAGGGTAAGTGAAGTTTTGCACTCTGGTTCAGAAGCCTGATGGTTGAGGGAAAATAACTCTTTCTGAACATGGTGCGGTGGGATCTAAGGCTCTTGTACCTCCTTCCTGGTGGCAGCAGCAAGAAGAGAGCACGATGTGGGTGAGGTGGGTGATGAGGGTCCCTGATAAAGGATGCCGCTTTCCTGTGACAATACTCTGTGAAGATATGCTTAATGGTGCGGAGGCTTTACTGTGATGGACAGGGCTGTATCCATTACTTCTTATAGGCTTTTCCATTCCAGGGTATGGTGTTTGCACACCAGACTATGATGCAAACAGTCATTATACTCTCCATAGCACATCTATTAAAAGTTTGTCAAGGTTTCAGATGGATTGCCAAATCTTCACAAACCTCTAAGAAAGTAGAGTTGCTTGCATGCCTTCTTTAGATAGATAGACAGATAGATTGATACTTTATTGATCCCAAAGAAAGTTACAGTGTCACAGTAGCATTACAAGTGCACAGATATACAAATATTGGAAGAGAAGTAAGAAAGAATAAAAAACAAGTTACTTCAAACAGTCTAACAAGAGGAGGTCATCACTTCCCTGGCTATAGGTTGACGCATTATTGAGCCTAATGACCTCACATAGCACTCTTTGGAGCAGCGCAGTTGTCTTAGCCTATTACTAAAAGTGCTTCTCTGTTATGATAAGATGGCATGCAAAGGGTGAGAAACATTGTCCAGAATTGCCAGGATTTTCTGTAGGGTCCTTTGTTCTACCTCACTCTCCAGTGTGTCCAGTTTGACTCCTATAACAGAGCCAGCCTTCCTAATCAATTTATTGAGCCTGTTGGCATCACCCTTGTTGATGCCATTGCCCCAGCATACCACTGCATAGAAAATTGTACTGACAACAGCAGACTGGTAGAACATGTGAAGGAGAGGCCTGCATACTCCAAAGGACCTCAGTCTCCTCAGGAAGGATAGGTGACTCAGGCCTTTCTTATACACAGCCCTCTAAGTTGATGATCTGTTCAAGTCTGCCATCCAGTTGCACCTCCATGTACTTGTAGGTCCTCACCACATCCATGTCCTCACCATCAATAGTAACAGGGAGCTGTGTAGACTTAGTCTTCCTGAAGTCCATCACCATCTCCTTTGTCTTACTGATGATGACCTTCAGATGATTCAGCTTGCACCATTTGACCAAGCTCTCCACCAGGGCCCTGTATTCATCCTCCATACTCCCTTTACATGCTGGACCCAGGACAGATCCTCTGAAATAACACTGAGGAATTTTAACTTATTGACCTTCTCCACTTCTGTTCCTCAATGTGGACTGACTCATGGACCTTCAGTTTCCACCTCAAAAATCAGTAATTGGCTCTTTGGTTTTGCTGAGAGGTACAGTAGATGTTGCACTGTTCAGCTAGATTTTTAATCTCCCTCCTGTATGCTAACTTGTCACCACATTTGATCCGGTCAACGAAAGGGGTCATCAGCAAACTTAAATATGGCATTGGAGATGTGCATAGACTCGCGGTCATAAGTGTAAAGCAGGTCGAGCAGGGGGCTAAGCACGTAGCCTTGGGGTGCACCGATGTCGCTGCCAATTCAAACTGACCGGGGTCTACGTGAGGAAATTGAGGATCCAGTTGCACAAGCAGGTATTGAGTCCTAGGTCTTAGAGTTTATTGATTAGTTTAGAGGGGATGATAGTGTTGAATGCAGAGTTGTAATCAATGAAGAGCATCCTGATGTGTGCATTGTTTTGTTCCTTTGTTGATCTGCAGCAGGCAACCAGTGAGCTGAAAAATGTTCTTCCCATCCTGGGCCAGGCCATTAGTGCACTCCAAGCACTGGACAAGAGCGACATTTCAGAGATCAGGTGTGTCACATCAAACTCTACCATTGCCCGCGCCAGGTGGAACCACGGTATACCAAACCTCGAAACTGTTTAATGTCAGGACTAACAATACTTCACTTTAAGTGGAATGGTTTTGAAGTGGGAGCAGGCATCTGAGGAGTATGCACACAAATGGTTGAGCGTGAAGAATAGGTTGTTGAAGGTACAGTTAGCACCCTGGCAGGTTTGGCAAATGTGAGGAGTTGAGTTTAGGCAGTCAAATGTAAAAGGAAAGTGGCAGGACCATTGAAAGCAGTGATGTGCAGAGATCTTGTGGTGCAAGTCCATAGCTCCTTGAAAGTGAGCACATAAGTTCAGTAGATAGGGTGGTAAAGAAGGTATATGGCATACAAGAGAAAATCTGCAGATGCTGGAAATCCGAACAACACACAAAAAATCCTGGAGGAACTCAGCAGGGCAGGCAGCATCTATGGAAAAGAGTACAGTCGATGTTTCGGGCTAAAACCCTTCGGCAGGACTGGAGAAAAAAAGCTGAGGAGTAGAAGGTCTGGGTAAGCACATGGTCAAAGGGTTGGAAAGCAGCAGGGATCGCAGCAGGGGAATAGTGAGAGAGAGTTTCGCCTATCGCCTGGTGTTTCTCTCTCCTCTCCCCACACCTTTCAAATCTACTCCTCAGCTTTTTTTCTCCAGTCCTGCCAAAGGGTTTCGGCCCGAAACGTCGACTGTACTTTTTTCCCAAAGGTGTATGGCATGTTTGCCTTCATTGGTTCAGGCACTGAGTATAAGGGTAAGGAAGTTCTGTTGCAGTGATATAAAACTTTGGCACTTAGAGTATTGTGTTTAATTCTAGCCACCCCATTACAGGAAGGAGGTGGTGGCTTCTCGCAGAAAAATATTAGTTTCACTAATTTGATTGGGTATTTTTGAGGAGGTAACTAAAGAAGATTGATGGCAGTCGACATCTTCTAAATAGATCTTAACCATATAACCATATAACAATTACAATTAGTTGGGCCTTGACAAGGATTCACATGATAACTTGGACCAGAAGTTTAAAGCACATTGAATTCAAGGTAAGCTGGCTAAAAGGATTCAAACTTGACTTGGTCATAGGGGGAAGAGGGTAGTGGGGGAAGGATGCCTTTCTAAACAGTGATATACAGTGGATTCCGGCTAATTGGGCTATCAGTTAATTGGGGTAGCTACTTATGTGGGACAATTCTTAAAGAACAAAATCTAATCCAGAAAATAGCTGAGATTCCATTTGTTTATTTGGGACACCCTGCCGCTTAATTGGGGCAGGAGACTGTTGCTGAACATTTTCTAACTAGCCTCAGACATGTGCACTTGTGTGGCTGTTAGACACTACACCATGCGTAGAGCAAACAGCTTTTAAATAGTGTCAGTTGTATGCGCTTGTGTTCAAAAAGCAGTGATTTTTATCACTGATAGTTGATGAGGAACAAGCAGTAAGACAATTCAGAACCGTTTTGCTTACTGTGTCTTCAAGCATTCAGGCTTGGAATTTCAGAAATGGCCAGGGGTGAAAATGAAACATTTTTACTACTTCAACAAGTTAGGACTATGAAAAATTCATCTTGAGTATTACAATGAAAATGAAGATTTGGAGGATGCAATCATCGATGGAATTGTATGAAGATAGTCCATTATCTGCACTAGGTGTCCATGCAGATTTTGTTCATTTACAGTCAATCAAAAGAATGCATGCACTGGATAAATTCCTCTATCGATAACTATTAGAAACTAATACACTGTTGTATAGTTCTATAGCGGTATTCCTAGTGTTCTAATTTGTTCTATATTTTATTTAAATACATAATTTGTTACTCAGTTAAATGGTAGTGTGGCTTTTTTATGTTTTTAACTATTTCCATGAAACTTTGGCTAATCACAACAGCCACATAATTGGGCCAAAATGTACTGATCCTCATGTGTCCCAATTAACCAGAATCCACTGTACTCTGTGGTACCCTCGTTCTTTCCGGTATATAGTAACAGGTTAGATGTGAATCTAGGAGATATAATCAGTAAGTTTGCTGATGACAGGAAAGTTGGTGGTGCTGTGGGTAGTGAAAAAGATATTAAGACTCCTCAGGATGTAGATCAGACGGGAAGTTTGTTGGAGCACTGGCGGATAAAATTTAACCCCAATATGTGTGAGGTGAATGAAAGGATGCAGGAATGTTGGTAAACATCCTTAATTTCAAGTCTATAACTCCCTGAATGTGGCAATATGGGTAGGTAAGATGGTGAAGAAGGCAGATAGAACACTTGCCTTCATAGACTGGGACAGAGAATATAAAAGTTGATATTATGTTGCAACATTACAAAGCATGGGTTAGATCTTATTAGCAGTATTGTGTACAGTTCTGGTCACCACACTAAAGGAAGAGATATGACTGTGCAGAGAATGCTGCCTGGATTGGAGGACTTTAATTAGGTGGGGAGAACATGTTTCTGCACTCTACAACTCTATGACTATGATGAAGCAAGGATGTGAAAGCAAACACTTATGTGTCAGTGTGAATATGGTTTAATTTTGGGTATTGTACATTAGGAAGAGAGGTGCAGTGAACAGTAGCAGTATGACTACATCCAGTGGCCACTTTATTAGGTACACCTATACACCTGGTCATTAATGCAAATATCTAATCAGTCAATCATGTGGCAGAAACTCATGGTATAAATGCATGTCAAAAGGCTCAATTGTTGTTCAGACCAAACATTAGAATGGGGAACAAATGTGATCTAAATGACTTAGATTGTGGAATGATAATTGGTGCCAGATGGGATGGTTTGAGTATCTCAGAAACTGGGATTTTCATGACGACAGTCTCGAGTTTACAGAGAATAGTGCAAAAAACATCCAGTGAGCACCAGTTCTGTGAGCAAAAATGCCTTGTTAATGAGCGAGGTTAGAGGAGAATGGCCAAACTGGTTCAAATTTACAGGAAGGCAACAATAACTTGAATAACCAAAAGTAACAGCATCTCTGAGCTCACACGTTGAACCTTGAAGAGTATGGTCTGCAGGAGGTATCTAATAAAATGGCCACTTAGTGTCTGTTATTGACAAGAAAGAGAAGCTTGAACCAGTAATCTGGAGTTGCAAGTGCAAATGGCTTTATGGAAGGGTGGTTACAGCTGAATTTAAAGAAAAACCATTACTGACTATCATTAAGGCTCATCTATCACCACTATCCCTGAGGACACCATGAATGGAACAGTGGTGCAAATAGAAGAGCAACATGTTGTCTCTGTGGAATTTGCATGCTCTCCCTGTGATAGGGTTTCTCCTTGGTACGCCAGCTTCCTTCAAAGACCTGTATGTTGGTAGAGTAATTGGCTGCTATAAATTGTCCCCATAGTGTATAGATGAGTGGTAGAATCTAGGGACAGTAGATGAGAATATGGAGAAATTAGATTACAAGGAAAAATATTGAAGATTTGGAGTAACCTGAGGTGGAAAATTGAAAAATCTGAAAAATGAAATGAACATGGCCATCCCCTGAGCAAAAGTGGTTCTACAAGTCTGTGAATGTACCAAGGATAGTAGAGCAAATACTCTCCTGTGCTACTTAATTCTACATTTCAACCAGTTCAACACTGGAAACCTAAGCAGCTTTGACAGCCAAACCTTGGCAGTCATTTGTGGGGGCTGGCTAATCTGGGAATAAGGGGTTTCTTCTTTATTTGCTCAATTGGATCCCTCCAAAGCACCACAATAACTACTCTCTGCCACACCCTCTGTCACTGTATCGTTACTGATGTTAATCCAGCTTCTCAAACTGTTCCTCAGTAAACACCCCTGCCCCAACATATTGCTCCCGGAACTGCTGATGAAAATCCAGCTCTTCTGCCATCATCTAGCAACTCCGTCAATGTGCATTGTCCCAGTATGACCACGATTTGTTTGACAACGCTGATCTTATTGTCATGTGTACAGGGTTTACAACAGCCCACCCACTCTGGTCCTGACTGTAATGAATGCCGTGTGTGTGCTGCTGCAGAAACCACCCCAGTGGGCAACAGCGAAATTACTGCTCAGTGACCCTTCCTTCCTGAAGCACCTGCTCAGCCTAGACAAGGACAAAATACCTGAGAAGGTGAGATTCATTCATTCTCTCTCCACCCTTCCCCCCTTCCTCCCCCTCCCTTTCCTCCCTCTCCCCTCTCTCCCCCTCCCGCTATCCCCTGCCCCATCCCCCCCTCCCCTCCCCCTACTCCCACCTCTGCCTCCTCTCTCCTCCCTCTCCCTCCTCTCTCCCTTCCCCCCCTCCCCCTCTCTGCTTCTGCCTCCTCCCAGCTTCCCCCTCCCTCCTCTCCACCCGCTCCACCCTCCCCTCTCCCCCTCCCCTTCTACCTCCCTACCCCCTCCCCCCTTCCCACATATATACTCACTCCTAAGTTGAGTTCTCTCTCTCTTTCTTACACACACACACACACACACACTGTCCTGAACCACCATCATATTTAATGTGAAACTTCACTTTCCACTTTCCAGGTGTTCTTGAAATTAAAAACTTATTCGAAGCAGCCTGATTTCAGCCCTGAGCGAGTGGGTAAGGTTTCGACTGCCTGCCGCTCCCTCTGCCAGTGGGTGCTGGCGCTGGAACATTATCATGAAGTCCGCAAGGTAGGGGCAGCGAGTGATCGCTCATACTTCCTGTTTCCTGTGGGATTGGGAACTCCTCTATGACAATGTCACCTGGCCTTCAATACTTCAGACTGTACTGACAACTCATGCAGGTGATGCTGGGGGCACGATGTGTTCATTCCAGGAGGGTCAGTGTGTAGAGTAGGAGAAGGTTTGATGGCTGGTACAGGGGATTGGAGGGGAGGGTACTCTGTATCTCCAGATGTAAAAGGATGCTGCCAGGTCAATGAGTCTGTGTTATGGGAGAGGTCGGCCAAACTATGTCTCTATTCCTTGGAATGTAAGAGAATGAGGGGCAACTTTATAGAAGTATTTAAATTAAGATGGGTATAGGTAGGGTGGATGGTAACAGTTTTTTCCCCAAGGCAAGGGAGTCCAAATCTAGGGCACATAGATTCACAGTGAGAGGGGAAAGATTTAAAAGGGACCTGAGGGGCAACTTTTTCGTGCAGAGGATGATTATATAGAACAATCTGCCTGAGGAAGTGTTTGTACCTGTTAGCATTTAAAAAGCATATGGATGGGAAGGGCTTAGTGCAATGTGGGCCAAGAGCAGGAAATTGGAACTACCTGGATGGGTATCGTAGTTGGCATAGACTGGTAGGGCTGAAGGGCCTGTATCCATGCTGTGTTGCCCAATGATTCCATTATAGACAAGTATTTGGGCAATATCTCACAGGAAACAAAATAACGTGGATAACACAATTGTACCAATGTTCCAAAAACAAAGTGGTAACCCCTATAAATTCTGTGCAGCTTTGGGGTGTTCCTCTTGTACTGAAGGCATGGTCTGTGCTTGATTCCAGCCCCACTTCCACTATGAGCCAATATTCAACCTCATGACAAATGGGGTTCACAAGCTATCAAAAGGAGAAGCCCTTGGAAGCAATTTGTAAAGTGCAGAACATATACATCCCAAAAAGGAAGAGGTGTTTTAAAGGCAAAATGACACAACTATGGCTAACAAGAGAAGTTAAAGCCAACAAAAGCCAAAGAGAGGGATGGGAACCAGAGTGCCAGACAGACAGTGGAGAGGTTGTGGAGACAGATGTTGTTAAGACGTCAGACAAAGTCAGGAATCAAAAGGCTGAGTATAGTGGGACTAATGTTCTGCATTGTGCATATTTCTATTGTAGGAAAGGGAAATGAGCCCAGGGCATGGTTCAACACGTGGAATTATGATATTGTCGCCATTAGTGAGACTTCGTTGCAGGAGGGTAGGACTTGCAGCTCAATATTCCAGGGCTCCATTGCTTTAGACGTGACAGAGTGGGAGGGATTAAAAGTTGATGGTTGGTCTTACTAGTCAGGGAAGATGTTATGGACTAGTCAGGACAGACTGGAGAACTTATCTTGTGAGGCTTTATGGGTAGAAATGAGAAATAAGAAAGTATGACCACATTGGCTATGTTATACACCACCCAACAATCTGCAAGATTTAGAGGAACAAATTTGTAGACAGATTGCAAACTATTGCGAGAAACATAAGCTTGTAATAGTAGGTGATTTTAACTTTCCCACACAGTGACGTGAACTTCCATACTGTAAAAGGATTGGGGTTGTCAGATGTGTTCAGGAAAGTTTCCTTAATCTGTACATATAAGTCCCGATGAGAGTGTATAAGACTTGATCTCCTATTAGGAATGAGATTGGCCAGCTGACAAAAGTTTGTATAGGGGATACTTTGCATCTAGTTGTCATAATGCTATTAGTTTCAAGGTAGTTATGGAAAAAGTTAGGTCTGGTCCTCAACTGAGATTCTTATTGGAAGGCTGTTTTCTGGCGAAGGTGTACTTGATAAGTGTGAAGCCTTCAACAGTGACATTTTGAGAGTACAAAGCTTGTATGTACCTGTTAGAATAAAAGTAAGGATAAAAGTTTAGGGAACATTGTTTTTCAAGGGATATTGAGGCCCTGGTTAAGGAAAAAAAAGGTGTGGAGCAGGTATAGCTTGGTAGGCACAAATGAGGTACTTGAGGAGTATAAAAATGCAAGAGACCACTTAAGAAAGAAATCTAGAGGGCTAAAAGAAGGCATGAGGTTAATCTAGCAGACAAGGTGAAGGAGAATCCTAAGGGCTTCTGGAGATAGGTTAAGAATAAAAGGATTGCAAGGGAAAAAATTGCTCCTCTGGAAGATTACAATAGTAATCTATGTGTGGCGCCAAAAGAGTTGGAGAAAATGTTAAAAGGACTTTGCATCAGTATTTACTCAGGAGATGGATAATAGAAGTGAGGCTAAGCAGCAGCAAGTTCATGTACCCTATACAGATTACAGAGGAGGAGATGTTTGCTGTCTTTAGGCAAATTAAGGTCAACAAGTCCCCAGGGCCTGATAAGGTATTCCCCCAGATCTTGTGGAAGGCAAGTGCAGAAATTGCAGGAGCCCCTGCAGAGATATTTCAATCATTCTAAGCGACAAGTGAGGCACCAGGTGATTGGAGGATTGCTAATGTTGTTCTGCTGTTTAAGAAAGGCTCTAAGAATAAACCAGGAAATTATAGGCCGGTGAACCTGACATCAACGGTGGGAAAGTTATTGGAAGGTATTCTAAGGGACAGTATATATAAGTGTTTGGATAGACTGATTAGGAATAGTCAGCATGGCTTTGTGCGCAAAAGGTCATGTCTAGTCAATCTTATAGTTTTTTGAGGAAGTTACCAGGAAAGTTAATGAAGGCAAGGCAGTGGATGGTGTCTACATAAACTTCAGTAAGGCATTTGACAAGGACCTGCATGCGTGGTTGGTCAAGAAAGTTCAGTTGCTTGACATTCAAGGTGAGGTAGTAAATTGGATTAGACATTGGCTTTGCAGGAGAGGCCAGAGAGTGGAAGCAGATGACTGGAGGCCTGTGACTAGTGGACTGTTAAGGGATGGGTGCTGAGTCCACTGCTGTTTGTCATTTATATCAATGATCTGGATGATAATGTGGTTAACTGGATCATCAAATTTACAGATGACACCAAGAATGAGGGTGTAGTGGACAGTGAGGAAGACTATCAAATCTTGCAGCGAGATCTGGACCAGCTGGAAAAATGGCTGAAAAAATAGCAGATGGTAATTAATGTAGACAAATGTGAGGTGTTGTACTTTGGGTGGACCAACCACGGTATGTCTTACATAGTGAGCAGTAGGGCACTGAGGAGGGAGGTAGAACAAAGGGATCTGGGAATCATGTCTCCAGTTTACTTAAAGTGGCATCACAAACTCCCAGGAACTTGGTGCACTTAACACTCTCTAAGAAGGAGCCATATATTTACAGAGGGGGAAAGTTTGTCTGCGCCTTCCTGAAGTCCACAATGATTCCCCTTGTCTTCTCCATGTTCAGGCTCAGGTTGTTCTGACATCATTCCATCAGCTGCTCCATTTCCTCTCTATATTCCATCTCATCATCGTTCTTGATGAGGCTAATCACTGTTGTGTCATCCACAAACTTGATGACTTGTTTTGAGCTGAATCCTGCAACGCAGTTAGACGTCAGCAGTGTGAACAGCCTTGGGGAAAACATAGAACATAGAATAGTCCAGTAGAGTACAGGCCCTTCGGCCCACATTGTTGTGCCGACCCTCAAACTCTGCCTCCCATATAACCCCCCACCTTAAATTCCTCCATATACGTGTCTAGTAGTCTCCTAAATTTCACTAGTGTATCTGCCTCCACCATTGACTCAGGCAGTGCATTTCACGCACCAACCACTCTCTGAGTAAAAAAACCTTCCTCTAATATCCCCCTTGAACTTCCCACCCCTTACCTTAAAGCCATGTCCTCTTGTATTGAGCAGTGGTGCCCTGGGGAAGAGGCGCTGGCTATCCACTCTATCTATTCTTCTTATTATCTTGTACACCTCTATCATGTCTCCTCTCATCCTCCTTCTCTCCAAAGAGTAAAGCCCTAGATCCCTTAATCTCTGATCATAATGCATACTTTCTAAACCAGGCAGCATCCTGGTAAATCTCCTCTGTACCCTTTCCAATGCTTCACATCCTTCCTATAGTGAGGCGACCAGAACTGAACACAGTGCTCCAAGTGTGGCCTAACCAGAGTTTTATAGAGCTGCATCATTACATCGCAACTCTTAAACTCTATCCCTCAACTTAAGAAAGCTAACACCCCATAAGCTTTCTTAACTACCCTATCTACCTGTGAGGCAACTTTCAGGGATCTGTGAATATGTACCCCGAGATCCCTCTACTCCTCCACACTACCAAGTATCCTGCCATTTACTTTGTACTCTGCTTGGAGTTTGTCCTTCCAAAGTGTACCACCTCACACTTCTCTGGGTTGAACTCCATCTGCCACTTCTCAGCCCGCTTCTGCAACCTATCAAAGTCGCTCTCCAATCTTTGACAATCCTCTACACTATCTACAACACCACCAACCTTTGTGCTGGCTGCAAACTTGGCAACCCACCCTTCTACCCCCACATCCAGGTCATTAATAAAAATCACAAAAAGTAGAGGTCCCAGAAGCAATCCTTGTGGGACATCACTAGTCACAACCCTCCAACCTGAATGTACTCCCTCCTCCACAACTCTCTGCCTTCTGCAGGCAAGCCAATTCTGAATCCACCTGGCCAAACTTCCCTGGATCCCATGCCTTCTGACTTTCTGAATAAGCCTACCGTGTGGAACCTTGTCAAATGCTTTACTAAAATCCATATAGATCACATCCACTGCACTACCCTCATCCAAATGCCTGGTCACCTCCTCAAAGAACTCTATCAGGCTTCTTAGACATGATATGCCCTTCACAAAGCCATGCTGACTGCCCCTGATCAGACCATGATTCTCTAAATGCCCATAGATCCTATCTCTAAGAATCTTCTCCGACAGCTTTCCCACCAGAGACGTAAAACTCACTGGTCTATAATTACCCGGACTATCCCTACTACCTTTTTTGAACAAGGGGACAACATTCGCCTCCCTCCAATCCTCCAGTACCATTCCCGTCGACAATGAGAACATAAAGATCCTAGCCAGAGGCTTAGCAATCTCTTTCCTGGCCTCGTGTAGCAGCCTGGGGAATATTTCGTCAAGCCCCGGGGACTTATCCATCCTAATGTATTTTAATAACTCCAACACCTCCTCTCCCTTAATATCAACATGCTCCAGAACATCAACCTCACTCATTTTGTCCTCATCGTCATCAAGTTCCCTCTCATTGGTGAATACCGAAGAGAAGTATTCATTGAGGACCTCACTCACTTCCACAGCCTCCAGGCACATCTTCCCACCTTTATCTCTAATGGTCCTACCTTCACTCCTGTCATCCTTTTGCTCTTCACATAACTGAAAAATGCCTTGGGGTTTTCCTTTACCCTACTCACCAAGGCCTTCTCATCCCCCCTTCTTGCTCTTCTCAGCCCCTTCTTAAGCTCCTTTCTTGCTTCCCTATATTCCTCAATAGACCCATCTGATCCTTGCTTCCCAAACCTCACGTATGCTGCCGCCTTCCACCTGACTAGATTTTCCACCTCACTTGTCACCCATGGTTCCTTCACCCTACCATTCTTTATCATCCTCACCGGGACAAATTTATCCCCAACATCCCGCAAGAGATCTCTAAACATCGACCACATGTCCATAGTACATTTCCCTGCAAAAACATTCCAATTCACACCCGCAAGTTCTAGCCTTATAGCCTCATAATTTGCCCTTCCCCAATTAAAAATTTTCCTGTCCTCTCTGATTCTATCCTTTTCCATGATAATGCTGAAGACCAGGGAATGGTGGTCAATGTCCCCCAGATGCTCACCCACTGAGAGATCTGTGACCTGACCTGGTTCGTTACCTAATACTAGATCTAGTATGGCACTCCCCCTAGTCAGCCTGTCAACATACTGTGACAGGAATCCGTCCTGGACACACTTAAGAAAATCTGCCCCATCCAAACCCTTGGAACTAATCAGGTGCCAATCAATATTAGGGAAGTTAAAGTCCCCCATGATAACAACCCTGTTATTTTAGCACCTTTCCAAAATCTGCCTCCCAATCTGCTCCTTGGTATCTCTGCTGCTACCAGGGGGCCTATAGAATACTCCCAATCGAGTAACTGGTCCCTTTCTGTTCCTGACTTCCACCCATACTGATTCAAAAGAGGATCCTGCTACACTACCCACCCTTTCTGTAGCTATAATAGTATCCCTGACCAGTAATGCCACCTCTCCTCCACTCCCCCCCCCCCCATCCCCTTTAAAGCACTGAAATCCAGGAATATTGAGAATCCATTCCTGCCCTGGTGCCAGCCAAGTCTCTGTAATGGCCACTACATCATAATTCCATGTATGTATCCAAGCTCTCAGTTCATCACCTTTGTTCCTGATGCTTCTTGCATTGAAGTACACACACTTTAGCCCTTCTACCTTACTACCTTTACACGCTTTATTCTGCTTCTCTTTCCTCAAAGACTCTTTATATGTTAGATCTGGCTTTACTCCACGCAGTTCTTCCACTGCTCTATTGCTCCGGGTCCCATCCCCTTTGCAAATTAGTTTAAACCTTCCCGAACCATGCTAGCAAACCTACCTGCAAGGATGTTGCTCCCCCTCGAGTTCAGGTGCAACCCATCCAATGGGTATAGGTCCCACCTTCCCCAGAAGAGATCCCAATGATCCAAAAATCTAAAACCCTGCTGCCTGCACCAACTCCTCAGCCATGCATTCAACTGCCAACTCCTCCAATTCTTACCATCTCTATCACGTAGCACTGGCAGCAATCCTGAGAACGTCACCCTTGAGGTCCTGTTCTTCAGCCTTCTGCCTAGTTCCTGAAACTCACACTTCAGGACCTCATCCCTCTTCCTGCCTATGTCGTTGGTCCCAACATGTATCACAACTTATGGTTGCTTTCCCTCTCTTACCAGGATGTCATGCACCCGGTCAGAGACATCCCGGACCCTGGCACCCGGGAGGCAACAAACCATGTGAGTGTCCTTCTCACATCCACAAAATCTCCTGTCTGCTCCCCTGACTATAGAGTCTCCAATGACAACAGCTCTCCTCTTCTCCGTCCCACCCTTCTGCACCACGGGGTCAGACTCAATGCCAGAGGCCCTGCCACTGTGGCTCACACCTGGTCAGTCATCCCTGCCAACAGTACCCAGGACAGTAAACTTATTATTCAGGGGAATGGCTACAGGGGTGCTCTGCACTACCTGTCTATTCACCTTCGCTTTCCCCCCTCTGACTGTCACCCAACGACCTGCTTCTGACAGCCTAGGTGTAACTACCTCCCTGTAGCTCTCACCTATGACTGCCTCATTCTCCCTTACGAGTCGAAGGTCATCCAGCTGCTGCTCCAGATTCCTTACATGATCTTCCAGATCGCCCAGCCGTATGCGCTTCTGGCAGATGTAACTCTGCGGGAGAGGGGAGTACCCCCACGACTGCCACATCTCACATGAGAGGCGCATCACCGTCTCAGGAGTCATTATAAAGACTAATTGGGAACAAGCTCGTCCTCCGCCTCTTCTCATCGAAGCCTCTCGAGTCAAAGCCACAAAGCTCCACTCCTTCACTGGCCCACTCACTGAGCGCAAGTGCTCAGTGTAATGGGACTAGAGGCATTGCTGCCCACACGGACAGACTGTGGCCTTACTGTTAAGAAGTCCAATTGCAGAGCGAGATGTTGAGACCCGGCGAGGACAGTTTCCCCACTAGTTTCTTGGGTATGATGGTGTTGAACACTGAACTGAAGTCTATAAACAGCAGTCTGGCATATTGGACCCCATTTTTCAGGTGGGACAGGACAGAGTGGAGGGCAGAGACTATTGCATCGTCAGTGTACTCACTAGAATTCAGAAGAATGAGGGGGTGACCTCACTGAATATTGAAAGGCCTGAATAGAGTGGATGTGTAGAGAATGGTTCCTATGTTGGAGGAGTCTAGGACCAGAGGGCACAGCCTCAGACTAGAGGGGTGTCCTTTTAGAAAAGAGATGAGGAGGAATTTATTTAGCTAGAGAATAGTGAATCTGTGGAATTCTTTGCACAGGCAGCTGTGGAGGTCAAGTCACTGGGTGTATTTAAGGCAGAGGTTGACAGGTTCTTGATTGGTCAGGGCATGAAGGGGTATGGGGAGAAGGCAGGAGACTGGGGCTGAGCAGGAAATGGATCAGCCATGATGAAATGGAGGAACAGACTCAATGGGCCAAATGGCCTAATTCTGCTCCTATATCTTATGGTCTTATGATCACAGGTAGGTAGGGTCATTCAGAAAGCTTCCTAGGTCAAAGTACTGAATACAAGAGTTGGGATGTTATGTTGAAGTTGTATAAGACTTTGGTGAGGCACAAATAGGGGTATTGTGTTCAGATTTGGTCACCTACCTACAGGAAAGATATAAATAAGATTGAATGAGTACAGAGAAAATCTACAAGGATGTTGCTGGGACAGGATGATCTGATTATAAGGGAAGATTGAATAGGTTAGAGCTTTATTTCCTAGAACGTAGAAGATTAAGAGGAGGTTTGATGGAGGTATACAAAATATAAGGGGTATAGAGAGGGGAAATGCAAGCAGGCTTTTTCCACTGAGATTGGGTGAGACTACAACTAGAGGTCATGGGTTAAGGGTGAAAAGTAAAATGTTTAAGGGGAACCTGAGGGGGAACTTCTTCACTCACAGGATAGTGAGAGTGTGAAACAAGCTGCCAGTGCAAGTAGTGGATGTGATTTCAATTTTGACGTTTAAGAGAGGTTAGGATGGGCTATGGAGGGCTGTGGTCTAGGTGCAGGTTAATGGGAGTAGGCAGGTTAAATGGTTTGGCATGGAATAGGTAGGCTGAAGGTCCTGTTTCTGTGTTGTAGTTTTATATGACTCTATAACCACGTGGGCTATCAGGGCATCCAAAAGTCTCCCTGATGACTACATCTGTGGTATGTGCACCCAACTTCATTCCTTACTAACAATGTCAAGGAACTGGAGCTGGATGTACTTGGGACCATCTGGAAAGCAGAAAACGTCATAGATGAAACTTTTACTGAGGTGGTCACACTCAGCGTGCAGGCATCAGATAGTCGATGTGTGAATACCAGGAGATATGAGGGGAATAAGCAGTCAGTACAGGGTTCCCCTGTGGCCATTCCTTTCAGCAACAAGTGTATCCCTTTGGATACTGCTGGTGGGGGAATGACCTATTAGGCACAGTGGCAGCAGCCAGGCTTGTGGCACTGAGGCTGGATCTTGAGGCTTAGCAGGAAAAGGTAAAGCCAGGCAGAGCGATAATGATAGGAGACGGACAGGAGGATCTCTGGTCTCGAAAGAGACACTAGGATGGCGTGTTGCCTTAGTAGGTTTTTAATTACTTGCTTAATTAGTTTAATGCAACATCAAAGGCCAAAGGCCCTATTCCTGTGCTGTGCTGTACTGTGCTATACATGGGTGTAAGGATTGTTGATGGGTTGAAGCATCAGGAGTGGGAGGAGATGAATCCTGCATAATTTCATAGAGCTGCTAGTTCATGTCTTGAGTCACCTAAATTCAATATTGACATCCACTGTTGTTTTTTTGTATGTCTGCAGTTTGAATATTCTGTTTTTGGGTTAACAGGCTAATGTAACTTTCCACCAATGTCTACTTGAATAGTAGAGTTTAGGGGGAGTTAATAAGAATGGGGGAGAATAAAATGAGATTAGTGTAAATGGCTGATGAGCTCAGTGGGCCAAAAGGCCAGATTTCATGCCTAATGACACTGCGATTCTATGATTTTGAATGTGACTATTTATAGGTTTAAATTTTTAAAATTGTCGTAAGTCAAACTAACTTGGCTGATAGATCCACAAAGACCACAACAGTGCTGACATGAAACTGAGAGATCAAAGAGGACTCTGCAGAGGATTACGGTACAGGAACAGGCCCCTTGGCCCTTGCTGTTATGCCAAACTAATTCAATAAGTAATTTAAATGCCTAACTGAACAATCCCCTTCTGCCTACACAATGTCCCTAGCCCTCCATTCTGTGCACATTCATACGCCTCTTAAATACTTCTGTTGAATTTGCCTCTACAACCAACCCTGGGCAGTACTTTTCAGGTACCCCATCTTACTTTAAATGCACACCCTTTGGTATGAGACAGAAGACCATAAGGCATAGGAGCAGAATTTGATCATTTGGCCCGTTGAGGCTGTTCCACCATTCCATCATGGCTGATTTATTATCTCTCTCAATCCCAAACTGCTGTCTTCTTCCCATAACCCTTCCTAATCAAGAACCTATAAACCTCCACTTTAAATATACCTAATGACCCCAGAGCAATCTGTGGCAATTAATTCTACAGATTCACCACAATCCAGCTAAAAAAAATTTCCTCATCTCTGTTCTAAAGGAATGCCACTCTATTCTGAGGCTGTGCCCTCTGGTCCCAGATGCCACAATATAGGAAGCATCCTCCTCACGTCTGCTTTATCTAGGCCTTTCAATATTTGATAGGTTTCAATGAGCTGCCCACTCATTTTTCTGAACTTCAGTGAGTACAGGCCCAGTGCCATTAAAAGCTCCTCGTATATTAACCCTTTCATTCCCGTGAACTTCCTCTGGACTCCCTCCAATGTATGCACATCTTTCCTCAAACTGCTCACAATGCACCAAGTATGGTCTGACCAATGCTTTTTGACCCTGGGAAAAAGATAACAGCTGCCTACCTTGTAGATGCCTCATAATCATATAAACCTCTATCAGGTCATCCCTCAGCCTCTACTACTCCAGAGGAGACAACTTAACTTTGTCCAACCTCTCCTTACAACACATGCCCTCTAATCTAGGCACCATTGTGGCAAACCTCTTCTGCACCCCTCCAAAGCCTCCACTTCCTTCCTACAAAGGGGCAACCAGGACTAATGCCTTCAGCAACTCACCCTTCAATAGCCGTCTTACTTCAGGAATATCAGTGTTAATGCTTGTTGCTTGCAGGAATGTTTTTCTCATTTTAATTCTGAATTAATGACCCATTATGTTGAGACTTTAAACACCAGCTTTAGACATCCTAGTCAGGTAGATCAACTCCACAGTTACCCCATTGCCCTATGAAAAGAGTGGTGTGTTCACATTTTCTAGTCTCCACACATTCCTGTTTATGATCTCTCAGAGTTGGACCATTGGGTCCTTGTTGTTTATCAATTTTGAGGCTTAATAACCATATTTTTTGATAGAATGATTGATTTATTCCTTATTTGCATTGGACTTTTGTTCTCCATTATGGGCACAATTTATTCTTCAGCTGTTTCTTCCTGCCCCATCATCAATTCTCTGGTCTCTGACTGTAGAGTTCCACATTTTTCCAGTGAGATTGCAGAATTGGTTTATTTTTGTCATGTACTGAGACGCAGTGAAAAACTTCTGTTGTATGCCATGCCATCCAGACATAAGTACACGGTGGTAAAAAGGAAACAGGATGTAAACAGTAGTGTTGCCATTACAGAGAATTCAAAACAAGACACAAGATGAGGTAGAATGGGAGATCAAGAATTCATTATCAACTGCGAGGTCCATTTAAAATTCTGATAACAGCAAGATAGAAGTTGTCCTCAAGTCTGGTGGTACATGCTTTCAATGGGAGGGGTGGGAGAAGAGAGAACATCCAGGGTAGGGGGGGGGTCTTTGATTATGTTGGCTGCTTTCCTGAGGCAGTGGGAATTGTAAACAGAGTCACGAAGGGGAAGGCTGGTATGCATGACAGACGGGGAAATGGCCACAACTCTGTAATTTCTTGTGGTCTTGGATAGAGCAGTTGCCATACCAAACCATGATACACAGAATGTGTGGACCATGTCACAGGAGGTTAGAGGTGAAGGTGGTGAAATAGCCAGCCATATACAAGAGTCTGACTCCACGTGAGCCCATTGGAAAGTTGAAGATAGGAGCTCTTTGTGCCTGCAGTGCTTGGTATGTGACCTGCAGGCTGAAGTGGTGTCACCCAGTTCAAAACCACCACAGTAACCCGTCCAACTCTGTGTGACAGGCAGTGGAGCCAAAGCAGCAGAAAGTGGTGGACGCCCAGGAAGTTCTTGTAATCGCCAGGAGTAACCTTCGAAAAAAGAATACAGCCCTGAAGCTGGTAAGAAGCTGTCACCATTTTCCATTCACACCCCTTTACCTTCCTCCTTCACTTCCTCCTCCTTCTCTCATGGAGGGATAAGCTGCCTACTGATTCTCTGCAGCTCTACTCGTCTTTGCAAACAGCCCCTTGTTCGCATGCGCGCACGCGCATATATATACACACACACACACACACACACACACACACACACACACACACTGACACACACACACTGACACACACACACACACACACACACACACACACACACACACACACACACACACACTGACACACACACACACACACACACACACACACACAGACACACTGACACACACACACACACACACACACACACACACACACAGACAGACACACAGACACCCACACACACATACACTGATACACACAAACACAGACACACAGAAACACAGACACACACAAAAAACATGCACATACATGCTTGGATATATCAATACACACACAGAAATACAAACGGACATACACACACACACACACACACACACACACACACACATATAAACATGCACATACATGCCTGGATATATCAATACACATACATAGAAAGACAAACGGACATATACACACTCACACTCACACTCACACACAATAGACAATAGGTGCAGGAGTAGGCCATTCAGCCCTTCGAGCCAGCACTGCCATTCACTGTGATCATGGCTGATCATCGACAGTCAGTGCCCTGTTCCTGCCTTCTCCCCATGTCCCTTGACTCCGCTATCTTTAAGAGCTCCATCTAACTCTCTCTCGAAAGCATCCAGAGAACTGGCCTCCATTGCCTTCTGAGGCAGAGTATTCCACAGATCCACAACTCTCTGGGTGAAAAAGTTTTTCCTCAACTCTGTTCTAAATGGCCTACCCCTTATTCTTAAACTGTGGCCTCTGGTTCTGGACTCACCCAACATCGGGAACAAGAACTGTCCTTTGTTATTCAAATAACAAGCCATGGGTGACAAAGGACATTAAGGACATCCTGAATGCTAAAAAGATGGCGTTTAGAGATGGAAATAGGGAGGAGCTGAGGGCGATACAGAGGGACCTGAAAGCCAGGATCAGGGAGGCTAAAGACAGGTACAGGAGGAAGCTTGAGTGGAAACTCCAGCAGAACAACATGAGAGAGGTCTGGAGGGGGATGAGGACCATCACTGGGTTTCGGCAAACTAGCAACAGAGGAGCTGAAGGCAGTGTGGACAGGGCCAACGAACTTAAACTGTTCTTTAACAGATTTGACAGTGTGGCCCCTGCCCATCCCTCACATGAGCCATCTGTTGTTGGCCCCCAACCAACACATATTCCAGTCTCCCCTCCTACCCCTCCTCACAGTCCCCCACCCTGCTCTCATGACTATACCCCTCCCCCACACGGAACCACCGCGGTGGCTTTCACGGCTGAACAGGTGAGAAGACAACTGAAACGTCTCAATCCAAGCAACACTGAAGGACCGGATGGTGTCAGTACCAGGGTGCTCAAAGCCTGTGCCCCTCAGCTATGTGGAGTACTTCGCCATGTATTCAACATGAGCCTGAGGCTCCGGAGGGTTCCTGTACTGTGGAAGACGTCCTTCCTCGTCCCTGTGCCGAAGACGCCGCGCCCCAGCAGCCTTAATGACTACAGACCGGTGGCATTGACCTCCCACATCATGAAGACCCTGGAGAGACTTGTTCTGGAGCTGCTCCGGCCTATGGTCAGGCCACACTTAGATCCCCTCCAGTTCGCCTACCAGCCCCAACTAGGAGTTGAAGATTCCATCATCTACCTGCTGAACCGTGTCTACGCCCACCTGGACAAGCCAGTGAGCACTGTGAGGGTCATGTTTTTTGACTTCTCCAGTGCATTCAGCACCATCCGCCCTGCTCTGCTGGGGGAGAAGCTGACAGCGTTGCAGGTGGATGCTTCCCTGGTGTCATGGATTCTTGGCAGACCACAGTACGTGTGCTTGCAACACTGTGTCCGACAGAGTGATCAGCAGCACTGGGGCTCCACAGGGGACTGTCTTGTCTCCCTTTCTCTTCACTATTTACACCTCGGACTTCAACTACTGCACTGAGTCTTGTCATCTTCAGAAGTTTTCGGATGACTCTGCCATAGTTGGATGCATCAGCAAGGGAGATGAGGCTGAGTACAGGGCTACGGTAGGAAACTTTGTCACATGGTGTGAGCAGAATTATCTGCAGCTTAATGTGAAAAAGACTAAGGAGCTGGTGGTAGACCTGAGGAGAGCTAAGGTACCGGTGACCCCTGTTTCCAACCAGGAAGTCAGTGTGGACATGGTGGAGGATTACAAATACTTGGGGATACGAATTGACAATAAACTGGACTGGTCTAAGAACACTGAGGCTGTCTACAAGAAGGGTCAGAGTCGTCTCTATTTCCCGAGGAGACTGAGGTCCTTTAACATCTGCTGGACGATGCTGAGGATGTTCTATGAGTCTGTGGTGGCCAGTGCTATCATGTTTGCTGTTGTGTGCTGGGGCAGCAGGCTGAGGGTAGCAGACATCAACAGAATCAACAAACTCATTCGTAAGGCCAGTGATGTTGTAGGGATGGATCTGGACTCTCTGACGGTGGTGTCTGAAAAGAGGATGCTGTCTAAGTTGCATGCCATCTTGGTCAATGTCTCCCATCCACTACATAATGTACGGGGTGGGAACAGGAGTACATTCAGCCAGAGACTCATTCCTCCGAGATGCAGCACAGAGCGTCATAGGAAGTCATTCCTGCCTGTGGCCATCAAACTTTACAACTCCTCCCTTGGAGGGTCAGACACCCTGAGCCGATAGGCTGGTCCTGGACTTATTTCATAATTTGCTGGCATAATTTACATATTACTATTTAACTATTTATGGTTCTATTACTATTTATTATTTATGGTGCAACTGTAATGAAAACCAATTTCCCCCGGGATCAATAAAGTATGACTATGACTAACATGTTTCCTGCCTCTAGCGTGTCCAATCCCTTAATAATGTTATATGTTTCAATCAGATCCTCTCTCATCCTTCTAAATTCCAGTGTATACAAGCCCAGTCGCTCCAATCTTTCAACATATGACGGACCCGCCATCCCGGGAATTAACCACGTGAACCTACGTTGCACTCCCTCAACAGCAAGAATGTCCTTCCTCAAATTTGGAGACCAGAACTGTACACAATACTCCAGGTGTGGTCTCACCAGGGCCCTGTACAACTGCAGAAGGACCTCTTTGCTCCTATACTCAACTCCCCTTGTTATGAAGGCCAGCATGCCATTAGCTTTCTTCACTGCCTGCTGTACCTGCATGCTTGCTTTCAGTGACTGATGAACAAGAACACCTAGATCTCGTTGTACTTCCCCTTTTCCTAACTTGATATCATTCAGATAGTAATCACACACACATATACACACACACTCACACTCACAAATACATACATACACACACAAATATACACACATACATGCACACTCACACTTTCAAGTTAATAACTTCAAACTGCACGAGAGCTGTATAACTCATCTCCTTCTACCTTAGGCCATGAACTTATCAATCACCCCTGCTGTGGACCACTTTCTGGAGGTCCAAGACGCTGAGTTCTACAAAGAAGGGATCAGTATGCTCCACGACCACTGGACTAAGTGTGTAAATGTAGAAGGGGACTATGCTGAAAAATAAATGTGCTAGGTTTTCTAAAATGGACTCCTTCTACCTTAGGCCATGAACTTATCAATCACCCCTCGTACATGCACACATATACACACGGATATACGTGCACACACATACAGATGTACACATACACAGGTGCTCAGACACATATATACACATGCACACGTACACATATACACAATAAATGCACTTATGCATGAACACACACACACACAAACACACAGGTGTACGCACACCTCAAAAAAGTAGGCATAGGCACAGTCACTCTCTCACTCAAGCACACACAGATTTACACATGCAACCTGCAAATTCATGCATGGGCATACACATAAAATGAGTATGCCCATGCACTTAAGGACACATGTGCACACCTCTGTGAATGGGAACTCCAGTTGAATCAATCACCAACATGGAAAACATCAGTTTTACACAAGGGAATTTCCAGAAAAGATTCAAGGGAAAGTTCTTGCCACATTTCATGATGTGGTGATCCACATCTCAATCCTTCTCAGTGGGATCAAGCTATCAAGGCAGGAGGACAAACCAGTCCAACCAATGAAAGAAGCTGAGCCGACTAAGTCGAAGGTGTTAGAAGTGCTTTGAAATCATGAGCATTACCCAGACCACTTTTATGAGCCCATTTACAGCAACCCAAGACATCCTTCCCATTCACCTCTGCCTGGTCAGCATTATGAAAGTCAATTCATCGTTTCCATTCTACCCCGCAGGTTGAGGACCATCAGCTGTCACTACAACAGGCCTTCAACAAAGCCTTGGAACAGAAGGAGGCTCTGGCTGCCCGCAAGCTGCAGACCACCCACAGGCTGTCACGGGCTTCACTCCTCATCACAGCCCTCGCCAATGAAGAGGTGGGAAACAGCCAACCCAACAGGGTTTAGAAGAGTAGAGAGTGACAGAATAAAGTGAGACTGATGAGCACAGAGGAACGAGACAGTGGGAGACCGATGAGCACAGTGACGGTACAGAGGAACACCAATGAGCAGAGTGACGGGATAGAGTGAGACTGATGAACAGAGAGTAACGGGACAGAGTGAGACTGATGAGCAGAGTGACGGGACAGAGGAACACCGATGAGCAGAGTGACGGGACAGAGTGAGACTAATGAACAGTGAGTGACGGGACAGAGTGAGACTGATGATAGAGAGTGATGGGACAGAGTGAGACTGATGATAGAGAGTGATGGACAGAGACAGACTGATGAACAGAGAGTGATGGGACAGAGTGAGACTGATGAACAGAGAGTAACGGAACAGTGAGACTGATGAACTGGAGTGACGGGACAGAGTGAGACTGCTGATAGAGAGTGACGGGACAGAGTGAGACTGCTGATAGAGAGTGATGCGATAGAGGCAGACTGATGATAGAGAGTGATGGGACAGAGTGAGACTGATGAACAGAGTGACGGGAAAGAGGGAGAAGGATGATAGACAGTGACGGGACAGAGTGAGACTGATGTACAGAAAGTGATGGGACAGAGGGAGACTGATGAACAAAGAGTGATGGGACAGAGTGAGACTGATGATAGAGAGTGACAGGACAGGGTGAGACTGATGAACAGTGAGAGACGAGACAGAGGGAGACTGATAATAGAGAGTGACAGGACAGAGGGAGACTGATGATAGAGAGTGACGGGACAGAGTGAGACTGATGAACGGAGAGTGACAGGAAAGGGTGAGACTGATGAATAAACAGTGATGGGACAGTGTGACACTGATGATAGAGAGTGACAGGACACAGTGAGACTGATGATGGAGAGTGATGGGACAGAGGGCGACTGATGAACAAAGAGTGATGGGACAGAGTGAGACTGATGATAGAGAGTGACAGGACAGGGTGAGACTGATGAACAGTGAGTGACGGGACAGAGGGAGACTGATGATAGAGAGTGATGGGACACAGGGAGACTGATGATAGACAGTGACGGGACAGAGTGAGACTGATGAACAGAGAGTGACAGGACAGGGTGAGACTGTTGATAGAGAGTGACCGGACAGAGGGAGACTGATGAACAGAGTGTGACGGGATAGAGTGATACTGATGAACAGAGAGTAATGGGACAGAGTGAGGCTGATGATAGAGAGTTATGGGACAGAGTGAGACTGATGACAGAGAGTGATGGGACAGAGGGAGACTGATGAACAAAGAGTGATGGGACAGAGTGAGACTGATGAACAGAGAGTGACAGGACAGAGTGAGACTGATGAACAGACAGTGATGGGACAGAGTGAGACTGATGAATACACAGTGACGGGACAGAGTGAGACTGATGATCAGAGAGTGATGGGACAGAGTGAGACTGATGAATAGAGAGTGACAGGACAGAGGCAGACCAATGATACAGAGTGATGGGACAGAGGGAGACTGATGATAGAGTGTAACGGGACATAGTGAGACTGATGATAGAGAGTGACGAGACAGAGTGAGACTGATGAACAGAGAGTGACGGGACTGAGGGAAACTGATCTATAGAGAGTGACGGGACAGAGTGAGACTGCTGATAGAGAATGACGGGACAGTGTGAGACTGCTGATAGAGAGTGACGGGACAGAGTGAGACTGATGAACAAAGAATGACGGGACAGAGTGAGACTGATGATAGAGAGTGATGGGACAGAGGGACACTGATGAACAAAGAGTGATGGGACAGAGTGAGACTGATGAGCAGTGAGTGATGGGACAGAGTGAGACTGATGAATAGCGAGTGACGGGACAGAGTGAGACTGATGAACAGAGAGTGACGGGACAGGGGGAGACCGATGAACAGAGTGATGTGACAGAGTGAGACTGATTATAGAGAGTGATGGGACAGAGTGAGACTGATGAACAGAGAGTGATGGGACAGAGGGAAACTGATGATGGAGAGTGATGGGACAGAGTGAGACTGATGGAGAAACAGTGACGGGACAGAGTGAGACTGATGAGCAGTGAGTGATGGGACAGAGTGAGACTGATGAACAGAGAGTGATGGGACAGAGTGAGACTGATGAACAGAGAGTGACAGGACAGAGTGAGACTGTTGAACAGCGAGTGATGGAACAGAGGGAGACTGATGATGGAGAGTGATGTAACAGAGTGAGACTGATGAACAGAGAGTGACGGGACAGGGGGAAACCGATGAACAGAGTGATGTGACAGAGTGAGACTGATGATAGAGAGTGATGGGACAGAGTGAGTCTGATGAACAGTGAGTGATGGGACAGAGTGAGAATGATGAGCAAAGAGTGCTGGGACAGAGTGAGACTGATGAACAGAGAGTGATGCGACAGAGTGAGACTGATGAACAGAGAGTGATGCGACAGAGTGAGACTGATGAGCAGTGAGTGAGGGGACAGAGTGAGACTGATGATAGAGAGTGATGGGACAGAGTGAGACTAATGATGCAGAGTGACGGGACAGAGTGAGACTGATGAACAGAGAGTGATGGGACAGAGTGAGACTGATGATGCAGAGTGACGGGACAGAGTGAGACCGATGATAGAGAGTGATGTAACAGAGTGAGACTGATGAACAGAGAGTGACTGGACACAGGGAGACTGATGAACAGAGTGACGGGACCGAGTGAGACTGATGAACAGAGAGTGATGGGACAGAGTGAGACTGATGAATACACAGTGACGGGACAGAGTGAGACTGATGATCAGAGAGTGATGGGACAGAGTGAGACTGATGAATAGAGAGTGACAGGACAGAGGCAGACCAATGATACAGAGTGATGGGACAGACGGAGACTGATGATAGAGTGTAACGGGACATAGTGAGACTGATGATAGAGAGTGACGAGACAGAGTGAGACTGATGAACAGAGAGTGACGGGACTGAGGGAAACTGATCTATAGAGAGTGACGGGACAGAGTGAGACTGATGATAGAGAGTGACGGGACAGAGTGAGACTGATGATGGAGAGTGACGGGACAGAGTGAGACTGATGAACAAAGAGTGACGGGACAGAGTGAGACTGATGATAGAGAGTGATGGGACAGAGGGACACTGATGAACAAAGAGTGATGGGACAGAGTGAGACTGATGAGCAGTGAGTGATGGGACAGAGTGAGACTGATGAACAGCGAGTGACGGGACAGAGTGAGACTGATGAACAGAGAGTGATGGGACAGGGGGAGACCGATGAACAGAGTGATGTGACAGAGTGAGACTGATGATAGAGAGTGATGGGACAGAGTGAGACTGATGAACAGAGAGTGATGGGACAGAGGGAAACTGATGATGGAGAGTGATGGGACAGAGTGAGACTGATGGAGAAACAGTGACGGGACAGAGTGAGACTGATGAGCAGTGAGTGATGGGACAGAGTGAGACTGATGAACAGAGAGTGATGGGACAGAGTGAGACTGATGAACAGAGAGTGACAGGACAGAGTGAGACTGTTGAACAGCGAGTGATGGAACAGAGGGAGACTGATGATGGAGAGTGATGTAACAGAGTGAGACTGATGAACAGAGAGTGACGGGACAGGGGGAAACCGATGAACAGAGTGATGTGACAGAGTGAGACTGATGATAGAGAGTGATGGGACAGAGTGAGACTGCTGAGCAGAGTGATGGGACAGAGTGAGAATGATGAGCAAAGAGTGCTGGGACAGAGTGAGACTGATGAACAGAGAGTGATGCGACAGAGTGAGACTGATGAACAGAGAGTGATGCGACAGAGTGAGACTGATGAGCAGTGAGTGAGGGGACAGAGTGAGACTGTTGATAGTGAGTGATGGGACAGAGTGAGACTAATGATGCAGAGTGACGGGACAGAGTGAGACTGGTGAACAGAGAGTGATGGGACAGAGTGAGACTGATGATGCAGAGTGACGGGACAGAGTGAGACCGATGATAGAGAGTGATGTAACGGAGTGAGACTGATGAACAGAGAGTGACTGGACACAGGGAGACTGATGAACAGAGTGACGGGACCGAGTGAGACTGATGAACAGAGAGTGATGTGACAGAGTGAGGCTGATGAACAGAGAGTGATGGGACAGAGGGAAACTGATGATGGAGAGTGATGCGACAGAGTGAGACTGATGAACAGAGAGTGATGCGACAGAGTGAGACTGATGAGCAGTGAGTGAGGGGACAGAGTGAGACTGTTGATAGTGAGTGATGGGACAGAGTGAGACTAATGATGCAGAGTGACGGGACAGAGTGAGACTGATGAACAGAGAGTGATGGGACAGAGTGAGACTGATGATGCAGAGTGACGGGACAGAGTGAGACCGATGATAGAGAGTGATGTAACGGAGTGAGACTGATGAACAGAGAGTGACTGGACACAGGGAGACTGATGAACAGAGTGACGGGACCGAGTGAGACTGATGAACAGAGAGTGATGTGACAGAGTGAGGCTGATGAACAGAGAGTGATGGGACAGAGGGAAACTGATGATGGAGAGTGATGGGACAGAGTGAGACTGATGATGCAGAGTGATGGGACAGAGTGAGACTGATGGACAAACAGTGACAGGACAGAGTGCGACTGATGAGCAGTGAGTGATGGGACAGAGTGAGACTGATGATAGAGACTGAAGGGACAGAGTGAGACTGATGAACAGAGAGTGATGGGACAGAGTGAGACTGATGAACAGAGAGTGACGGGACAGAGTGAGACTGATGAACAGCGAGTGATGGAACAGAGGGAGACTGATGATGGAGAGTTATGTAACAGAGTGAGACTGATGAACAGAGAGTGACGGGACAGGGGGAAACCGATGAACAGAGTGATGTGACAGAGTGAGACTGATGATAGAGAGTGATGGGACAGAGTGAGACTAATGAACAGAGAGTGATGTGACAGAGTGAGGCTGATGAACAGAGAGTGATGTGACAGAGTGAGGCTGATGAGCAGAGAGTGATGGGACAGAGGGAAACTGATGATGGAGAGTGATGGGACAGAGTGAGACTGATGATGCAGAGTGATGGGACAGAGTGAGACTGATGGACAAACAGTGACGGGACAGAGTGAGACTGATGAGCAGTGAGTGATGGGACAGAGTGAGACTGATGAACAGAGAGTGACAGGACAGAGTGAGACTGATGATAGAGAGTGATGGGACAGAGTGAGTCTGATGAACAGTGAGTGATGGGACAGAGTGAGACTGACGAGCAGTGAGTGATGGGATAGAGTGAGACTGATGAACAGTGTGTGACGGGACAGAGTGAGACTGTTGAGCAGAGTGATGGGACAGAGTGAGAATGATGAGCAAAGAGTACTGGGACAGAGTGAGACTGATGAACAGAGAGTGATGCGACAGAGTGAGACTGATGAACAGAGAGTGATGGGACAGAGTGAAACTAATGATGCAGAGTGACGGGACAGAGTGAGACTGATGAACAGAGAGTGATGGGACAGAGTGAGACTGATGATGCAGAGTGACGGGACAGAGTGAGACCGATGATAGAGAGTGATGTAACAGAGTGAGACTGATGAACAGAGAGTGACTGGACACAGGGAGACTGATGAACAGAGACTGATGTGACAGACTGAGACTGATGATAGAGAGTGTTTTGGACAGAGGGAGACTGCTGATGGAGAGTGATGGGTCAGAGTGAGAGTGATGATCAGAGTGACGGGACAGAGTGAGACTGATGAACAGAGAGTGACGGGACAGAGTGAGACTGATGATCGAGGGTGACGGGACAGAGTGAGACTAATTAACAGAGAGTAATGGGACAGAGTGAGACTGATGAACAAACAGTGATGGGACAGAGTGAGACTGATGATAGAGAGTGACGGGACAGAGTGAGACTGATGATAGAGAGTGATGGGACAGATTGAGACTGATGAACAGAGAGTGACGGGACAGAGGGAGACCGATGAACAGAGTGACGGGACAGAGTGAGACTGATGAACAGAGAGTGATGGGACAGAGTGAGACTGATGAACAGAGAGTGACAGGACAGAGTGAGACTGTTGAACAGCGAGTGATGGAACAGAGGGAGACTGATGATGGAGAGTGATGTAACAGAGTGAGACTGATGAACAGAGAGTGACGGGACAGGGGGAAACCGATGAACAGAGTGATGTGACAGAGTGAGACTGATGATAGAGAGTGATGGGACAGAGTGAGACTGCTGAGCAGAGTGATGGGACAGAGTGAGAATGATGAACAGAGAGTGATGGGACAGAGGGAAACTGATGATGGAGAGTGATGCGACAGAGTGAGACTGATGAACAGAGAGTGATGCGACAGAGTGAGACTGATGAGCAGTGAGTGAGGGGACAGAGTGAGACTGTTGATAGTGAGTGATGGGACAGAGTGAGACTAATGATGCAGAGTGACGGGACAGAGTGAGACTGATGAACAGAGAGTGATGGGACAGAGTGAGACTGATGATGCAGAGTGACGGGACAGAGTGAGACCGATGATAGAGAGTGATGTAACAGAGTGAGACTGATGAACAGAGAGTGACTGGACACAGGGAGACTGATGAACAGAGTGACGGGACAGAGTGAGACTGATGAACAGAGAGTGATGTGACAGAGTGAGGCTGATGAACAGAGAGTGATGGGACAGAGGGAAACTGATGATGGAGAGTGATGGGACAGAGTGAGACTGATGATGCAGAGTGATGGGACAGAGTGAGACTGATGGACAAACAGTGACAGGACAGAGTGCGACTGATGAGCAGTGAGTGATGGGACAGAGTGAGACTGATGATAGAGACTGAAGGGACAGAGTGAGACTGATGAACAGAGAGTGATGGGACAGAGTGAGACTGATGAACAGAGAGTGACGGGACAGAGTGAGACTGATGAACAGCGAGTGATGGAACAGAGGGAGACTGATGATGGAGAGTGATGTAACAGAGTGAGACTGATGAACACAGAGTGACGGGACAGGGGGAAACCGATGAACAGAGTGATGTGACAGAGTGAGACTGATGATAGAGAGTGATGGGACAGAGTGAGTCTGATGAACAGAGAGTGATGGGACAGAGTGAGACTGATGAACAGAGAGTGATGTGACAGAGTGAGGCTGATGAACAGAGAGTGATGGGACAGAGGGAAACTGATGATGGAGAGTGATGGGACAGAGTGAGACTGATGATGCAGAGTGATGGGACAGAGTGAGACTGCTGGACAAACAGTGACGGGACAGAGTGAGACTGATGAGCAGTGAGTGATGGGACAGAGTGAGACTGATGAACAGAGAGTGACAGGACAGAGTGAGACTGATGATAGAGAGTGACGGGACAGAGTGAGACTGATGAACAGAGAGTGACGGGACAGAGTGAGACTGATGAACAGAGAGTGACGGGACAGAGGGAGACCGATGAACAGAGTGATGGGACAGAGTGAGACTGATGATAGAGAGTGATGGGACAGAGTGAGACTGATGAACAGAGAGTGATGGGACAGAGGGAAACTGATGATGGAGAGTGATGGGACAGAGTGAGACTGATGAACAAAGAGTGACGGGACAGAGTGAGACTGATGAGCAGTGAGTGACGGGACAGAGTGAGACTGATGAACAGAGAGTGATGGGACAGAGTGAGACTGATGAACAAAGAGTGACGGGACAGAGTGAGACTGATGAACAGAGAGTGACGGGACAGAGTGAGACTGATGATGGAGAGTGATGGGACAGAGTGAGACTGATGAACAGAGAGTGACGGGACAGAGGGAGACCGATGAACAGAGTGACGGGACAGAGTGAGACTGATGATAGAGAGTGATGGGACAGAGTGAGACTGATGAACAGTGAGTGATGGGACAGAGTGAGACTGATGAGCAAAGAGTGATGGGACAGAGTGAGACTGATGAACAGAGAGTGATGGGACAGAGTGAGACTGATGAACAGAGAGTGATGGGACAGAGTGAGACTGATGAGCAGTGAGTGATGGGACAGAGTGAGACTGATGATAGAGAGTGATGGGACAGAGTGAGACTGATGAACAGAGAGTGACGGGACAGAGTGAGACTGATGAACAGAGAGTGATGGGACAGAGTGAGACTGATGATGCAGAGTGACGGGACAGAGTGAGACTGATGATAGAGAGTGATGTAACAGAGTGAGACTGATGAACAGAGAGTGACTGGACAGAGGGAGACCGATGAACAGAGTGACGGGACAGAGTGAGACTGATGAACAGAGAGTGATGTGACAGAGTGAGGCTGATGAACAGAGAGTGATGGGACAGAGGGAAACTGATGATGGAGAGTGATGGGACAGAGTGAGACTGATGATGCAGAGTGATGGGACAGAGTGAGACTGATGGACAAACAGTGACAGGACAGAGTGCGACTGATGAGCAGTGAGTGATGGGACAGAGTGAGACTGATGATAGAGACTGAAGGGACAGAGTGAGACTGATGAACAGAGAGTGATGGGACAGAGTGAGACTGATGAACAGAGAGTGACGGGACAGAGTGAGACTGATGAACAGCGAGTGATGGAACAGAGGGAGACTGATGATGGAGAGTGATGTAACAGAGTGAGACTGATGAACACAGAGTGACGGGACAGGGGGAAACCGATGAACAGAGTGATGTGACAGAGTGAGACTGATGATAGAGAGTGATGGGACAGAGTGAGACTAATGAACAGAGAGTGATGTGACAGAGTGAGGCTGATGAACAGAGAGTGATGTGACAGAGTGAGGCTGATGAGCAGAGAGTGATGGGACAGAGGGAAACTGATGATGGAGAGTGATGGGACAGAGTGAGACTGATGATGCAGAGTGATGGGACAGAGTGAGACTGATGGACAAACAGTGACGGGACAGAGTGAGACTGATGAGCAGTGAGTGATGGGACAGAGTGAGACTGATGAACAGAGAGTGACAGGACAGAGTGAGACTGATGATAGAGAGTGACAGGACAGAGTGAGACTGATGAACAGCGAGTGATGGGACAGAGTGAGACTGATGAACAGAGAGTGATGGGACAGAGTGAGACTGATGAACAGAGAGTGACAGGACAGAGTGAGACTGATGAACAGCGAGTGACGGGACAGAGTGAGACATGATGGAGAGTGATGGGACATAGTGAGATTGATGAACAAAGAGTGACGGGCAGAGTGAGACTGATGAACAGAGAGTGATGTGACAGAGTGAGACTGATGAACAGAGAGTGATGGGACAGAGTGAGACTGATGAACAGAGAGTGATGGGACAGAGTGAGACTAATGATGCAGAGTGACGGGACAGAGTGAGACTGATGAACAGAGAGTGATGGGACAGAGTGAGACTGATGATGCAGAGTGACGGGACAGAGTGAGACTGATGATAGAGAGTGATGTAACAGAGTGAGACTGATGAACAGAGAGTGACTGGACACAGGGAGACTGATGAACAGAGAGTGATTTGACAGAGTGAGACTGATGATAGAGAGTGTTTTGGACAGAGGGAGACTGCTGATGGAGAGTGATGGGTCAGAGTGAGACTTACGATCAGAGTGACGGGACAGAGTGAGACTGATGAACAGAGAGTGACGGGACAGAGTGAGACTGATGAACAGTGAGTGATGGGACAGAGTGAGACTGATGAACAGTGAGTGATGGGACAGAGTGAGACTGATGAACAGAGAGTGATGGGACAGAGTGAGACTGATGATAGAGAGTGATGGGACAGAGTGAGACTGATGATAGAGAGTGATGGGACAGATTGAGACTGATGAACAGAGAGTGACGGGACAGAGGGAGACCGATGAACAGAGTGACGGGACAGAGTGAGAGTGATGATAGAGAGTGATGGGACAGAGTGAGACTGATGAACAGAGAGTGACAGGACAGAGTGAGACTGTTGAACAGCGAGTGATGGAACAGAGGGAGACTGATGATGGAGAGTGATGGGACAGAGTGAGACTGATGAACAGAGAGTGACGGGACAGGGGGAGACCGATGAACAGAGTGATGTGACAGAGTGAGACTGATGATAGAGAGTGATGGGACAGAGTGAGACTGCTGAGCAGAGTGATGGGACAGAGTGAGAATGATGAGCAAAGAGTGCTGGGACAGAGTGAGACTGATGAACAGAGAGTGATGCGACAGAGTGAGACTGATGAACAGAGAGTGATGCGACAGAGTGAGACTGATGAGCAGTGAGTGAGGGGACAGAGTGAGACTGATGATGGAGAGTGATGGGACAGAGTGAGACTAATGATGCAGAGTGACGGGACAGAGTGAGACTGATGAACAGAGAGTGATGGGACAGAGTGAGACTGATGATGCAGAGTGACGGGACAGAGTGAGACCGATGATAGAGAGTGATGTAACGGAGTGAGACTGATGAACAGAGAGTGACTGGACACAGGGAGACTGATGAACAAAGAGTGACGGGACAGAGTGAGACTGATGAACAGAGAGTGATGTGACAGAGTGAGGCTGATGAACAGAGAGTGATGGGACAGAGGGAAACTGATGATAGAGAGTGATGGGACAGAGTGAGACTGATGAACAGAGAGTGATGGGACAGAGTGAGACTGATGATGCAGTGAGTGAGGGGACAGAGTGAGACTGATGATAGAGAGTGATGGGACAGAGTGAGACTAATGATGCAGAGTGACGGGACAGAGTGAGACTGATGAACAGAGAGTGATGGGACAGAGTGAGACTGATGATAGAGAGTGACGGGACAGAGTGAGACTGATGATAGAGAGTGATGGGACAGAGTGAGACTGATGAACAAAGAGTGACGGGACAGAGTGAGACTGATGAACAGAGTGACGGGACAGAGTGAGACAGATGAACAAAGAGTGACAGGACAGAGTGAGACTGATGAACAAAGAGTGACGGGACAGAGTGAGACTGATGAACAAAGAGTGACGGGACAGAGTGAGACTGAGGGACAGAGAGTGATGTGACAGAGTGAGACTGATGATAGAGAGTGACGGGACAGAGTGAGACTGATGATAGAGAGTGATGGGACAGAGTGAGACTGATGATAGAGAGTGACGGGACAGAGTGAGACTGATGAACAGAGAGTGATGGGACAGAGTGAGACTGATGAACAAAGAGTGATGGGACAGAGTGAGACTGATGAACAGTGAGTGACGGGACAGAGTGAGACTGATGAGCAGAGAGTGACGGGACAGAGTGAGACTGATGATAGAGAGTGATGGGACAGATTGAGACTGATGAACAAAGAGTGACGGGCAGAGTGCGACTGATGAACAGAGAGTGATGTGACAGGGTGAGACTGATGATAGAGAGTGACGGGACAAGCTGATGATAGAGAGTGTGGGACAGAGGGAGTCTGATGATGGAGAGTGACGGGACAGAGAGAGTCTGATGATGGAGTGTGACAGGACAGAGGGATACTGATGAACAGAGAGTGATGGGACAGAGTGAGACTAATGAACAAAGAGTGATGGGACAGAGTGAGACTGATGAACAAAGAGTGACGGGACAGAGTGAGACTGATGATAGAGAGTGATGGGACAGAGTGAGACTGATGAACAAAGAGTGACGGGACAGAGTGAGACTGATGAACAGGGTTTGACGGGGCAGAGTGAGACTGATGAATAGAGAGTGATGGGTCAGGGTGTGACTGATGAACTGAGAATGACGGGACATAGTGAGACTGATGATAGAGAGTGATGGGACAGAGGGACACTAATGAAGAAAGAGTGACGGGACATAGTGAGACTGATGATAGAGAGTGACGGGACAGAGTGAGACTGATGAACAGAGAGTGACAGGACAGAGTGAGACAGATGAACAAAGAGTGACAGGACAGAGTGAGACTGATGAACAAAGAGTGACGGGACAGAGTGAGACATGATGAACAAAGAGTGACAGGACAGAGTGAGATTGATGAACAAAGAGTGACGGGACAGACTGAAAATGATGAACAGAGTGACGGGACAGAGTGAGACTGATGAACAAAGAGTGATTGGACAGAGTGAAACTGATGATAGAGAGTGACGGGACAGAGTGAGACTGATGATAGAGAGTGATGGGACAGAGTGAGACTGATGATAGAGAGTGACAGAACAGAGGTACACTGATGAACAGAGAGTGATGGGACAGAGTGAGACTGATGAACAAAGACTGATGGATCAGAGTGAGACTGATGAGCAGTGAGTGACGGGACAGAGTGAGACTGATGAGCCGTGAGTGACGGGACAGATTAGGACTGATGATAGAGAGTGATGTAACAGAGTGAGACTGATGAATAGACAGTGACGGGACAGAGGGAGACTGATGACCAGAGAGTGATGTGACAGGGTGAAACTGATGATAGAGAGTGACAGGACAGAGTGAGCCTGATGATAGAAAGTGATGGGGCAGAGGGAGTCTGATGATGGAGTGTGACGGGACAGAGGGACACTGATGAACAGAGAGTGATGGGACAGAGTGAAAATGATGAACAAAGAGTGACTGGACAGAGTGAGACTGATGAACAAAGAGTGATGGGACAGAGTGAGACTGATGATAGAGAGTGACGGGACAGAGTGAGACTGATGATAGAGAGTGATGGGACAGAGTGAGACTGATGAACAAAGAGTGATGGGACAGAGTGAGACTAATGATAGAGAGTGACGGGACAGAGTGAGACTGATGATAGAGAAGGAAGGGACAGAGTGACACTGATGAACTGAGAATGACGGGACATAGTGAGACTGATGATAGAGAGTGATGGGACAGAGGGACACTAATGAAGAAAGAGTGACAGGACAGAGTGAGACTGATGATAGAGAATGACGGGACGGAGTGAGACTGATGATAGAGAGTAACGGGACAGAGTGAGACTGATGAACAGAGAGTGATGGGACAGAGTGAGATTGATGAACAAAGAGTGACGGGACAGACTGAAAATGATGAACAAAGAGTGACAGGACAGAGTGAGATTGATGAACAAAGAGTGACGGGACAGACTGAAAATGATGAACAGAGTGACGGGACAGAGTGAGACTGATGAACAAAGAGTGATTGGACAGAGTGAAACTGATGATAGAGAGTGACGGGACAGAGTGAGACTGATGATAGAGAGTGATGGGACAGAGTGAGACTGATGATAGAGAGTGACAGAACAGAGGTACACTGATGAACAGAGAGTGATGGGACAGAGTGAGACTGATGAACAAAGACTGATGGATCAGAGTGAGACTGATGAGCAGTGAGTGACGGGACAGAGTGAGACTGACGAGCCGTGAGTGACGGGACAGATTAGGACTGATGATAGAGAGTGATGTAACAGAGTGAGACTGATGACCAGACAGTGACGGGACAGAGTGAAACTGATGAGCAGTGAGTGACGGGACAGGGTGAGACTGATGATAGAGAGTGATGGGACAGAGTGAGACTGATGATAGAGAGTGATGGGACAGAGTGGGACTGATGAACAAAGAGTGATGGGACAGAGTGAGACTGATGTTAGCGAATGACGGGACAGAGTGAGACTGGTGAGTAGAGAGTGACGGGACAGAGTGAGACATGATAGAGAGTGATGGGACAGGGTGACACTGATGATAAAGAGTGATGGGACAGAGTGAGACTGATGAACAAAGAGTGACGGGACAGAGTGAGACTGATGAACAGGGTTTGACGGGACAGAGTGATACTGATGAGCAGTGAGTGACAGGGCAGAGTGAGACTGATGATAGAGAGTGACAGGACAGAGTGAGACTGATGATAGAGAGTGATGGGACAGAGGCACACTGATGAACACAGAGTGATGGGACAGAGACAGGCTGATGAACAGAGAGTCACGGGATAGAGTGAGACTGATGATAGAGAGTGACGGGACAGAGTGAGACTGATGAACAGACAGTAACCGTACAGAGTGAGACAGATGAGCAGTGAGTGACTTGACAATGTGAGACTGCTCATAGAGAGTGACGGGGCAGAGTGAAACTGATGAACAGAGAGTGATGGGACAGAGTGAGATTGATGAACAAAGAGTGACGGGACAGACTGAAAATGATGAACAAAGAGTGACAGGACAGAGTGAGACTGATGGACAAAGAGTGATTGGACAGAGTGAGACTGATGATAGAGAGTGACGGGACAGAGTGAGACTGATGATAGAGAGTGATGGGACAGAGTGAGACTGATGATAGAGAGTGACAGAACAGAGGGACACTGATGAACAGAGAGTGATGGGACAGAGTGAGACTGATGATAGAGAGTGATGGGACAGAGTGAGACTGATGAACAAAGAGTGATGGGACAGAGTGAGACTGATGATAGAGAGTGACGGAACAGAGTGAGACTGATGATAGAGAGTGATGGGACAGAGTGAGACTGATGATCGAGAGTGACAGAACAGAGGGACACTGATGAACAGTGAGTGATGGGACAGAGTGAGACTGATGAACAAAGAGTGATGGGACAGAGTGAGACTAATGATAGAGAGTGACGGGACAGAGTGAGACTGATGATAGAGAGTGATGGGACAGAGTGAGACTGATGATAGAGAGTGACAGAACAGAGGGACACTGATGAACAGTGAGTGATGGGACAGAGTGAGACTGATGAACAAAGAGTGACGGGACAGAGTGAGACTGATGAGCAGTAAGTGACGGGGCAGAGTGAGACTGATGATGGAGAGTGATGAGACAGAGTGAGACTGATGAGCAGAGAGTGATAGGACAGAGTGAGACTGATGATAGAGAGTAACGGGACAGGGTGAGACTGATGAACAGAGAGTGATGGGACAGAGTGAGATTGATGAACAAAGAGTGATGGGACAGAGTGAGACTAATGATAGAGAGTGACGGGACAGAGTGAGACTGATGATAGAGAGTGACAGAACAGAGGGACACTGATGAACAGAGTGTGATGGGACAGAGTGAGACTGATGAACAGAGTGTGTCGGGTTAGAGTGAGACTGATGAGCAGTGAATGACGGGACAGAGTGAGACTGATGAACAGACAGTGACGGGACAGAGTGAGACTGATGAGCAGTGAGTGACGGGACAGAGTGAGACTGATGATAGAGAGTGATGTGACAGGGTGAGACTGATGATAGAGAGTGACGGGACAAGCTGATGATAGAGAGTGTGGGACAGAGGGAGTCTGATGATGGAGAGTGACGGGACAGAGAGAGTCTGATGATGGAGTGTGACGGGACAGAGGGACACTGTTGAACAGAGAGTAATGGGACAGAGTGAGACTGATGAACAAAGAGTGACGGGACAGAGTGAGACTGATGAGCAGTGAGTGACGGGACAGGGTGAGACTGATGATAGAGAGTGATGGGACAGAGTGAGACTGATGATAGAGAGTGATGGGACAGAGTGGGACTGATGAACAAAGAGTGATGGGACAGAGTGAGACTGATGTTAGCGAATGACGGGACAGAGTGAGACTGGTGAGTAGAGAGTGACGGGACAGAGTGAGACATGATAGAGAGTGATGGGACAGGGTGACACTGATGATAAAGAGTGATGGGACAGAGTGAGACTGATGAACAAAGAGTGACGGGACAGAGTGAGACTGATGAACAGGGTTTGACGGGACAGAGTGAGACTGAAGAGCAGTGAGTGACAGGGCAGAGTGAGACTGTTGATAGAGAGTGACAGGACAGAGTGACACTGATGATAGAGAGTGATGGGACAGAGGCACACTGATGAACACAGAGTGATGGGACAGAGACAGGCTGATGAACAGAGAGTCACGGGATAGAGTGAGACTGATGATAGAGAGTGACGGGACAGAGTGAGACTGAGTAGAGAGTGACGGAACAGAGTGAGACTGATGAGCAGTGAGTGACTTGACAAAGTTCGACTGCTGATAGAGAGTGATGGGGCAGAGTGAGACTGATGAACAGAGAGTGATGGGACAGAGTGAGATTGATGAACAAAGAGTGACGGGACAGACTGAAAATGATGAACAAAGAGTGACAGGACAGAGTGAGACTGATGGACAAAGAGTGATTGGACAGAGTGAGACTGATGATAGAGAGTGACGGGACAGAGTGAGACTGATGATAGAGAGTGATGGGACAGAGTGAGACTGATGATAGAGAGTGACAGAACAGAGGGACACTGATGAACAGAGAGTGATGGGACAGATTGAGACTGATGATAGAGAGTGATGGGACAGAGTGGGACTGATGAACAAGGAGTGATGGGACAGAGTGAGACTGATGTTAGCGAATGACGGGACAGAGTGAGACTGGTGAGTAGAGAGTGACGGGACAGAGTGAGACTGATGAACAGAGAGTGATGGGACAGAGTGAGACTGATGATAGAGAGTGATGGGACAGAGTGAGACTGATGAACAAAGAGTGACGGGACAGAGTGAGACTGATGAACAGGGTTTGACGGGACAGAGTGAGACTGATGAATAGAGAGTGATGGGTCATGGTGTGACTGATGAACAAAGAGTGACGGGACAGAGTGAGACTGATGATAGAGAGGGACGGGACAGAGTGAGACTGATGAACAGAGGGTGATGGGACAGAGTGACACTGATGATAGAGAATGACGGGACAGAGTGAGACTGGTGAGTAGAGGGTGACGGGACAGAGTGAGACTGATGATAGAGAGTGATGGGACAGAGTGAGACTGATGAACAAAGAGTGACGGGACAGAGTGAGACTGATGAACAGGGTTTGACGGGGCAGAGTGAGACTGATGAATAGAGAGTGATGGGTCATGGTGTGACTGATGAACAAAGAGTGACGGGACAGAGTGAGACTGATGATAGAGAGGGACGGGACAGAGTGACACTGATGAACTGAGAATGACGGGACATAGTGAGACTGATGATAGAGAGTGATGGGACAGAGGGACACTAATGAAGAAAGAGTGACGGGACATAGTGAGACTGATGAACAGAGAGTGACAGGACAGAGTGAGACTGATGAGCAGTGAGTGACAGGGCAGAGTGAGACTGATGATAGAGAGTGACAGGACAGAGTGAGACTGATGATAGAGAGTGATGGGACAGAGGCACACTGATGAACACAGAGTGATGGGACAGAGACAGGCTGATGAACAGAGAGTCACGGGATAGAGTGAGACTGATGATAGAGAGTGACGGGACAGAGTGAGACTGAGTAGAGAGTGACTGGACAGAGTGAGACTGATGATAGAGAGTGACGGAACAGAGTGAGACTGATGAGCAGTGAGTGACTTGAAAAAGTTCGACTGCTGATAGAGAGTGATGGGGCAGAGTGAGACTGATGAACAGAAAGTGATGGGACAGAGTGAGATTGATGAACAAAGAGTGACGGGACAGACTGAGAATGATGAACAAAGAGTGACAGGACAGAGTGAGACTGATGAACAAAGAGTGATTGGACAGAGTGAGACTGATGATAGAGAGTGATGGGACAGAGTGAGACTGATGATAGAGAGTGACAGAACAGAGGGACACTGATGAACAGAGAGTGACGGGACAGAGTGAGACTGATGATGGAGAGTGATGGGAGTGAGTGAGACTGATGAACGAAGAGTGACGGGACAGAGTGAGACTGATGAACAAAGAGTGACGGGACAGAGTGAGACTGATGAGCAGTGAGTGACGGGACAGAGTGAGATTGATGATGGAGAGTGATGGGAGTGAGTGAGACTGATGAACGAAGAGTGATGGGAGTGAGTGAGACTGATGAACAGTGAGTGACGGGACAGAGTGAGACTGATGAACAGTGAGTGACGGGACAGTGTGAGACTGATGATGGAGAGTGACGGGACAGAGTGAGACTGATGAACAGAGATTGATGAGACAGAGTGAGACTGATGAGTAGAGAGTGATAGGACAGAGGGACCCTGATGAACAGAGAGTGACGGGACAGAGTGAGACTGATGAACAGAGAGTGACGGGACAGATTGAGACCCATGATAGAGAGTGAATGGACAGAGTGTGACTGATGAACAGAGAATGACAGGACAGAGTGAGACTGATGATGGAGACTGATGGGACTGAGTGAGACTGATGAACGAAGAGTGACGGGACAGAGTGAGACTGATGAACAAAGAGTAACGGGACAGAGTGAGACTGATGAACCAAGAGTGACGGGACAGAGTGAGACTGATGATAGAGAGTGACAGAACAGAGGGACACTGATGAACAGAGAGTGATGGGACAGATTGAGACTGATGATAGAGAGTGATGGGACAGAGTGGGACTGATGAACAAGGAGTGATGGGACAGAGTGAGACTGATGTTAGCGAATGACGGGACAGAGTGAGACTGGTGAGTAGAGAGTGACGGGACAGAGTGAGACATGATAGAGAGTGATGGGACAGGGTGAGACTGATGATAAAGAGTGATGGGACAGAGTGAGACTGATGAACAAAGAGTGACGGGACAGAGTGAGACTGATGAACAGGGTTTGACGGGACAGAGTGAGACTGATGAATAGAGAGTGATGGGACAGGGTGTAACTGATGAACAGAGAGTGACAGGACAGAGTGAGACTGATGATAGAGAGGGACGGGAGAGAGTGAGACTGATGAACAGAGAGTGATGGGACAGAGTGACACTGATGTTAGAGAATAACGGGACAGAGTGAGACTGATGAGTGGAGGGTGACGGGACAGAGTGAGACTGATGATAGAGAGTGATGGGACAGAGTGAGACTGATGAACAAAGAGTGACGGGACAGAGTGAGACTGATGAACAGTGTTTGACGGGGCAGAGTGAGACTGATGAATAGAGAGTGATGGGTCAGGGTGTGACTGATGAACAAAGAGTGACGGGACAGAGTGAGACTGATGATAGAGAAGGACGGGACAGAGTGACACTGATAAACTGAGAATGACGGGACATAGTGAGACTGATGATAGAGAGTGATGGGACAGAGGGACACTAATGAAGAAAGAGTGTCGGGACATAGTGAGACTGATGAACAGAGAGTGACAGGACAGAGTGAGACTGATGAGCAGTGAGTGACAGGGCAGAGTGAGACTGATGATAGAGAGTGACAGGACAGAGTGAGACTGATGATAGAGAGTGATGGGACAGAGGCACACTGATGAACACAGAGTGATGGGACAGAGACAGGCTGATGAACAGAGAGTCACGGGATAGAGTGAGACTGATGGTAGAGAGTGACGGGACAGAGTGAGACTGAGTAGAGAGTGACTGGACAGAGTGAGACTGATGATAGAGAGTGACGGAACAGAGTGAGACTGATGAGCAGTGAGTGACTTGAAAAAGTTCGACTGCTGATAGAGAGTGATGGGGCAGAGTGAGACTGATGAACAGAGAGTGATGGGACAGAGTGAGATTGATGAACAAAGAGTGACGGGACAGACTGAGAATGATGAACAAAGAGTGACAGGACAGAGTGAGACTGATGAACAAAGAGTGATTGGACAGAGTGAGACTGATGATAGAGAATGATGGGACAGAGTGAGACTGATGATAGAGAGTGACAGAACAGAGGGACACTGATGAACAGAGAGTGACGGGACAGAGTGAGACTGATGATGGAGAGTGATGGGAGTGAGTGAGACTGATGAACGAAGAGTGACGGGACAGAGTCAGACTGATCAACAAAGAGTGATGGGACAGAGTGAGACTGATGAGCAGTGAGTGACGGGACAGAGTGAGACTGATGATGGAGAGTGATGGGAGTGAGTGAGACTGATGAACGAAGAGTGATGGGAGTGAGTGAGACTGATGAACAGTGAGTGACGGGACAGAGTGAGACTGATGAACAGTGAGTGACGGGACAGTGTGAGACTGATGATGGAGAGTGACGGGACAGAGTGAGACTGATGAACAGAGATTGATGAGACAGAGTGAGACTGATGAGTAGAGAGTGATAGGACAGAGGGACCCTGATGAACAGAGAGTGACGGGACAGAGTGAGACTGATGAACAGAGAGTGACGGGACAGATTGAGACCCATGATAGAGAGTGAATGGACAGAGTGTGACTGATGAACAGAGAATGACAGGACAGAGTGAGACTGATGATGGAGACTGATGGGACTGAGTGAGACTGATGAACGAAGAGTGACGGGACAGAGTGAGACTGATGAACAAAGAGTAACGGGACAGAGTGAGACTGATGAACAAAGAGTGACGGGACAGAGTGAGACTGATGATAGAGAGTGACGGGACAGAGTGAGACTGATGAACAGTGAGTGATGGGACAGAGTGAGACTGATGATAGAGAGTGACGGGACAGAGTGAGACTGATGAACAAAGAGTGACGGGACAGAGTGAGACTGATGATAGAGAGTGATGGGACAGAGTGAGACTGATGAACAAAGAGTGACAGGACAGAGTGAGACTGATCAACAAAGAGTAACGGGACAGCGTGAGACTGATGAACCAAGAGTGACGGGACAGAGTGAGACTGATGATAGAGAGTGACGGGACAGAGGGACCCTGATGAACAGAGAGTGATGGGACAGAGTGAGACTGATAAACAGAGAGTGACGGGACAGAGTGAGACTGATGATGGAGACTGATGGGACTGAGTGAGAATGATGAACGAAGAGTGACGGGACAGAGTGAGACTGATGAACAAAGAGTAAAGGGACAGAGTGAGATTGATGAACCAAAAGTGACGGGACAGAGTGAGACTGATGATAGAGAGTGACGGGACAGAGGGACCCTGATGAACAGAGAGTGATGGGATAGAGTGAGACTGATAAACAGAGAGTGACGGGACAGAGTGAGACTGATGAACAGTGAGTAATGGGACAGAGTGAGACTAATGATAGAGAGTGACGGGACAGAGTGGGACTGATGAACAAAGAGTGATGGGACAGAGGCAGACTGATGAACAGCGAGTGACAGGACAGAGTGAGACTGATGATAGAGAGTGATGGGACAGAGTGAGACTGATAAACAGAGAGTGACGGGACAGAGGGACACTGATGAACAGAGAGTCACGGGACAGAGTGAGACTGATGAACAGAGAGTGAAGTGACAGGGTGAGACTGATGATAGAGAATGACGGGACAGAGTGAGTCTGATGATAAAGAGTGATGGGGCAGAGGGAGTCTGATGATGGAGCGTGACGGGACAGAGGGAGTCTGATGATCGAGTGTGACGGGACAGAGGGACACTGTTGAACAGAGAGTAATGGGACAGAGTGAGACTGATGAACAAAGAGTGACGGGACAGAGTGAGACTGATGAGCAGTGAGTGACGGGACAGAGTGAGATTGATGATAGAGAGTGATGGGACAGAGTGAGACTGATGAACAAAGAGTGATGGGACAGAGTGAGACTGATGTTAGCGAATGACGGGACAGAGTGAGACTGGTGAGTAGAGAGTGACGGGACAGAGTGAGACATGATAGAGAGTGATGGGACAGGCTGAGACTGATGATGAAGAGTGATGGGACAGAGTGAGACTGATGAACAAAGAGTGACGGGACAGAGTGAGACTGATGAACAGGGTTTGACGGGACAGAGTGAGACTGATGAATAGAGAGTGATGGGACAGGGTGTAACTGATGAACAGAGAGTGACAGGACAGAGTGAGACTGATGATAGAGAGGGACGGGAGAGAGTGAGACTGATGAACAGAGAGTGATGGGACAGAGTGACGCTGATGTTAGAGAATGACGGGACAGAGTGAGACTGATGAGTGGAGGGTGACGGGACAGAGTGAGACTGATGATAGAGAGTGATGGGACAGAGGGACACTAATGAAGAAAGAGTGTCGGGACATAGTGAGACTGATGAACAGAGAGTGACAGGACAGAGTGAGACTGATGAGCAGTGTGTGACAGGGCAGAGTGAGACTGATGATAGAGAGTGACGGGACAGAGTGAGACTGATGATAGAGAGTGATGGGACAGAGGCACACTGATGAACACAGAGTGATGGGACAGAGACAGGCTGATGAACAGAGAGTCACGGGATAGAGTGAGACTGATGATAGAGAGTGACGGGACAGAGTGAGACTGAGTAGAGAGTGACTGGACAGAGTGAGACTGATGATAGAGAGTGACGGAACAGAGTGAGACTGATGAGCAGTGAGTGACTTGACAAAGTTCGACTGCTGGTAGAGAGTGATGGGGCAGAGTGAGACTGATGAACAGAGAGTGATTGGACAGAGTGAGACTGATGATAGAGAGTGACGGGACAGAGTGAGACTGATGATAGAGAGTGATGGGACAGAGTGAGACTGATGAACAGAGAGTGACGGGACAGAGTGAGACTGATGATAGAGAGTGATGGGACAGAGTGAGACTGATGAACAAAGAGTGACGGGACAGAGTGAGACTGATCAACAAAGAGTGACGGGACAGAGTGAGTCTGATGAGCAGTGAGTGATAGGACAGAGTGAGACTGATGATAGAGAGTGACAGGACAGAGTGGGACTGATGAACAAAGAGTGATGGGACAGAGTGAGACTGATGAGTAGAGAGTGATGGGACAGAGGCAGACTGATGAACAGAGAATGATGGGACAGAGGCAGACTGATGAACAGCGAGTGACGGGACAGAGTGAGACTGATGATAGAGAGTGACGGGACAGAGTGAGACTGCTGATGGAGAGTGACGGGGCAGAGTGAGACTGATGAACAGAGATTGATGAGACAGAGTGAGACTGATGAGTAGAGAGTGATAGGACAGAGTGAGACTGATGAACAGAGAGTGACGGGACAGAGTGAGACTGATGATAGAGAGTGACGGGACAGAGTGAGACTGATGATAGAGAGTGATGGGACAGAGTGAGACTGATGAACAGAGAGTGACGGGACAGAGTGAAACTGATGAACAGAGAGTGACGGGACAGATTGAGACCCATGATAGAGAGTGAATGGACAGAGTGTGACTGATGAACAGAGAATGACAGGACAGAGTGAGACTGATGATGGAGACTGATGGGACTGAGTGAGACTGATGAACGAAGAGTGACGGGACAGAGTGAGACTGATGAACAAAGAGTAACGGGACAGAGTGAGACTGATGAACCAAGAGTGACGGGACAGAGTGAGACTGATGATAGAGAGTGACGGGACAGAGGGACCCTGATGAACAGAGAGTGATGGGACAGAGTGAGACTGATAAACAGAGAGTGACGGGACAGAGTGAGACTGATGAACAGTGAGTGATGTGACAGAGTGAGACTGATGATAGAGAGTGACGGGACAGAGTGAGACTGATGATAGAGAGTGACGGGACAGAGGGACCCTGATGAACAGAGAGTGATGGGACAGAGTGAGACTGATAAACAGAGAGTGACGGGACAGAGTGAGACTGATGAACAGTGAGTGATGGGACAGAGTGAGACTGATGATAGAGAGTGACGGGACAGAGTGGGACTGATGAACAGAAAGTGATGGGACAGAGGCAGGCTGATGAACAGAGAGTGGTGGGACAGAGGCAGACTGATGAACAGCGAGTGACGGGACAGAGTGAGACTGATGAACAAAGAGTGACGTGACAGAGTGAGACTGATGATAGAGAGTGATGGGACAGAGTGAGACTGATGAACAAAGAGTTACAGGACAGAGTGAGACTGATCAACAAAGAGTAACGGGACAGAGTGAGACTGATGAACCAAGAGTGACGGGACAGAGTGAGACTGATGATAGAGAGTGACGGGACAGAGGGACCCTGATGAACAGAGAGTGATGGGACAGAGTGAGACTGATAAACAGAGAGTGACGGGACAGAGTGAGACTGATGAACAGTGAGTGATGTGACAGAGTGAGACTGATGATAGAGAGTGACGGGACAGAGTGAGACTGATGATAGAGAGTGACGGGACAGAGGGACCCTGATGAACAGAGAGTGATGGGACAGAGTGAGACTGATAAACAGAGAGTGACGGGACAGAGTGAGACTGATGAACAGTGAGTGATGGGACAGAGTGAGACTGATGATAGAGAGTGACGGGACAGAGGGACCCTGATGAACAGAGAGTGATGGGACAGAGTGAGACTGATAAACAGAGAGTGACGGGACAGAGTGAGACTGATGAACAGTGAGTGATGGGACAGAGTGAGACTGATGATAGAGAGTGACGGGACAGAGTGGGACTGATGAACAGAAAGTGATGGGACAGAGGCAGGCTGATGAACAGAGAGTGATGGGACAGAGGCAGACTGATGAACAGCGAGTGACGGGACAGAGTGAGACTGATGAACAAAGAGTGACGTGACAGAGTGAGACTGATGATAGAGAGTGATGGGACAGAGTGAGACTGATGAACAAAGAGTGACAGGACAGAGTGAGACTGATCAACAAAGAGTAACGGGACAGAGTGAGACTGATGAACCAAGAGTGACGGGACAGAGTGAGACTGATGATAGAGAGTGACGGGACAGAGGGACCCTGATGAACAGAGAGTGATGGGACAGAGTGAGACTGATGATAGAGAGTGACAGGACAGAGTGGGACTGATGAACAAAGAGTGATGGGACAGATTGAGACTGATAAGCAGTGAGTGACGGGACAGAGTGAGACTGATGAACAAAGAGTAACGGGCAGAGTGAGACTGATGAACCAAGAGTGACGGGACAGAGTGAGACTGATGAGCAGTGAGTGACGGGACAGAGTGAGACTGATGAGCAGCGAGTGATGGGACAGAGTGAGACTGATGATAGAGAGTGACGGGACAGAGGGACCCTGATGAACAGAGAGTGACGGGACAGAGTGAGACTGATAAACAGAGAGTGACGGGACAGATTGAGACCCATGATGGAGAGTGGATGGACAGAGTGAGACTGATGAACAGAGTATGATGGGACAGAGTGAGATGATGATGGAGAGTGATGGGACTGAGTGAGACTGATGAACGAAGAGTGACAGGACAGAGTGAGACTGATGAACAAAGAGTGACGGGACAGAGTGAGACTGATGAACAGTGAGTGATGGGACAGAGTGAGACTGATGATAGAGAGTGACGGGACAGAGGGACCCTGATGAACAGAGAGTGACAGGACAGTGTGAGACTGATGTACAGAGAGTGACGGGACAGTTTGAGACCCATGATAGTGAGTGATGGGACAGAGTGAGACTGATGAGCAGAGAGTGACCGGACAGAAAGAGGCTAATAAACAGAGAGTGACAGGACAGAGTGAGACTGATGAACGCAGAGTGATGGGAAAGAGTGAGACTGATGACAGAGAGTGATGGGACAGAGGGAGACTGATGAACGCAGAGTGATGGGAAAGAGTGAGAGTGATGAATAGAGAGTGACGGGACAGAGGGAGACTGATGAGCGGAGAATGACCGGACAGAAAGGGACTAATAAACAGAGAGTGACAAGATAAAATGAAAATTAATATATGAAAGAATGCCAGTGGAGCTGCTGCCTTCCAGCTCCAGAATCTGGGTTCAATCCTGATTTCAGGTGCTCTCTGTGTGGAGTTTGCATGTTTTCTCCTTGTGACTGCATATGTTTCTTTTGGTTGCTGAAGATTCCTCCCATATCTCAAAGACATACAGATTGGTAATTTAATTGGCTACTCTAAGTTGCCCCTCACATGTAGGTGATTAGTAGAATGTCGGGGGAGTTGATAGGAATGTGATTAGGATATGTTAGAATCAGTGCAGATAGCCAGTACAGGTTTACTGGGCTGAACGCTTGTTTGGTGCTGTGAGATTCTGTGGCTATGAGAAGGCAGCAGGCATTTCAATTGCAGACGTATTTAGGACCTGGTTCTGGAGTAGAGCACAACATGGTTCTAAGATGCTTTGAAACCTTTACGTCACTGTTGAGCAGCTTGTGTTGTTACAGATCCGCTGGAAGGAGTGTCTCGATGACCTGGACCGCTGTCTGTTGTCAATAGTGGGTGACACTCTGCTCTCGGCCGCTTGCATCACCTACTATGGCCCATTCACTGCTAACTACAGACAGAGCCTGCTGAACCAATGGAAAAGCTTCTGTACAGTCATCCAAATCCCAGTCTCACCCGACTATGCACTGATCCCAGCTACAACCGAAAAGAATGAGGTAATGTACAGCCGGTATCAATCTGAACCCAACGTGTGAAGATCAATGGCTCCAAGAGTGAATCATCTGGGACTGAGACCAACATAACTGTCAGCTGCACCTGAATGGATTGGGGTGGTATTGTGGCTAGATAGACTTCTCAATGCCTTCGTAAAACAGCCAGCATAATCAATGATCTCACCCTACAGTCTCTCTTCTCCCACCTGCCATCAGTTAATGAAATATTATTCAAAATCCATGTAATGTGCATCACAGGTAAACAGTAAATAGCTTGCTATCCTAGTGACGAGACTTTGATGCAGCTATAAGGAAGGCAAAATAATGGTCATAGTTCATTGGGAGATTGAGGAGATTTGGTTTGTCAATTAAAAAACTCCAGCTTCTACAAATGTACCGTGGAGAGCACTGGTCTGGTAAGAGGGTGGGGGTGGGGGGGTGGGGTGCGGTGCTACAGCACAAGATCAAAATAAGCTGCAGAAACTTGTAAAATTAATAGGCTCCATCATGGATACCAGCCTCCAGTACCCAAAATATCTTCAAGCAGCGGTGCCTTAGGAAGGCAGCGTCCATCATTAAGGATCCCCACCACCCAGGACATGCCCTCTCACACTGTTACTGTCGGGAAGTAGGTGCAGAAGCCTGAAGGCACACACTCAGCGACTCAGGAACAGCTTCTTCCCCTCTGCCATCCGATTCCTAAATGGACAGTGATCCCTTGGACACGACCTCACTACTCTTTATTTCTGTTATTTTTGCACTATTTAGTTTAACTGAACTATTTAACAAACATATATATGTAATGTAACATTATTTTTTCCTTTATATTATCATGTATTTCATTGTACTGCTGCCGTAAAGTTAACAAATTTCACTATATATGCCAGTGATATTAAATCTGATTTTGATGGCAAAGTATTCATTAGTCTCACAGTCCGAGGGAAGAAGCAGTTAACCAGTCTACTAGTTCCTCTGATGCTTTGGTACCTCCTTCCAAAGAGTAGTGCTTCAAAGAGATTGTGGATTGTGGTTATGTTTTGTAACTCCAAAACATAAAACGAATGAAAAGAAAAACGTGGAGCTGGGAATAACATGTCCACTTCATTCTTTACTTTAGGGAGATGTGCACATATGATGTGGTGGGGTAATGACGTATGCTATTCACGTGCTTTCACATATAAGCTGTAATGAATTATGTAACAACAAAGTGCTTAATCAACCAATATATTTACAATATTACTCAAATATTACTGAAATATTAAATACACAACACTCCTCCCTGCTTAGCTATAAACTCCATCTCAATGTAGAATACATCTCAACTTGTATTCATATACATACAGTATGCTATATCATAAAACTACTATACAGACATCCACAGCATAGTAAATTGTAAATTGTCCCATTCAGGCCTAAGGATTTAATTACTGTGGATGATTTCTTGCTCTTGTGGGATAATGCTTCTCACCCTCTGCATACCACCTTGGCTGAACAGGGTAGCACTTTTAGTAATACACTAAGACAACTGTGCTGCTCCAAAGAACACTATATGAGTTCATTCTTACCCTCGGCTATAGGCTCTATAATGAGTCAACCTATACCTGGGGAAGTGAAGACCCTCTCCTGTTAGGCTGTTTGTGGTAACTTTTTTTTTGTTCTTTCTACTTCTCTTCCAATATTTATATCTGTGCACTTGTAATGCTACTGTAACATTGATTTCCTTTGGGATCGCTAAAGTATCTACCTATCTATTTAGCTAATGTCTTTCTTGACAAAGGAGTCACTTTGCTTGGCCGGTGAGACTTGTGGCTATGAAACAATCTCAGGTTTTGGGGCTTCCTCCATGGTGGTTGTAGGAGTTGACTTTGGGACTGCAGGAAGTGGTTCTGACAGCTCTGGACACCTTTCTTCTCTAACAATTGACTCTGCTCTCAGTGACTGATCAATGTGTCATCTCCAGATGACATCAGACTCAATCTCCACTGTGTCGGAGAGAGGTCCAGTTGTGTCCTTAATCTTTCAAAGTACCCACACTTGATCACCTCTGAACTCCCTCTCCAGAACTGCTTGACCAAGAGTGTAACATTGACACTCCACGTTTGAGGAGCCCTCAATTTGTCTCAGCTCTTTGTCCTGTTATACTCCTTCTGAGATTGTTTTCGAGGAGATCCATCCATGAGTTCAACGGACAACCCAGGAACAGCATAGCTGGTGAATTGTTGTTGTTGAGTATGCAAGGAGGAAATTGATGAGCTTCTGATTCAGTGTTAGTGTAATGTGTTCTGCTGACATTGCTTACACTACATTCTTTGGACTCTGAATAAACTTTTCCTCCAAGCCATTTGTAGCTGGTTGGTACAGTGCACTGTATGCTGTTTACTGGTTTCTTAAAGTTGTCATAGCCAAGGGTGGTAGTTGAGATAAGATCTTGCTGCCTATTGAATGCTCCCTATGGCATGCATCTCAAATGACCTCTGACAACCAAATCCAACCCCTGGCCTGCACGTGTGGCTTAGCTACTAAGCCTGGTGGAACCATTTCTACTGACAGGACAAGGAGCAAATGCACATTACTGGTGCTTTAAAACTAGTCGCTTCGAGTAGATAGGGCTCATCAGCTGTGGTTGGCAGCTCATCTAGAAGGAAAGCATTGATCTCAAACCTCCACTGCCTTGCAGCTACACCCACTCTTGGGGAAGGCTTCGGGAGTAAACCTTGAGGATAAGTCCGGAGCTGGATTCCCTCAGGCAGTCCTGCGTTGAATTTAATGCAGACTGGCAACTCCTGCAATGCTGCTGGTGTCAAACTCTATTGGTCCCTGCTTTTCCTTTGGATTCATCAGCTGCAAGGAGAGGGGGAGCCTGCTACATGGGTAGAAGCTTGCTCTCCATATCGTACTACCCTGGCTTGTGCAATGACTTGCATATCATAGAGACCTCTGGGACGCAACATCCATGGGCAAAGCAATAGCAGATGGAATACAGTATCAGGAAGTGTATGGTCATGCACATTCGTAGAAAAAATGAAAAGTTTGACTATTTTCTAAACGGAGAGAAAATACAAAAAACTGAGGTGCAAAGGGACTTGGGAGTCCTTGTGCAGGATTCCCTAAAAGTTAATTTGCAGGTTGAGTCTGTGGTAAGGAAGGCAAATGTGATGTCAGCATTCATTTCAAGAGGACTAGAATATAAAAGCAAAGATGTAACGTTGAGACTTTATAAATCACTGGTGAGGCTTTGCTTGGAGTATTGTGAGCAGTTTTGGGCCTCTTATCTTAGAAAGGATGTGCTGAAACTGCAGAGGGTTCAAAGAATGTTCACAGAAATGATTCCAGGATTGAATGGCTTGTCATATGAAGAGCGTTTGATGGCTCTGGGCCTGTACTCACTAGAATTCGGAAGAATGAGGGATGGCCTCATTGAAACATATCGAATGGTGAAAGGCCTTGAAAGAGTGTATGTCAAGAGGATGTTTCCTTTGGTGGAAGAGTCTAAGACCAGAGGATACAGCCTTTGAAAATGGAGATGAGGAATTTCTTTAGCCAGAGAGTGGTGACTGTTGAATTCTTTGCCATGGGCAGCAATGTATATTTATGGCAGAGGTTGATAGATTTTTGCTTGGGCAGGGCTTGAAGGGATATGGAGAGAAGTCAGGAGACTGGGGCTGAGAGGAAAAGTGGATCAGCCATGATGAAATGGCAGAGCAGATTGGAAGGGCCAAATGGCCTAATTCTGCTCTAATATCTTATGGTCTCATGGTAATACCACTACATCATTAGAGAGCGTCTCACTAGAGTAAGATGAAGCAGACATATTTTCCCAGGTTCCCATCTTTTTCTTTTGTTTAGTATTTGGAGTTACAAAACATAGCAGGAGAGGTCTGTGATTATGCTGGCTACTTTACTGAGTCAGTGAGCGGTATAGACAGAGTCCATGGAGAATCAGAGTCAAGTTTATTATCACTGCTTTATGTCACATGAAATTTATTGTTTTATATTGTACAAAGCCATACAATTCATATAAATTACAAAATAGATTAATAGTGTAAAAAAGAAATGAATAATGAAATAGTGTTCATGGGTTCATGGATCATTCAGAAATCTGATGATGGACAGAAAGGACTGTAGCCTCTTGCAATCCTATGCATTGGAGGCCCTATACCAAGTTGTGATGAAACCAACAGAATGCTCTCCACCATACATCAATGGAAATTTGCCAGAGTCTTTGGTGACATACCAAATTTCCTGAAATTCTTAACGAAGTAGAGCCACTGACATGCCTTCTTCATGATTGCATCAGTATGGTGGGTTCAGACATATCCTCTGAGATGTTGATATCTAGGAAGTTAAAGCTGCTCAGCCTTTCCACTGCTGACCCCGCAACAAGAACTGGTATGTGTTCTCTCAATTTCCCTTTGCTGAAGTCCACAGCCAGTTTCTTGGTCTTGCTGATATTGATTACAAGGTTGTTTTTGCAACACCACTCAACCAGCTGATCTATCTCACTCCTGTATGCATTCATAATCATATAAGATTTTACCAATAACAGTCATGTCATCTGAACATTTATAGATGGCTTTTGAGCTGTGCTTAGCCACACAGTCAGGAGTGTAGACCAATGGACTAAGCACACGTCCTTGAGTTATGCCTGTGTTGTTAACAATGAGAAGAAGTAATCACCAATTTGCACTGACTGTGGTCTCCCAATTAGAAAGTCAAGGGACCTTAAGGGGAAGTCAGTTGCTGAGGGAGGTACACAGGGTAGGCTGGTTTCTATGATGTGCTGAGTTATGTCTGAAGCTATCTGCAGGATTAATTAAAGCCTCACCAGTAATGTCCACAACCCCACAAGTGTATTGAGAGGTCTTCAAGTGCAGTACTGAGGTAGGCAAGGATGAGGGGAATACAGGAGACACTGGCAAAAAGTATGAAATACTGGAAGTTAGTGGGAGAATTTGTGTCACTGGAGGGTGGAGGGCTAGGAATGACTGAGGGGCCAGTGAATGAGCTAATACTTCTCAGGATCAAGCTGGGAGTGACTGGAGCAAATCTTCAGAGAATTGGTAATTGGTTTGATATTGTCAAATGTAGCAATATACAGTGAAGAGCTTTGTTTGTGTGCCAGTAAATAATTGTCAATGGTGAAAGTGATTGGAGTTCATCTAGACAATAGGGAAAGGCAAAGAGGAGTCAGTGATGTAGCAGAACTGGTGGAAGTGTGCAAGATGTCACTGGAGAAACTGATGGTTTGAGAGGGAGGAGGGATGTTTCCTATAGTGGCGGAATCTAGGACTAGAGGGGATAGTTTCAGAATACAATGTTGTCCCTTGAGAATAGAGGTGAGGACTTTCTTTAGCCAGAGGATGGTGCATCTATAGAATTCGTTGCCATAGATGGCTGTGGAGGCCAAGTCATTGGGTATATTTAAAGTGGAGTTCGATAGGTTCTTGCTTAGTAAGGGCTTCAAAGGTTATAGGGAGAAGGCAAGAGAATGGGGTTCAGAATAAGCCAACATGGAATAGTGGAGTTAACTCAATGGGCTGAATGGCCTAATTCTGCTCCTTTGTTTTATGGAGCAAAGAGATGGAGATGAAAGGAATCACTAAAGAGATAACACAAACAACTTGAGAGTGATTCATATGTATAATTACAACATCAACACTCTAGTGTTAACAAGCTATTCAAGAACGTCAGGGTAATGCAATATACTTTCTGACCAGGTTCGCAATTTGCAGAATAGGGGTCTGCCTCCTGACAATTACTCAACAGAGAATGCCATCCTGGTGAAGATGGGCGAACACTGGCCCTTACTCATTGACCCACAGGGACAGGCTATCAGATGGATCAAAAAGATGGAAGGAGAGGACCTGTGCGTCCTTTTGGCCACACATCACAATTACATGAACAAGATGTCGAACGCCATTCGCATGGGGCATCCAGTCCTATTGCATGTAAGTGGACCGTGGGATTCGTGTAAGCCTCACGTTTTGTTTCACAATATTTTTTATTTAAAAACACATCTTAAATTAAAATTACTTCACAGAGTCATCCAGCATGCACATATGCCTTTTGATCCATTGTGGTTGCACTGACCACTAACCACCCATTTGCACCCATCTTACATTGATCCCAACCTACCAGTCCCCATGGCTCTGGGTTGTGGGAGAAAACCAGAGCAACAAGGGGAAAGCCATATGGTCATTTACTCCACACAGACACCATGCAAGGTTGTGATTGAGGCCAGATCCCTGGTATGGTGATGCAGCAGGTCTACTGCCTGCACTGCTGTGATTTCTTCAGTGCTCTCCAGCTCCTGCAGCCCCATTACCCTAGACAATGCCACATATGTTGTACACTCCTTCACCCCAGACAGGAACAACCATAGCGAGGACACGTCCCCACAAAAGCCCATCACTGCACCTTGACCAGGTCCAGGAGCACATTGACTGGCTCATCTCTTTCTGCATGAGAGGAGAAACTGGTGGCCTTTGAATTTCTCTCATTCCTTGTGGATGACCCGCCTGAGGACCTAAAAATGCAGTCAGCCTACACTTAGTATACACAGGAAATGGTGACACATGAGTCTGCAGATAATGGAATCTAGAGTAACCCACAATCTCAGGTTGAACATAAGCAAGTTTCCTTCTGTAACCTCCTCCTACACCAGCCATATTAGGAGTTGTTAGTGGAAAGGAAAGACACTCCAGAGGTTGCTCTTCCTAAGTTGGAGCAGGACAATTATGACTCTGACCCAATCTCCCTCAGATAGTCCTATTGGGAGAGGAGAAGCTGACTCTGTGAATGTGTGATTGGACAGTGTGAAAAAATCTTCATTCTGTGCCTGACTGTGGGAGAGTGTGGAGGGGTCCTCATTCTAAGTCTGACTCTGTGTGTGTGTGTGTGTGTGTGTGAGAGAAGGGACAGTGTAGAGGGAGCTTCACTGGCTAGCCCGTCTGACTGGTCTGTCCCTGCCCTGTCCAATTTGAGGACAAGGAAGATGAGAAGGAGAAATAATACTTGTGAAAAAAAAGGTCTCCATGTTTGACAGGATGTCACTGAACAGCTGGATCCCTGTCTGAGACCAATTCTCTTGCGGAACATTTGTACTCGGGCAGAACAGGACTTCATCAAGATTGACAACACAGAAATAGAGTACAACCCCAACTTCAGGTAACTCACACATTTGTTTGTTTTCTCTCTCTCTCTCTCTCTCTCTCTCTCTCCCCCCCCACCCCCCATACCCCCCATCTCACTCTCTCTCACTCATGAGGGCCCGTGGTCAGTTCCAGTCCAGTGGGTTCTCAGGTGACTGACTGGCATGTTGCCTCCCGGGTACAAGGGTCAAAAGTGTCACTGCGCAATATTCTGAGAAAGAGAGCAAACAGTCAGATGGCATGCTCCATATTGGTACTGGTGACACATGAAAGAAAGGATGACCTGCTCCAGGCAGACTTCAGAGCTGGGAAACAGATTAATAAACAAGAGTTCAATAAGTCATTGAGTTGTATAGCATAGAAGCAGGCGCTTTGATCATTCATGCTTATCTATAACTAATCCCATGCTGTATTAATTCCATGTTCCTCTGTGCCCTGCTCATTCAATTATCTGTCCAGGTGCCTCTTACATGTGGTTACTGTTCCTACCTTCACCAGTTCCTCTTTCAGCGTTTTCCAGACACCAACCACTCTCTGAGAAAAATATACCCCTCAGATCCTCTTTAAGTCTTCTTCCTCTCACAAACCCATGTCTCTAGCTTTAGACACTTCTACCATGGGCAATAGTCTCTATCTATGCCTCTCTTAATTTTATCTACCTTTATCATATCACTTTCCAGTCACTTCTGTTCCAGGAAAACAGCCTATCCGATCTCTCCTCATAACTCAAGTCCTTCAGTCCCAGCAACTTCCTTGCATGTCCATTCTGCGCCATCTCTATCTTAACCACATTCTTCTTATAGAACAGCAACCAAAACTGACACAATACTCCAAGTGTGGCCTAACCAATGTTCTGTATTACTCTAACATGACAAACATCCATTGCACTCAATTCCTCGGACAATGAAGACAAGAAGGCTAAATGCCCTCTTCACTACCCTGTCTACCTGCATTTCCTCTCTCAGTGTATCTCTGTTCAACATTCCCCCAGTCCCGATCATCCACCTAATATGTTCTGTCCTGGTTTAACTTACAAATTGCATTACTTTGTATTTGTTTGAATTAAATTCCATTTACCATTCCCTTGTGATTAAGATCTGCTAATTGATTGAAGAACCAAATGGTTGAAGAGAAGTATCTGTTATTGAACCTGACAGTGTGGGACTTGAGGCTTCTCTGCCTTCTGTGAGAACATGGCATGGCCTAGATGGAGAAGATCTTGGATGAATTTTTCCTTCTTGAAGAAGCACCCCCTGTAGATATGCCAGATTCTGTCATAAAAGGGTGTAGAAGACAGACGTCAGGATGATAATATACAAGGAATTTAAACAGTGGGCAAAATCAATTATAGACCAAAATAAAGGCCTGGTGTGGACACAAAGGCTGTGGCTGAGTACCAAAGGGGTTTTCAGAAGAGAAGGTGGTTGATACATGGATGAATAGAGTATCAGTAATGAAAGGGCGTGAAAAAGCATGTATGTCACCAGGTCCAGATAGGATATATCGGTTGAAACACTGAAAAACAGGAGTAGGGTCATGAAGGAATTGAAATCCCACTGTAAATACTGTGTGCAGCTCTGGTCTCCATATCTGATACTCCTAGAATCAGTGCAACAAAGATTCACCTGATACTGAGATTGAGATGTTGCATTCAGCAGGATTAGAAATGATGAAATTTGGAAGAATCAGTGATGGTATCAGTGAAATGTGCCTGATTATGAGAGAAAGTGACATTCCAAAATGTTGCTGCTCTACAGTTAGTGCCAGAATCTCAGCATATTAGGTCTACAGAGATTTGATTCCACAGAGGATTAGAACTTAAGTTTGGTCCTGGTACAAGTGTTGATCTGGCCAATGTTCCCAGTCCTTGATTTTAACCAGCACCTTCCCTTGACAAAGATAAGTCAAGGAGAGGGTGCTGGTTCCCTGGATAGTACACCAGAGTCCAGGCAACTGCCAGCTGGTTGGAGGTAAAATTCTGTAGCCCATTAGCGCCTGAAGTGTGAGTGCATTCATTGTGTGTTAACAATGTCTCTGCAGGTTGTACATGACCACCCGCATGTCCAACCCAAACTTCCTGCCAGCCGTCTGCATCCTGGTCACACTAATTAACTTCACAGCGACATTTGAGGGGCTTCAGGAGCAACTGCTGTCCAGGGTGGTGAAACGGCAGCATCCTGAGATGGAAGAGAAGCTCGGGCAGCTGCTGCATAGCACTGTCCACGACATGGGCACCCTGCAGGACCTGGAGAACAGGTCGCTCTCCCTATTGCAGAAGTCTGAGGGTAAGGAAAAAAGGACAGCATGTGAGGTTCTCCTGTGTTGGTTGGGTTGTACAAAGCAACAGTTATCATGCTGAGGGGCTGACAGCAGGCACAAAGAGCAATTATCTAATTAGACTCAGTTGGGATAGATGAGTAAATTGGTTTAATGTCACATGTACCCAGGTACAGTGAAAGACCTTGTCTGCATGCCATCCGCACAGATCATTTCATTACAGCAGTGCATTGGGGTAGTACAAAGGAAAAGCAATAACAATGCAGAATAAAGTATTCTTACTTTATTCTGACATTAAGTTGCAAGGAATAGTGATGTAGACTATGAGGTCAAGAGTCCAACTTATCGTATGAGAGAACCATTTAATAGTCTTATAACCAGGCTATCAAAGTTGTTATCATGATGTGTGCCTTCAAGCTTTCGTAACTTCAGCCCAATGGGAGTGGGGAGAAGAGAGGATGTCCAGGGTGGGTGAAGTCTTTGATTATGTTAGCTGCCTTACTGAGACAGCGAGAAATTGTGGGGTCCCCGTCCCACCCACTGTAGTGTGACTGGTACATAGCAGCACACAACAGATACCTCAGAGAATGGGCCACTGGCTATACAGGTTTTTATATCCTAGAGTCGCAGGGCACTCTGGTGCTTCAAATAATCAGTAATAAAGTCTCAGAGTCATACAGCTTGAAAACAATCTTTCAACCCAAGTGGTGCATGCCCACCAAGGTTCCTATCTAAACTATCCCATTTGGCCAATATCCTTCTAAACCTTTCCTATGCATGTACCTATCCAAGTGTTTTTTTAAAGTTGGACCAAGGGGCTTGTTTCAATGCTGTATAACTCAATGATTATAACTTTGACTTTATGTATGAAGAAAGATTGAGAACATTGGACTAATACTCTTTGGAGTTTGGGATATTGACAGGCTGGATACTGAGAGGATGACTCCTCTGCCTTTGATCAAGTCTCACGTGGGATCTGGGGCAAGTCAGCAAATCAGATCAAAAATTGACTTTGCAGTGGGAAACAGAGAGTGATTATCACAGTGGGTTGCTTTTTTAACCGGACTCCTCTGACTAGTGGTGTCGCACGGAGGCAGCTGCTGGGACCTTTGCTGTTTGCATATGAATGATCTGGATGTGGATAGTGGTGGTATGGTCAGTAAATTTGACCACAAAATTGGTACCATTATTCACAGTGTGGAGGTAGTCCTAAAGTACAGGGTTATATCTATGGGCTACGAAATGGCAGATGGATTTTAATCTAGACAAATAGGAGGTGATGCATTTAGGAAGTGCTAATGAGGTGGCACATACACCATGAATAATGAGGTCCCAGGGTGTGTTGAGTAATAGAGGAACTTTGGTCTGCAAATCCAAGTTGTCATCACAGGTTGATGTAGTGCTTAAGAAGTCACATGAAATACTGTCCTTCATTAGTCAGAGCACCAGATACAAGAGCAAGAAGATTATGCTCCAAATTTATATAACATTTGTGAGACCTCAGGTGGAGTACTGTGTGCATTTCTGGTCACCACACGTTATGGAAGACAGTGGCAGAGGATGCAGAGAAGATTCACAAGGCTGTTGCCTGAAATGGAGTATTTTAATTATGAGGAGAGACTAGAGAGATATTTGCCTGGAGCAGAGGAGGTTCAAAGGAGACATAACTGCGGTAGATAAAATTATGAAGGGTATAGGCAGGGTAGAAACATAGAAACATAGAAACATAGAAAATAGGTGCAGGAGTGGCCATTTGGCCCTTCGAGCCTGCACCGCCATTTATTATGATCATGGCTGATCATCCAACTCAGAACCCTGCACCAGCCTTCCCTCCATACCCCCTGATCCCCGTAGCCACAAGGGCCATATCTAACTCCCTCTTAAGTATAGCCAATGAACTGGCCTCAACTGTTTCCTGTGGCAGAGAATTCCACAGATTCACCACTCTCTGTGTGAAGAAGTTTTTCCTAATCTCGGTCCTAAAAGGCTTCCCCTTATCCTCAAACTGTGACCCCTCGTTCTGGACTTCCCCAACATCGGGAACAATCTTCCTGCATCTAGCCTGTCCAATCCCTTTAGGATTTTATACGTTTCAATCAGATCCCCCCTCAATCTTCTAAATTCCAATGAGTACAAGCCCAGTTCATCCAGTCTTTCTTCATATGAAAGTCCTGCCATCCCAGGAATCAATCTGGTGAACCTTCTTTGTACTCCCTCTATGGCAAGGATGTCTTTCCTCAGATTAGGGGACCAAAACTGCACACAATACTCCAGGTGTGGGCTCACCAAGGCCTTGTACAACCGCAGTAGTACCTCCCTGCTCCTGTACTCGAATCCTCTCGCTATAAATGCCAGCATACCATTCGCCTTTTTCACCGCCTGCTGTACCTGCATGCCCACTTTCAATGACTGGTGTATAATGACACCCAGGTCTTGTTGCACCTCCCCTTTTCCTAATCGGCCACCATTCAGATAATAATCTGTTTTCCTATTTTTGCCACCAAAGTGGATAACTTCACATTTATCCACATTAAATTGCATCTGCCATGAATTTGCCCACTCACCCAACCTATCCAAGTCACCCTGCATCCTCTTAGCATCCTCCTCACAGCTAACACTGCCGCCCAGCTTCGTGTCATCCGCAAACTTGGAGATGCTGCATTTAATTCCCTCATCCAAGTCATTAATATATATTGTAAACAACTGGGGTCCCAGCACTGAGCCTTGCGGTACCCCACTAGTCACTGCCTGCCATTCTGAAAAGGTCCCGTTTATTCCCACTCTTTGCTTCCTGTCTGCTAACCAATTCTCTAACCACATCAATACCTTACCCCCAATACCGTGTGCTTTAAGTTTGCACACTAATCTCCTGTGTGGGACCTTGTCAAAAGCCTTTTGAAAATCCAAATATACCACATCCACTGGTTCTCCCCTATCCACTCTACTAGTTACATCCTCAAAAACTTCTATGAGATTCGTCAGACATGATTTTCCTTTCACAAATCCATGCTGGCTTTGTCCGATGATTTCACCGCTTTCCAAATGTGCTGTTATCACATCTTTGATAACTGACTCCAGCAGTTTCCCCACCACCGACGTTAGGCTAACCGGTCTATAATTCCCCGGTTTCTCTCTCCTTCCTTTTTTAAAAAGTGAGGTTACATTAGCCACCCTCCAATCCTCAGGAACTAGTCCAGAATCTAACGAGTTTTGAAAAATTATCACTAATGCATCCACTATTTCTTGGGCTACTTCCTTAAGCACTCTGGGATGCAGACCATCTGGCCCTGGGGATTTATCTGCCTTTAATCCCTTCAATTTACCTAACACCACTTCCCTACTAACATGTATTTCGCTCAGTTCCTCCATCTCACTGGACCCTCTGTCCCCTACTATTTCTGGAAGATTATTTATGTCCTCCTTAGTGAAGACAGAACCAAAGTAATTATTCAATTGGTCTGCCATGTCCTTGCTCCCCATAATCAATTCACCTGTTTCTGTCTGTAGGGGACCTACATTTGTCTTTACCAGTCTTTTCCTTTTAACATATCTATAAAAGCTTTTACAGTCAGTTTTTATGTTCCCTGCCAGTTTTCTCTCATAATCTTTTTTCCCCTTCCTAATTAAGCCCTTTGCCCTCCCCTGCTGAACTCTGAATTTCTCCCAGTCCTCAGGTGAGCCACTTTTTCTTGCTAATTTGTATGCTTCTTCTTTGGAATTGATACTATCCCTAATTTCCCTTGTCAGCCACGGGTGCACTACCTTCCTTGATTTATTCTTTTACCAAACTGGGATGAACAATTGTTGTAGTTCATCCATGCAATCCTTAAATGCTTGCCATTGCATATCCACCATCAATCCTTTAAGTGTCATTTGCCAGTCTATCTTAGCTAATTCACGTCTCATACCTTCAAAGTTACCCCTCTTTAAGTTCAGAACCTTTGTTTCTGAATTAACTATGTCACTCTCCATCTTAATGAAGAATTCCACCATATTATGGTCACTCTTACCCAAGGGGCCTCTCATGACAAGATTGCTAATTAACCCTTCCTCATTGCTCAAAACCCAGTCTAGAATAGCCTGCTCTCTAGTTGGTTCCTCGACATGTTGGTTCAAAAAACCATCCCGCATACATTCCAAGAAATCCTCTTCCTCAGCACCTTTACCAATTTGGTTCACCCAATCTACATGTAGATTGAAGTCACCCATTATAACTGCTGTTCCTTTATTGCACACATTTCTAATTTCCTGTTTAATACCATCTCCGACCTCACTACTACTGTTAGGTGGCCTGTACACAACTTCCACCAGCGTTTTCTGCCCCTTAGTGTTACGCAGCTCTACCCATATCGATTCCACATCTTCCTGGCTTATGTCCTTCCTTTCTATTGCGTTAATCTCTTTTTTAACCAGCAACGCCACCCCACCTCCCCTTCCTTCATGTCTATCCCTCCTGAATATTGAATATCCCTGAACGTTGAGCTCCCATCCCAGGTCACCCTGGAGCCATGTCTCTGTGATCCCAACTATATCATAATCATTAATAACAATCTGCACTTTCAATTCATCCACCTTGTTACAAATGCTCCTTGCGTTGACACACAAAGCCTTCAGGCGCTCTTTTACAACTCTCTTAGCCCTTATACAATTATGTTGAAAAGTGGCCCTTTTTGATGCTTGCCCTGGATTTGTCGGCCTGCCACTTTTACTTTTCTCCTTACTACTTTTTGCTTCTACCCTCACTTTACACCCCTCTGTCTCTCTGCACTGGTTCCCATCCCCCTGTTGTGAACTAACCTCCTCTCACCTAGCCTCTTTAATTTGATTCCCACCCCCCAACCATTCTAGTTTAAAGTCACCTCAGTAGCCCTCGCTAATCTCCCTGCCAGGATATTGGTCCCCCTAGGATTCAAGTGTAACCCGTCCTTTTTGTACAGGTCACGCCTGCGCCAAAAGAGGTCCCAATGATCCAAAAACTTGAATCCCTGCCTCCTGCTCCAATCCCTCAGCCACACATTTATCCTCAGCCTCATCGCATTCCTACTCTCACTGTCGCGTGGCACAGGCAGTAATCCCGAGACTGAAGGAATCTTCTCCTTTTATCAGAGGTGAATAGTAACAGAAGATATAGGTTTAGAGTAAGGGGAAAGAGATTTGGAGGGGACATGACAGGAACCCTTTTCACCCAGAGAATTATGAATACCTAGAATACACTGCTTGAGGAAGTGCCAGAAACAAGAGTTGCTGACAGCATTGAAAAGGAGTTAGACAAGTCCCTTGAATTACTCAGACATAGAAGCCGATGGATCAAGTGCTGGAAGATGGGATTAATACAAATGGATGTCCAGTGGATGGTGTGTTTCCATGCTCTATGATTTTATGTCTCTGGAGTATCTGGAACAAGAATAAGGGTTCACCCATTTCACTTGGAGGTGAGCTGAAATTTCTTCTCTTAGAAATTTCTTTCTCTGGAATTCTATTCCCTCAGAGAGCTGAGGAGGCTGAACAAGAAGGAGGCTTCCCTTGTTCTACCTCAATGTGTAATGATTTGATCTAAATGACCGGTATGCAAAATAAGCCTTTCACTGTATCTCAGTACATGTGACAAAAATAAACCAATTCCAGGTCCAATATGTAAAAGGAAGACTGACAGAAATCTAAATAAAGGAGTCAATGTAATATTCAGGCCAAGGTTGAATGTCAGTGATGTTAATGAATGGAGGTGCAATTTCAAGGGCCCTCTTGTACTTATTCTTATGTCTTAAGGAAGAAAAGGGACGTGGAGATTTTTTGGAAAATATTTCAGGCCTTAGGCAGATGAAGGAACAGCCAAATAAAACTGGAGTTTTGAATGGGAGGAACTCTCAAGATTGAAGAGTTCGATTCGGTTCCTGAAGTAGGAACCTTTCTATCAATGCAGTATTTTCACTGTGACTCTTCCTTGTTCTAGGGCACATCTTAGATGACCAGGACCTCATTGATACCCTTCAGAAGTCAAAAGACATGTCCAAAGAGATAAAACTTCGCATTGAAGCCTCGGAGGAGAATGAAAAGAAAATCACAGCTGCTTGCCAGAAGTACCTTCCTGTGGCAACACGAGGTTCCATTTTGTACTTCGTGATTGATGAATTGTCGCAGCTGAACTGCATGTACCAGTTCTCTTTGCACTGGTTCATGAAGATATTCGCTGAGTCTGTGGGTGACATTCACAAGCCACTCACAAGGATGCCACAGTCGGGCACAAGTCAAAGTGCCTCTTTGCAACAATCCAGATGGTTCAGAAGTTCTACCAGCACACCACTGCACTCCAGCTTCAACTCCTTCCTCCAGAACATGATCAAAATACTTACCAAGAATGTTTACAAGGTACAACACTGCCGAAAACATCAAGAGACAAGACTTCAACACCATTCCACCAAACATCACCACCACAGGCAATTCGAATTGATCAAACTCCTTCCTATTCACTTGCTCTGCAATGCGTTTGAGGCACAGAAGCTCAACAGGTCTCATTCTTCACCCGAGTCATTTCCACCCTTCATCAACTCACTCAATGTATTCTTATCAGCCTTTCTCATTGCATCCTTCCCAGACTCAATAAGTAAATTCATCCTTTTGTGTAGAATCCCAATGAATTAAACCTGGAGGCTGCAAATGTAGAAAACCCGAAAGGAACAAAATATGCCCCTATTTATAAAAGGAGGGAGGGAGAAATCAATTTCCCAAAGTAAGGAACCTCATAAACGGAGGGCAGCATAAATAGTTCCCCCTTTTTAAGGAGCCAAGTAAAGCCTATTAACTCTAGACCTTTGAGCCTAACATCAGAAGTAGAGAAGATACTGGAAACAATTCCAAGGGACCCATCGAAGACAGCTAATGTAGATATCTTTTCTGACCAATTTGATTAAATTCTTTGAAGAGTGTATCAATGAGAACAGGGCAGAAAATTTAATTTACATAGACATTGTTAAGGCTTTTGCAAGGTATCTCATGGGAGACTGGTTAGGGTGCATGGGATCCAAGGCAAGTTGGCAAACTGGATATAAAATTGAATAGGAGACAGAGGGTGATGTTAGAAGATTATTTTTGTGATTGGATGCCTGTGATTAATGGTGTCCCATAAGGATTTTTGGTGGGATGTTTGTTGTTTGTAACATATCTGTATTACTTGGTTGTGGATGTGGGAGACTTGATTGGTAAGTTTGTAAATGACACGTAGATTGATAGAGTTATTGATAGGTTGGGAAGGTATCTTAGGCTACAGAGAGATATTGATGTATTGGTGAAATGGACTGAAAATGGCCAATAGAGTTAAATCTAGTCAAATGTGAGATGATGAATTTTTGGAGAATTAATGAGGCTGGAATATACACCATGAATGTTAGTGTCTTAGAGGCTGTTGAGGAACAGAGAGCCCTCTGAGTACAAGATCCTTGAAGGTGGCAATGCAGGTAAATAATGTGGTTAGGAAGGCTTATGGGATACTGACATTCATTAGTTGAAGCAATGCATGCAGAAGTAGAGAGGTGTTGTTCCAACTTAATAAAAACTAGTTAGACCTCAGCTGGAGTACAGACCTCAACAAAGAAAATTTGTGATAGTAATGGAGAAGACGGAGAGGAGATTCACCATATTGACTCAGATGGTATAGTTCAGTTATGAGGAGAAACTGGGGAAGCTGAATCTATTCTCCCTGGAGCAGACAAAGGTAAGAGAGTACATGGTTGAATGATATAAATTTATGAGGTGTATCGATAGAGTAGACTGCTGTGACTGACTGAACTGAGTCATTGGAGAGAGACAGAAGTTTGTGATAGGGAAGTCTTTATTCCACACAGTCGACCTTCTGGAGAGAATCTCATTCTGTCCTCACACAATGTTTTATATTTTATAAGCACAAAAACAACAGTAAACAATTAACTGCAGTGTCAATGGCTATAATTCCTTGTTTTAATATTCTGAATGCAGGCAGGTTTGCACCTTGCAGAATTACATATTTGCAATGCTAACACTTCCCAACTAGCAGAACTCCTTTGAATATTCATTACAGATGGCTGGTCCAAAAGCTGCTGAGCACAAACTCCAGACACCCAAAATATGCCTATTTTGTTGCAGGGTTGACAAATGGCTCTCTGAATATACAACTATTGAACAAACCATACATTGTGGCAGGTTTTCATGCTGTAAAAATTAATCTTTCTATATATTTCTGAACACAAGAAGAATGAAAATGCAGGGACAGTGTTGGGTGGTGTGAATGGTATACTGTACAGAGTGGCAGTATGTAAGGGTTGTACAAGAAGTGGATAATCTCATCTTTCTGTCTCTCCCCCAAAAGCTGGTCCGGTTTGCCATCTTCACGGATCACCAGCTCTGCTTCTCCTTTATGCTGTGCACCAGCATCATGCGGATGAACAAGATGGAGGAAGGTGGCCACAGCTCCATGGGAACCCTGCCAGAGGCTGAGTGGCAGATCTTCCTTCATTCAGAAGTGCTGGCAAAAGTGGACCATGGACAGAGATCCCAGGACACACAGAGTACAACCCCAACAATCTGTTGTTTGAATTCTGCTGTGGGTGTTGGGGTACAGTGGGAGTAATCCCTGTCCCTCTCCCCAGTCTCTGAGGATATTGGGGTACAGTGGGAGTGATCCCTGTCCCTCTCCCCCACTCACTGTGGATATTGGGGTACAGTGGGAGTGATCCCTGTCCCTCTCCCCCACTCACTGTGGATATTGGGGTACAGTGGGAGTGATCCCTGTCCCTCTCCCCAGTCACTGTGGATATTGGGGTACAGTGGGAGTGATCCCTGTCCCTCTCCCCAGCCACTGTGGATATTGGGGTACAATGGGAGTGACCCCCGTCCCTCTCCCCGGTCTCTGTGAATATTGGGATACAGTGGGAGTGATCCCTGTCCCTCTCCCTGGTCTCTGTGGATATTGGGGTACAGTGGGAGTGATCCCTGTCCCTCTTCCCACTCACTGTGGATATTGGGGTACAGTGGGAGTGATCCCTGTCCCTCTTCCCACTCACTGTGGATATTGGGATACAGTGGGAATGATCCCTGTCCCTCTCCCTGGTCTCTGTGGCTATTGGGGTACAGTGGGAGTGATCCCTGTCCCTCTCCCCGGTCACTGTGGATATTGGGGTACAGTGGGAGTAATCCCTGTCCCTCTCCCCAGTCTCTGAGGATATTGGGGTAAAGTGGGAGTGATCCCTGTCCCTCTCCCCCACTCACTGTGGATATTGGGGTACAGTGGGAGTGATCCCTGTCCCTCTCCCCGGTCACTGTGGATATTGGGGTACAGTGGGAGTGATCCCTGTCCCTCTCCCCGGTCACTGTGGATATTGGGGTACAGTGGGAGTGATCCCTGTCCCTCTCCCCAGCCACTGTGGATATTGGGGTACAATGGGAGTGACCCCCGTCCCTCTCCCCGGTCTCTGTGAATATTGGGATACAGTGGGAGTGATCCCTGTCCCTCTCCCTGGTCTCTGTGGATATTGGGGTACAGTGGGAGTGATCCCTGTCCCTCTTCCCACTCACTGTGGATATTGGGGTACAGTGGGAGTGATCCCTGTCCCTCTTCCCACTCACTGTGGATATTGGGATACAGTGGGAGTGATCCCTGTCCCTCTCCCTGGTCTCTGTGGATATTGGGGTACAGTGGGAGTGATCCCTGTCCCTCTTCCCACTCACTGTGGATATTGGGGTACAGTGGGAGTGATCCCTGTCCCTCTTCCCACTCACTGTGGATATTGGGATACAGTGGGAGTGATCCCTGTCCCTCTCCCTGGTCTCTGTGGCTATTGGGGTACAGTGGGAGTGATCCCTGTCCCTCTTCCCACTCACTGTGGCTATTGGGGTACAGTGGGAGTGACCTCCGTCCCTCTCCCCGGTCTCTGTGAATATTGGGGTGCAGTGGGAGTGACCCCTGTCCCCTGAGGGCCTCAGAGCACAGTGAGAATGTTCACTCCTCTCCACACCCTGTGAGTGTCAGTGTACGTGGAAACGACTCCTCTGCCTCTCCTTAGTCCCTGCCAATGTTGGTGTACAGTGGCGGAGGGATTTCTGTCCCAGTCTCCGTTCCCTGAGGATGTTGGTGTAGGTTGGGGGGATTCTTCCAACTCATGTCTTCGACATATTGCTGAAGACATACTGGGACGATACCTTTGATATTATTTCAACTGTTTTGAATATTGATTTACAACCTCATCCTATTACTGCAGTCTTTAGTTTACCAGTGATAGAACAACATTATCTGACCCCCTCAGCTTGTCAGATGATTGCTTTTGTTACACTAATGGCTAGAAGATCCATATTATTGAATTGGAAAGAGATTAATCCTCCTACTAGATGTCAATGGTTTTCTCAAACTATGTCTTGCTTAAATTTAGAAAAGATTAGAAGCGACATTTACGATCCTTCTATTAAACTTGAAGAGATTTGGAGAACATTCATTCAATACTTTCATATGATGTAATTTGACCCTTTCCAATTCTATTTTGTTACTCCATGTTCGGGGAGAGGAGCGGAGTTAACGACACTAATGGTCTTATCTGAGGTATCATAATAGCCCATTCTTTTACTTTTTTTTCTTTAGTTCAGTTTTCTTTTAGTTGGGTTAGATTTTTTTTCTTTTGGGGTATAATTTTTTTTCTTTTTTCATGATATTTTTGTATTTTCACTTTATATTTTCCTATAGTATATTTGTATTTTTTGAGATTTTGGGAGGCTCATTAAATATGTGTCAATTGAGCTCATGTCTTCGACATAAGTCTCAGTGATTGTCACTCTCTGGGGGGGTGGGGGACAGTGATAGTGGTCTATCTGCCATACTTTGATTAAGGAAAGTTATTATTTATTGTACAGGTCTGGAAGAGAATAAATGGTTTAAGCAAAGTGGTGATGCTCAGTGGATGTCTGAAGCCATCTGGAGTCAGTGTCTGTACATTACCACTCAGCTGACCCCCTTTGCGCTCCTCTGTAGATCCCTCAATAGCCAGCCTCAGCAGTGGGAAGACTTCCACCAGGCTGAGGAACTCCACCACTTCCTGAAAACTCCTTTCCGCAAACAGATGCCACTCTCAAAGCCAGGTAAATTGCACAGTGGAAGCTGTGCTTCTGGTACACGGGGCAGGGTGATAACTGGATTGTTTGCTGGCACCTGGTGCATTTGCTGGTAATTGAAGTGTGCACTGTTAACTCAGTGGGTGCTGATAGCTGTTGTGTGTGCTGGGAATGAATATGCATGCTGTTTCCTAGTGTATGTGTTTGTAATCTCAGCTCCTACATCTGGGGTCATGTCAGGAGGCGGCAGAGACATCGGAATCAGAGAAAAATTAACACAGCAGTACAGCACAGGAGCAAGCATTTCAGCTCATGAGATCTGCACTGAGCATGATGCAAAATTATACTGAATCTCTTCTGCTTGTCCCTGATCCATATCCCCATCTTCCCTGCATTTTCATGTATCTATCTGACAACCTCTTGAACACCACTATCGTATCTCCTTCCATCACTACCCTAGGTATCATATTCCAGGCACATACCACATAGCTCCATTAAACTTTTCCCATCTCACTATAAATGCATATCCTTTAATACCTGTTAATTCTACCCGGGGGAAATAGATTCTGACTGTCTACCCTATTCATGCCTCTTATAATTTTATAACCTCCTTTTAGGTCTCCCCTCAGCCTCTGACTCTCCATAAAAATCACAAAATTTATCCAACCTTTCCTGACAGTTCATCCTCTTTAATTTAGGCAGCATGCTGATAAAGCTCTGATGCATCCTTCCTACATCGGGGTGACCAGAACCGCACAAATTATTCCAGCTGCAGCTTAAGCAGAGTTTTATATAGATGCAATGTGCGTTCTTTCTCTTATGCTCAGTGCCCAACTATGCTTGCCTTTACCACCTTTAGCACCCTATCCATTTGTGTAGGCTAACCTTTTTGTGTAATAATGATCAAATGATGACCATCTTTGAAAGATTAAATCCATTACAACTACTACTACTAAGGAGTCTCCCCATGTCTTCCTAACAGTTCTCTTTAACTGCTTTCTCCAAGCCACTGAAGAGCAGTTCCCCAAATGAACAGTAATGTCACCTTCACACAGCAGTTCTAGGAGAAATGCAAACATCAGTTACAATGTCAAACATGAATTAAGAACAGAAAAAGCTGCAAACACTCCACTGGTTGGGTAATGCATATGGGAAGAGGAACAATTAACAAGATCCTTTGTCAGAACTGACCATTGGAAAAGGTTTATCTGTTTATTTTCAGACTTCAAAGACAGACTTCTTTCCTATTTTCACCACAACAAAGGGCCTTTTTACAACCTCATAAAGATGGTGGCTCCATCAGTAGAAAGCTTGGAGTATCCTAATCAACTTTGACTGCCCTGGAAATTCATTTGACTTATGTTGGCTTTATAATTGCATGAAAGTCAGAATGTTATTCAGTTACACAGTACTAAAACAGGACCTTCAACCCAATTCATCAATTCTGAAATGGTGCTATTTGCCTATGTCTGGCCTATATCTTTCTAAATCTTTCATATCCATGTACCTGTCCACGTGTCTTTTAAATATTGTTATGTCTGCCTCAACCACTTCCTCTGGCAACTTTTTTTTTCACATATTATCCATAGTATTGGGAGGAAAATCTTAACTCTCAGTTCTCCTTTTAAATCCTTCCTCTCTCACCTTAGACCATAATATATAGGATCAGAAGTAGGCCATTTGGCCCATCGAGTCTGCTCCGCCATTCAATCATGAGCTGATCTAATTCTTCCAGTCATCCCCACTCCCGTGCCTTCTCCTCCTATCCTTTAATGCCCTGACTAATCAAGAACCTATCTATCTCTGCCTTAATTGCACCCAATGACTTAGCCTCCACAGCCACTCGTGGCAACAAATTCCACAGATTTACCACCCTCTAACTAAAGTAATTTCTCCACATCTCTGTTCTAAATGGACGTCATTCAATCCTGAAGTCATGCCCTCTTGTCCTGGACTCCTCTACCATGGGAAATAACTTTGCCATATCTAATCTGTTTGGGCCTTTTTAACATTTCAAAGTTTTCAAAGGTACATTTAACGTCAGAGAAATGTATACAAAATACATCCTGAAATACTTTTTCTCTGCAATCATCCACGAAAAACAGAGGAGTGGCCCCAAAGAATGAATGACAGTTAAATGTTAGAACCCCAAAGTCCCCCACAGCGTCCCTCCCTCCCACGCATAAGTGGCAGCAAGCATCAATCCCCCTCCCCCCACCGGGAAAAAAGCAAACCTGCCACCAAGAACTCAAACTCAAGCAAAGCGACAAGAAAGCTACAGACTTACAGTACTCCAAAGATGACTTGTTCACCCAGTATTCGACATACCACAGGCTCTCTCTCTTTCCCTAATAAGGGAAAAAGAGGTGTCTCCATGTCACAGCGAGAAGTGAGACATAACAAACAACTTGCTGGTTTACAATGTTAAAAGTCCATTGCGACGCTTTTTCCGAGCTCTTTGCCCAAAGATCTCGGGTCTTTGGGCACACAGCTTGAGATCTTCCATCTCCCACAACACACCGATCTTCAATCCACCTGTCTCCAGAACCACGAGATCTCAGTCTTCCGAAGGCAAGCGAGCTCAGAATTGTTGGGGGGTGGGAACCGAACTGAAGAGACTGGGGAAGAGGAGGTTGGCTTACAAATAGAGAAAGCTTGTAGACAGTGCGAGAGGGAGGATAGGCAGTTCATAGAGAAGAGACGCGCTCAGACTGAAGGTTTGAGATGCGTCTATTTTATGCAAGGAGTGTTGTGAACCAAGCAGATGAGCTTAGAGCATGGATCAGTGCTTGGAGATATGATGTGGTGGCCATTACAGAGACTTGGATGGCTCAGGGACAGGAATGGTTACTTCAAGTGCCGGGTTTTAGGTGTTTCAGGAAGAACAGGGAGGGAGGCAAAAGAGGTGGAGGCGTGGCACTGTTGATCAGGGATAGTGTCACGGCTGCAGAAAAGGAGGACGCCATGGAGGGATTGTCTGTGGAATCTCTGTGGGTGGAGGTTAGGAACAGGAAGGGGTCAATAACTTTACTGGGTGTTTTTTTATAGGCTGCCCAATAGTAACAGGGATATCGAGAAGCAGATAGGGAAACAGATCCTGGACAGGTGTAATAATAACAGAGTTGTCATGATGGGAGATTTTAATTTCCCAAATATCGATTGGCATCTCCCTAGAGCAAGGGGTTTAGATGGGGTGGAGTTTGTTAGGTGTGTTCAGGAAGGTTTCTTGACACAATATGTAGATAAGACTACAAGAGGAGAGGCTGTACTTGATTTGGTATTGGGAAATGAACCTGGTCGGGTGTCAGATCTCTCAGTGGGAGAGCATTTTGGAGATAGCGATCATAATTCTATCTCCTTTACAATAGCATCGGAGAGAGATAGGAACAGACAAGTTAGAAAAGCGTTTAATTGGAGTAAGGGGAATTATGAGGCTATCAGGCAAGAAATTGGAAACAGATGTTCTCAAGGAAAAGTATGGAAGAAATATGGCAAATATTCAGGGGATATTTGTGTGGAGTTCTGCATAGGTACGTTCCAATGAGACAGGGAAAGGATGGTAGGGTACAGGAACCGTGGTGTACAAAGGCTGTAATAAATAAGAAAAGCTTACAAAAGATTCAGAGAGCTAGGTAATATTAGAGATCTAGAAGATTATAAGGCTAATAGGAAGGAGCTTAAGAAGAAAATTGGGAGAGCCAAAAGGAGCCACGAGAAGACCTTGGCGGGCAGGATTAAGGAAAACCCCAAGGCATTCTACAAATATGTGAAGAGCAAGAGGATAAGACATGAAAGAATAGGACCTATCAAGTGTGACAGTGGGAAGGTATGTATGGAACTGGAGGAAATAGCAGAGGTACTTAATGAATACTTTACTTCAGTATTCACTATGGAAAAGGATCTTGGTGATTGTAATGATGACTTGCAGCAGACAGAAAAACTTGAGCATGTAGATATTAAGAAAGAGGATGTGCTGGAGCTTTTGGAAAGCATCAAGTTGGATAAGTTGCCGGGACCAGATGAGATGTACCCCAGACTACTGTGGGAGGTGAGGGAGGAGATTGCTGAGCCTCTGGCGATGATCTTTGCATCATCATTGGAGACGGGACAGGTTCCGGAGGATTGGAGGGTTGCGGATGTTGTTCCTTTATTCAAGAAAGGGAGTAGAGATAGCCCAGGAAATTATAGACCAGTGAGTCTTACTTCACTGGTTGGTAAGTTGATGGAGAAGATCCTGAGAGGCAGGATTTATGAACATTTGGAGAGGCATAATATGATTAGGAATAGTCAGCATGGCTTTATCAAAGGCAGGTTGTGCCTTATGAGGCTTATTGAATTTTTTGAGGATGTGACTAAACACATTGATGAAGGAAGAGCAGTAGATGTAGTGTGTATGGATTTCAGCAAGACGTATGATAAGGTATCCCATGCAAGGCTTATTGAGAAAGTAAGGAGGCATGGGAACCAAGGGGACATGGCTTATGGATCCAGAACTGGCTTGCCCACAGAAGGAAAAGAATGGTTGTAGACGGGTCATATTCTACATGGAGGTCGGTGACCAGTGGTGTGCCTCAGGGATCTATTCTGGGACCCTTACTCTTCATAATTTTTATTAATGATTTGGATGAGGAAGTGGAGAGATGGGTTAGTAAGTTTGATGATGACACAAAGATTGAAGGTGTGGATAGTGTGGAGGGCTGTCAGATTCTACAGCAGGACATTGATAGGATGCAAAACTGGGCTGAGAAGTGGCAGATGGAGTTCAACCCAGATAAGTGTGAAGTAGTTCATTTTGGTAGGTCAAATATGATGGCAGAATATAGTATTAATGATAAGACTCTTGGCAGTGTGGAGGATCAGAGGGATCTTGGAGTCCAAGTCCATAGGTCGCTCAAAGCAGCTGCGCAGGTTGACTCTGTGGTTAAGAAGGCGTACGGTGTATTAGCCTTCATCAATCGTTGAATTGAATTTAGGAGCCGAGAGGTAATGTTGCAGTTATATAGGACCCTGGTCAGACCCCACTTGGAGTATTGTGCTCGGTTCTGGTCGCCTCACTACAGAAAGGATGTGGAAGCCATAGAAAGGGTGCAGAGGAGATTTATAAGGATGTTGCCTGGATTGGGGAGCATGCCTTATAAGAATAGGTTGAGTGAACTCGGTCTTTTCTCCTTGGAGTGATGGAGGATGAGAGTTGACCTGATAGAGGTGTATAAGATGATGAGAGGCATTGATCGTGTGGATTGTCAGAGGCTTTTTCCCAGGGCTGAAATGGTTGCCACAAGAGGACACAGGTTTAAGGTGCTGGGGAGTAGGTACAGAGGAGATGTCAGGGGTAAGTTTTTTACTCAGAGAGTTGTGAATGCGTGGAATGGGCTGCCGGCAACGGTGGTGGAGGCGGATACAATAGGGTCTTTTAAGAGACATTTGGATAGGTACATGGAGTTTAGAAAAATGGAGGGCTATACGTAAGCCTAGTAATTTCTAATGTAGGGACATGTTTGGCACAACTTTGTGGGCCAAAGGGCCTGTATTGTGCTGTAGGTTTTCTATGTTTCTATGTTTTTTCGGCCAAGCCCTTGGTGTGCCGAATAATGGCCAGTCATAAAATCCTGAGAGCAGGTCCCATTTCCACAAAGAACTGTAGTCAGCGTGTAACTCCAGGTCAGGGACTTCAAAAAAAACTCTGAAAAGGAAAAATAGAGATATTGAAGATGGAAATTGAGCTGTTTCCGAAGATGCAAACAAAGGAGTCACCATTAGGCGCCATTAAACCTCCTAAGTTTCAGAATGTTTCTATGAGATCCCCCCTCATTCTCCTGAACTGCCAAAGAGCTGCCAGACATTCTCAGACGTGGTCTCACGAGTGCCAAATAGAGCCTCAACATCACATCCCTGCTCTTATATTCTATACCTCTAGAAATAAATGCCAACATTGCATTTGCCTTCTTTACCACCGACTCATCCTGAAGGTTAACCTTTAGGGTATCCTGCACAAGAACTCCCAAGTCCCTTTGCATCTCTGCATTTTGAATTCTCTCCCCATCTAAATAATGGTCTGCCCATTTATTTCTCCCACCAAAGTGCATGACCATCCACTTTCCAACATTGTATTTCATTTGCCACTTCTTTGCTCATGCCCCTAAACTATCTAAGTCTCTCTGCAGGCTCTCTGTTTCATCAACACTACCTGCTCTTCCACAGATCTTTGTATCATTGGCAAATTTAGCCATAAATCCAATAGTCCAAATCATTGACATACATCATAAGAAGCAGCCGTCCCAATACCAAGCCCTGTGGAACTCCACTGGTAATCAGCAGCCAGCCAGAATAGGATCCCTTTATTCCCACTTTCTGCTTTCTGCCGATCAGCCAATGCTCCACCCTTGCTAGTAACTCCCCTGTAATTCAGGCAGCATCTCTAGGAAGAGGTACAGTCGACATTTCATCAGGACTTCGAAGGGTCTTGGCCCGAAACGTCGACTGTACCTCCTCCTAGAGATGCTGCCTGGCCTGCTGCGTTCATCAGCAACTTTGATGTGTGTCGCTTGAATTTCCAGCATCTGCAGAATTCCTCGTGTTTACCCCTGTAATTCCATGGGATCTTATCCTTCCTAATGACTTTCTTAGTTTCCTTCTGCAAGCTTTTAAAAGCTTCCCAATCCTCTATCTTCCAAATAGCTTTGGCTTCCTTATATGCCCCCTCTTTTGCTTTTACTTTGACTCTGACTTCACTTGTCAGCCATGATTGTGTCCTTCTTCCATTCGAAAATCTCTTCTTATTTGGAATATATCTGTCTTGCACTTCCCTCATTTTTCACAGAAACTCCATCCATTGCTGCTCTGCTGTCCTTCCTGCTAGTGTCCCTTTCCAGTCAACTTTGGCCAGTTCACCTCTCACGACATTGTAATTTCCTTTATTCCACTGAAATACCAACATATTGGAATTTAGTTTATCCTTCTCAAATTTCAAAATGAACTTGATCATATTGTGATCACTGTTCCCAAAAGGTTCCTTAACCTTAAGCTCTCTTATCACCTCCGGATCATTGCACAACACCCAATCCAGCACAGCCGATCCCCTAGTGGGCTCAACAACAAGCTGTTCCAAAAAGCCATCCCTTAGACATTCTATAAATTCTCTCTTGAGGTCCAGTTCTGGCCTGGTTTTCCCAATCCACTTTCATGTTAAAATCCCCAACAGTTATCATGACGTTGCCCTTCTGACACGCCTTTTCTATCTCCTGCTGTAATTTGTAATCCACATCCTGGCTGCTGTTTGGAGGCCTGTATACAACTACTCTACACCCTCCAATCCTATGTCATCCCTTTCTAATGATTTAATATTATTTCTTATACACAGGGCCACACTACCCCCTCTGCCTGCTAGCCTATCTTTCCAATGCACATTCAGCTCCCAATGGCAGCTATCCTTTAGCCAGGGTTTCAGAGATGGCCACAACATCATGCTTGCCAATCTTTAGCTGAATCTCAAGATCGTCCATTTTATTTCTTATGCTGCGTGTATTCAAATATAACATTTTCAGTCCAGTATTTATTGCTTTCTGTTTTAACTGCACTACACCTCTATTGCCCTGTAACTCATCCCACTGGCTGTGATTATGCCTCATCTCCTGCCTCTCCTTTCTATCATCTCTGTTGCATACTATCTTTGATTTATGTCTGTTTTCCCCTTCCTCAGCCCTATCAATCCAGTTCCCATTCCCCCGCCAAATTAGTTTAAACCCTTCCAAACAGCTCTATTAAACCTGCCTGCTAGGATATTGGACCCCTTTGTGTTCAGGTGTAACCCGTCCTTTTTGTACAGGTCGTACCTCCCCCAGAAAAGGCCCCAATGACCCAGGAACCCGAATCCCTGCACCCTACACCAGTCTCTCAGCCACACATTAATATGCCTGATCATGCTATCCTTGTGCTCATTTGCACATGGCACAGACAGTAATTCTGAGATTACTACCCTGGAGGTCCCGCTTTTCAGCTTCCTACCTAACTCCCTGAATTCTCTCTTCAGGACCTCCTCCCTTTTTCTACCTATGACACTGGTACCAACGTGTACCAAGACTTCTGGCTGTTCACCCTCTCCCTTCAGAATACTCTGCATCTAATCTGAGACATCCCATACCCTGGCACCTGGGAGGCAACACACCTTGTGAGTATCCCTATCAGGCTGACGGAACCTCCTGTCTGTTCCCCTCACTATGGAATCCCCTATGACTACTGCATTCCTCATCTTCTTCACTCCCTTCTACACTACAGAACCAGACTCAGTGCCAGAGACCCGATCACCATGGTCATCCTCTGTCAGGTCACCCCCCTCAACAGCATCCAAAATGAGATAATGATTACTGAGGGGGATGGCCACAGGGGTGCTCTCTACTATCTGAGCTTTTCCCATTCCTTCCAGGAAGAATGCAGGAAGATTTTTCCCGATGTTGGGGAAGTCCAGAACGAGGGGTCACAGTTTGAGGATAGAGGGGAAGCCTTTTAGGACCAAGATTAGGAAAAACTTCTTCACACAGAGAGTGGTGAATCTGTGAAATTCTCTGCCACAGGAAACAGTTGAGGCCAGTTCATTGGCTATATTTAAGAGGGAGTTAGATATGGCCCTTGTGGCTAAAGAGATCAGGGGGTATGGAGAGAAGGCAGGTATAGGGTTCTGAGTTGAATGATCAGCCATGATCATACTCAATGGTGGTGCAGGCTCGAAGGGCCGAATGGCCTACTCCTGCACCTATTTTCTATGTTTCTATGTTTCCCTGCCAGTCACCCACTTATCCAGCTCCTGCAGCCTTGGGGTGACTAACTCCTTGTAACTATCTCCCGCTCACTTTCCTTAATAGGCTGTAGGTCACCAAGCCTCAGCTCCAGATCCTAAACATGGTCTCCAGGAGCTGCATCTCGGTACACCTGGTGCAGATGTGGCCTTCTGGGAGACTGGAAGATTCCCAGGATTCCCACATCTGACACCCAGAACAAAGCACTAATCCAACAGATCTATTCCTCCAAAAAAAATGCAAGGAAAAAGAAAAGAAGTCCACTTACCTCGCCGAAGCCCGAATGAGCTAAAGACCTACCATTTTGCCTCAGACCACTCCGTCAATGACCGTTCCTTTGATGACCAGTCTGCTGGGCAGTGTCTCCCTTTTATGCCTGAACCTTCCCTGTTCTCCAACACACGATTGATGCTCTGGTTACTACTGTGTGCCCTTTAGTTTTAGACTTCCATACCCTGAGGAAAAAGACTGTAATTATCTACCCTATCTATGCTTCTCGTGATTTTATGAACCTCAATAAAGTCACAGCTCTGCCTCCTACACTCCAGGGCAGAAAAAGCAATCTATCCAGTTTAACCTTGTAACTCAAGTCTCCAGTCCCTGTAGCATCAAGGTGAGCCTTTTCTACATTATCTCTAGCTTAATCACATCCTCTCTAGAATGCTATAACCAGAAATGTGCACAACAATCCAAGTGTGGTCTACCCAGTGTCCTGTACAGTTGTAACATAATGTCCCAACTCCTGTACTCAATACCCCAGCCAATGAAGGCAAGCATGACAAATGGCATCTTTCACCAACCTGTCTATCTGTGTCACTACATTCATGAAACAATGTACCTCTACCCTTAGGCCTGTTTGTTCTACCAGGATCCTGCCATTTACTATCTTTGACCTGTTCCAGTTTAACTTCCCAAAATCCCATATGGAGTAAACAGACCCAGAGTTAGTACAGACCAATGTGAAGCAAAGCTGCATCATTACCTCGACAACTTCCCTCAATCATTGGGACAAAGAAACTCTGCATCTCCACTGAGGAACCAAGTTTAGTTGAACCCCAATTTAATGCATTAAGCTATACTTCACAGACAACATATAAATGCATGTTTGGAGGATGTTCTCCAAGTTATTGTCGATTCAATCACATAGATGCTGAGGGCTTACATTAATTATCCGTAAAACAAAGAATCTTTGCCATCTGAGCCCACCACTGTTGGATACTACCCTCCTTCAATAAACATCCATGATGGGACAGTGGAAAAAGAAGACTGCTTCCCATATCTCAGGAGCCACCTTGAAGAAGGAGGTGAATTTCTGGAGCAGTCAAACTTGAGGGAAATTCTCCACTATCCCTTTCAGTGGATGGAGATAAATGTTTTACTGAGGTGGAAAAAGGCCTTTAGTTCCTATAGCTTGCTCCATTTCTGTTTGAGCTCTTGCACAACAAAGCTCATGTCCTCAGTGCATCTAGATGGAGAGAATGTGGAGAGCTTCTCTTTAAAGCACAGGGAGGAGCAGCCTACACAGAGTGAAGGCAGACATCTTCTGTCACGTTCAGTGAGCCAGCACAGTCTTTGGTTGTCTGGTGAAAGCTAAGAACTCAAGACTGGAATAAAGCTCATGGTTTGTTAGCAGAAGTGATCTCCACCCTGAGACACGGAACTACCTGCTTCTGAAGTGATCCCTTGACATTAAGGACGATCTGTTCCCACTCTAGTTCGGAAGGCTCAGAATGCTGGGGGATTGGGGCCAAGAGAAAGAGAGTGCTGGAGATTGGTAGGAGATGGCACTGTGGATGGCAAGGCAGGGAGATGGAGGGAGGCATTGGGGACTGGGGGCAAGGAGTGGGGAAGAGAATGGGGACTAGGGAGGGGAACGGAGGAAAGGAGACCATTGGGGGTGTTGAGTGGAGGAGAGAGAGAGTGTTGGGGATTGGGGCAGGGAGTAGGGGAGAGAGAGAGTCATGGTTAGTACTCTATAAACTTCTGCAGTTAGAGAGGATTTACATATCTACCTCTTTGTTGCACAGGTTTGAGCTCACAAGGAATTAGCACTGGATTACACCGTGTGAACACCGAACCTGAGGACACAATTTTCCCTTGGGAACTTCTGAGTGCATTCCAAAGGCTTATATTGGTAGGAATGAGCGTCACATGAATAGCCAGTGTGAGGGTGCAGCTTAACCTAAACACCATCCAGACATGGCTCAATATCTAGCATAGAATCACCAAGTTACTTACATGGCACAGGTTTGGGCCTTTTGACCCAGTACATCTATGTGCACCTTTTTTCCCTACAATAATCTAATTTGCCTGTTTTGGTTATTTGTCTATACGTGCCTTGTTCATTCAAAATATCTCTTCAACACAATGATTGTATTCAACTCCACCACCTCCTCTGACAGCACATCCCTTTCAATCCCTCCATCAATACACAGGAACTGCAGCATGAACCATGTGCCGAATGCACTGAGGTTACATGTGCAGGCTACTCCAACAACACCTCTCAAGACCGTCACTTCTGTCACCCAAGGACAAAGATTTCTTGTGGTTGGGAACAGCACCACATTCAGATTTCTCTCTCAAGTCACACACCATCCTAATCCAAAAATACGTCACCTCCCTTCATTGTCATTGATTCACTAAAGCTGCCCCCGTAGCACTGAGGCTGTACTTTCCCCAGGATGGCAATAGTCCAAGAAGGTGACACATCCCCACCTTCTCAAGGATATTTGAAGATGTGCAGTAAATACTGGCCTTTTCATTATAACCTACATTCTCTTAAAGAACTAAACTAAACCAACAAAGCATAAAACATGCGCTGGCCCACAGGTACTGACAGTGTGAGGTACCACCCCCACAGGGAGTAAATCTCCAGGCCATTTCCTTTTACTCTTAAAGTGCCTATAAAAAGTATTCACCCCACCCCCCCCAGAAGTTTTCGTGGTTTATTGTTTTACAACATTGAATCACAGTGGATTTAATTTGTCTTTTTTGACACTGATCAACAGAAAAACACTCTTTTGTGTCAAATTGAAAGCAGATCTCTCCAATGTGATCTAAATTAATTACAAATATAAAACCCAAAATAATTAATTTCATTAAGTATTCAACCCCTTTAATATGACATACCAAGTCATCACTGGTGCAGCCAATTGGTTTTAGATTCACATAATTAGTTAAATGGAGATCTGTTTTTTTGGAAACCCATGTGCAGTCAAAGTGTTTCAATTGATTGTAGTAAAAATACACCTGTATCTGGAAGGTCCAACTGCTGGTGAGTCAGTATCTTGGCAAAAACTACACCATAAAATCAAAAGAACACTCCAAGCAATTTCACGAAAAGGTTATTGAAAAGCACAAGTCAGGAGATGGATACAAGAAAATTTCCAAGTCACTGAATATCCCTTGGAGTACAATTATGTCAATCATCAAGAAATGGGAAGAATATGGCACAGCTGTAAATCTGCCTAGAGCAGGCTGTCCTTAAACACTGAGTGACCGTGCAAGAAGGGAACTAGTGAGGGAGGCCACCAAGAGACCTTTGACAACTCTGGAGGAGTTACAAGCTTCAGTGGCTCAGCTGGGAGAGATTGCACATACAACAACAGTTGCCTGGGTGTTTCACCAGTCTCAGCTTTATGGGAGAGTGACAAAGAGAAAGCCCCTGTTGAAAACAACTTATATGAAATCTCAGCTAGAGCTTGCCAGAAGGCATGTGGGAGACTCTGAACTCAGCTGGAAGAAGTCCTATGGTCTGATGAAACCAAAATTGAGCTTTCTGGCTGTCAGACTAAATGCTATGTTTGGCGCAAGCCTAACACCTCATGTCATCAAAAACACTACCTCTGCCCCGAAGAAGCAGAAGAAGAAGAAGCAGGCTGAGGGTGGCAGACTTCAACAGAATCAACACACTCATTCGTAAGGCCAGTGATGTTGTGGGGATGGAACTGGACTCTCTGACGGTGGTGTCTGAAAAGAGGGTGCTGTCCAAGTTGCATGCCAACTTGGACAATGTCTCCCATCCACTACATAATGTACTGGGTGGGCACAGGAGTACATTCAGCCAGAGACTCATTCCACCGAGATGCAGCACAGAGCGTCATAGGAAGTCATTCCTGCCTGTGGCCATCAAACTTTACAACTCCTCCCTTGGAGGGTCAGACACCCTGAGCCAATAGGCTGGTACTGGACTTATTTCCTGGCATAATTTACATATTACTATTGAATTATTTATGGTTTTATTACTATTTAATTATTTATGGTGCAACTGTAATGAAAACCAATTTCCCCCGGGATCAATAAAGTATGACTATGACTATGAATGGTGGTGGCTGCATCATGTTGTGGGGATGCTTCGCTGCAGGAGGCCCTGGAAGGCTTGTGAAAGTAAAGGGTGAAATGAATGCAGCAAAATACAAAGAAATCCTGTAGGAGAACCTGATGTAGTCTGCAAGAGAACTATGACTTGGGAGAAGATTTATTTTTCAACAAGACATTGATCCCAAGCATAAAGACAAAGCTACACAGGAATGGCTTAAAAACAACAAAGTTAATGTCCTGGAGTGGCCAAGTCCGAGTCTATACCTCAAACTAACTGAGACTTTGTCGCTGGACCTGAAAAGGGTTGTTCACTCATGATCCCCATGCAATCTTACAGAGCTTGAGCAGTTCTGTAAAGAAGAAAGGGGGAAAATTGTCGTGTCCAGATATGCAAAGCTGATAGAGACCTATCCACACTGGCTCAAGACCGTAATTGCTGCCAAAGGTGCATCTACTAAATACTGACTGGAAAGGGGTGAATACTTATGCAATCAATTATTTTGTTTTTTATTTGTAATTAATTTAGATCACTTCTTTTTTCTGTTGATCAATGTCAAAAAAACCAAGTTAAATCCACTGTGTTTCAATGTTGTAAAACAAAACATGAAAACTTCCAAAGGGGGGTGAATACTTTTCATAGGCACTGTACCTGCTTGTTTCTGCCTCATTGATGCTGCTTGACCCAATGAGTACCTGCAGCATTCTGTCTTTATTGCATGGTTTACTGTAATCGCCATGTGGTTCTACCTGGCTGGATCAGTGTGTACCAGGAGAACGAGGGAGTGTCCATGTTCTTCCATTCATTACCATGTCCTTTCTGTTCTAGATAAAGATCTTGAGGCCGGAGTGTTTGACAGCTGCTGTGAGTACGTTTGTTGAGGAGAAGCTGGGTCCTGATTTCCTCCCAAGCCCTGCTGTCTACTTCAGGGATGTTTTTGATGAAACCGATGCCTCTACCCCCCTCATCTTTCTTTTGTCACCAGGTAAGGGAGCCTGAGGTCCAGTTTGCTGTCTGTAGCTGTGATTCATTGAAGAAAACAGGCTTAACGTAAGAGAGGGATTAATGGAAGAGGAAATTGGGAACTCTCTATTCTTCCTGCACCCTGTGTCCCTCTCTATCAATGCTGCTTCTCTGTCAGAGTAACACTATCCCTGTATTGCCCCTACTAACACATAGATATAATTCAGAACTGTCTTTCCAAGAATATGAACCCCACAGTGAGGAAACATCCACAGCACCTGCCCTCCCACAGTTAGACACTCCCTCAACAGCACTCTTCCTCCAGTGAGAAACTCTTCGTACCACCTCTCTGAAGGTGTGATAGCCCCTCTGTCAGGAAGTATAGAACAGGTGTGACCCAGAAGCAGATTAGCAGAGACAAATTAGCAGTGAACGATACTTTTAATAGTTGACTGCAAAATAACAAGCCACAAGAGGCCACAAAGCAATAGAGAACAGAAACTAAACACAGCAGCCAACAAAGTAAACTGTAGGCAGGGAGAGTGAAAGCTAGGAGCAACTGGTTGGTCTGATGAGTGAACAAGCACTGTGGATGAGAAGTGGGGTTAAATAGGCTGCAGGTGATGAGTCTGGAATGAACGTCAGGTGACTCCTGTTAGCTGGGTGTCTTGTACAATTCAGCTAGGTCTTCTAACGTACAGAAACAAATTCAGAATGGAACAAATTCTAGGTGCATTTTATTCACTTGCAATGGAAGCTGCTCCACACATTATCGTCTGGAAAATGATTACATTTTATAGCTCAGACAGACCACTTTTATACCATAAGACCATACGATATAGGAACAGAATTCTGGCCATTTAGTCCATTGAGTCTGCTCCACCATTTCATCATGACTGATACAATTTTCCTCTCAGCCCCAATATCCTGCCTTCTCCCTGCATCTCTTCGTGCCCTGACCAATCAAGAATCTATCAACCTCTGCCTTAAATATACTTAAAGACTTGGCTTCCACAGCTGGCTGTGGCAAAGAATTCCACAGATTCATCATTCTCTGGCTAAAGAAATTCCTTCTCATCTCCGTTCTAAAAGGACCATCCTCTTTTCTGAGGCTGTGCCCTCTGGTCTTAGACTCTCCCACCAATGGAAACATTCTCTCCACATCTACTCTATCGAAGCCTTTCACCAATCAATAGATTTCAATGAGATCACCCCTCATTTTTCTGAATTCCAGTGAATACAGGCCCAGAGCCATCAGACACTCCTCATATGACAAGCCATTAAATCTTGGAATCATTTTCACGAACCTCCTTTGAACCCGCTCCAGTTTCAGCACACGAGATGAGGCGCCCAAGACTGCACACAATACTCCAAGTGAGTCCTCACCGGTGCTTTATAAAGTCTCAACATTACATCCTTGTTTTTATATCTAGTCCTCTGGAAATGAATGCTAACATCACATTTGCCTTCCTCACCACAGACTCAACCAGCAAATTAACCTTTAGGGAATCTTGCATAAGGACTTCCAAGTACCTTTGCACCTCAGTTTTTTGTATTTTCTCTCCACTTAGAAAATAGTCAACCCTTTCATTCCTTCTACCAAACTGCATGACCATACACTTCCCAACACTATATTCCATCTGCCATTTGTTTGACCATTCTCCTAATCTGTCTAAGTCCTTCCACTTCCTCATACCACCTGCCCCTCCACCTATCGTCATTTCATCTGAAAACTTCACCACAAATCCATCAATTCTATCATTCAAATCATTGACATATAACATAAAAATAATTGGTCCCAACGCAGACCCCTGTGAAACACTAGTCACTGGTAGCCAACCAGAAAGGCTCCCTTTATTCCCACTCTATGCCTGCTGATAATCAGCCACTGCTTTATCCATACTAAAAGCTTGTGTGGCACCTTGTCAAAGGCCTTCTGAAAATCCAAGTACACAACGTCAACCGATTCTTCTTTGTCTATCCTGCTTGTTATTTCTTCAAAGAATTTTAACAGATTTGTCAGGCAAGATTTTCCCTTGAGCTAACCATGCTGACTATGACCTATGTGCCTATGTGCCATGTGCCTTCAAGTACTCTGAGATCTCATCCTTAATAATTGACTCCAACATCTTCCCAACCACTGAAGTCAGATCAACTGCCCTATAGTTTCCTTTCTTCTGCCTCTTTCCTTTATTGAAGAGTGGAGTGACAACAGTACATTTTACAGAGAACAGTAATTAGGTTGTTTCATTCCATAACATTCCTTGGTTATCTGCAAACGTCTCTGGTTCCTGCCATTTGTTCTTCAATCAATCATCTTGTGTTTAGAGGCTATGTCCTGTTTACCTGTTATTAAAACAGGCCCCCAACCATAAAAAGCACACACCTTGATAAAACACACACACAGACTTGTAAGCCTCCCATGCAAATCAGCAAAGGAACCTGGGATCTCACAGGTTCCATTTTGTCACATTATATTGTACAAAAGTTACAAACTCATAAAGACTTCAGGATTACAGATATATTTCCACACTGGGAAGTGCCTGCATGTGCAGGTCTGACAGGATGCCCCCCCCCCCCCCACATCTGGCCCCATCAGAATGTGGTGAAATCCATGGCAATGTGGGACCATAGGCACTGATGGATTGATAATGGCTACAGGAGCCCAGAGGCCTGCTGGTTGGAGGAGTTGGACTGGGCACACTGAAGGCAGGCAGCCACAAACTGACATAAGTCGGTGATCATTGTGGGCCACCAGACCCACATCACAGAAAACCCTAGTCCATTGTGCATCTGGATGGCCAGAAATGGGTGAGTACTGGGCCCACATGGGGCATCAGAGTTCACGGCCATTGGCACATACATGCCATTGACAGAAGTGTCAGGCTCATGCTGTAGGGTCTGGCGGATCAGGTGCTCAAGGTCCCAGACCATGGGGGTGAAGACCTAAGAGGATAGAATGAGGGACTGAGGGTTGGTCTCTGTTTCAGCTGGGTCAAACTGTCGTGACAAGGTGTTCATCTTTGTTTTCTTGGAACAGGTAGGGAGGAGATAATAAACTTGAATTGTTCAAAGGAGAGGGCCCAGCAAGCCTGATGTGGGTTGACTCTGTTGTATGGCTATGAGGTTGTAGTGGTAAATCCAGATTAGGAATATCTCAGTGTTTCCCATCAGCCAAAGTCTCCATTCCTCCAAGGCCCATTTGATAGTGAGTAGCTCCCTATCTCGTACTCCATAATGGTGCTATGTAGAGCGGAACTTACATAGGAAGAAGGCACAAGGGTGTATCTCCCCGTCCAGTCCTCACTGAAAGGGGACGGCCCCGGCACCCACGTTAGATATATCTACCTCTATTACAAAAGGTCCAGAGGGCTTCAAATGGTAGAGAATGGGAGTGGTGGTGAAGCATTTCTTGAGTTCCTTGAAAGTGTGGTCCACAGCAGCAGACCATGTTATCCGTGAGGAGACTTGGTAAGGGAGGGGAGAGGACTGGTGATATGGCTGTAGTTTCTGATGAAACAGCAGTATAAATTGGGGAAGCCCAAGAAGCACAGTAACTATTTGAGATTGTGCAGTTGAGGCCACTCAATGACAGCGCGCATTTTCCCTGGGTCCATGGTTATGCCTTGGATTAAAGGACATAACCCAGGAAGGAAATGACTGGGGTGTGGAACTGGCAATTTTTTAACTTGTAGTACAGTGGTTTTCGAGGAGATACTGATGGACTGAACAGACGTGACAGACATGGTCTTGGGGGTGAGGATGTCAGCAAGGTGGACAAACTCATACCTGTGTACCATATCTTGAAGAATCTCATTAATGAAGGTTTGGAAAATGGCTGGACTGCTGGAAAGTCTGAAAGGCATCAGGAAATATTTGTAGAGGCCAGTGGGTGTTATGAACTTTGTCTTCCACTCATCACCTTGGCAGATGCAGATCAGGTTGTACGCACTCCGTAGATCCAGTTTGGTAAAGATATGAGCTCTGCAGTGTGTTTCAAATGCACTATCCATCAAGGGGAGAGGGTAGCAATTCTTAATAGTAGTCGATGCAGGGACTAAGATCCCCATCTTCCTTTTCAACAAAGAAGAATCCTGCACCAGCTGAGGACTGGGATGGGTGAATGAATCTGTGCTGTCGCATTCATGATTTGGGTCTCAGGAGAAGAGCGGGAGAACAGACAGCCTTGGGGAGTAATAGTGCCTGGAAGGAGGGCGATCATGCAGTCATTTGGTCTGTGAAGCAGCAGGGTGCTGATTTCTCTTCTACTGAAGGTGATGGATAAGTCACGATATTCCTGTGGGAGTTTGGTGAGGTAAAGGGTTTCCTCAGTCTCCATGAACTTACAGGGTAAAGTCAACTGAGGTTGCAGGCAGATACTCTGACAAGTGGGTCCTCAACTCAGCAATGCACTGGATGACCAGGCAAAGTGAGGGTCATGAGTAGAGAGCCAGGATGAGCAGAGTCTATCAGGAGGAACTGGATGGACACGCATTGCTCTCCGAAGCTCACGTGCACAGGCCATATTCTCATTCTGACTAGCTCAGACCCCAAGGGAAGTCTGTCAGTGGCCGTGACATTGAAGGGGTGAGAGATGGGTTCAGGAGAGTCCAATCTGTATACCCAGTCTGATCCAGAAAGTTGTCTGCAGCGTCAGAATCCACAAAAGCCTCCTGTTCTGTAGAAAGACAGAGAGTGAGACGGCTTATGGTGCTGGAACATGGGGCCAGGAAGAGCTTGCCAGATAGGAGTCCCCTCGTTTTTGCCTGCAGGCGCCATTTTCCCAGACACCATGGGAATTTAATGTGTTCTGCAGTAGGTGCACAATTTTTTCTCCACTGATACTAGTGCACTTGGGAGGATAAGGGAACTCTCCATAATAGCTTGGGTTCTGGAGGCATTGGTGATGAGGGTTCTGCAACATGAAATGTTTCTGGGAATGGAACTGGGGTTGGGCTGATGATCTGGAGCAGGGGTTCCCAACCTAGGATCCACAGACCCCTTGGTACTGGTATTGGTCCATGGCAAAAAACAAAAGATTGGGAACCCCTGATCTAGAGGGTCATTCCTCAAGATGCTTGTCAATATGAAGAACTAGAGTGATGAGGCTTTTGAAGTTGGTGGGTATCTCCTGGGTGGACAGCTCTCCTTTCAAGTACCAAGAGACTATGATGGTAATGGGCCAGCAGCACCTCTGCAAGGGTACTCAATTCCACAGTATAGAGTGTGAGCCTTAACACAGGCAAAGTAGATCCACTGCCTCCCTTCCACTTCCTAGATGGTCAAAAACCCAGTGCAGCTCAGTGGTAAAACCCTTATAGTTTTTGCAAATAGGAGTTTTATTATCCCATTTAGTGGTTGCCCAGGTCAGAGCTCACCCATTCAAGAGAGAGATGAGGAAAGCAATCTTGGCTGAGTCCATAGAATACAGAGATGGCTGTGGCTCAAAATCTAAGATGCACTGGGACAGAAAGTTGCAGCATCAGGTTGGGGATGTGTCAAAGCATTCAGGCACCGGAACCGGAACTCCGAAGGAAGAGGTTGACTGGCACAGGCACGGGGTTGCTGTAACAAGACAGAGAGTTGGAAGGGAATGGCAAGCAGATGGTCAGTAGTTTTCTGCTGCTTTGTCAGCAGATGACTTCCTTTAGGTGAGGATACTCTGCTGGGTCAATCGAAGGTTCACTCATCCTGTCAGGAAATGTAGAGGAGGCTTGACTCAAAAGCAGAGCAGTGGAGATAATTTAGGGGTGAACGATACCTTAAAACAACAATCCATGAGGAGCCAAAAACAAGAGAGAACATGAATTAAACAGGACAGGCAACAAGGTCAACTTTAGGTAGGGAGAGTGAAAGCTAGGAGCAGCTGGTTGAGGCTGCCTGGTTCAATGAGTGAAGAAGGACTGTGGATGAGAAGTGGGGTTAAGTAGGCTGCGGGCAGAACATTTGGAACAAGTGGCAGATAACTCCTATTCGCTGGGAGGAGTCTAGGAGGTACCTCCTGACGCCTTCAGTCCTGGCCTCAGTGGTGTCATGGCCCTCAGAGCCGTCCCCACAACAACATTGTGCTCCTCCATCACTGCCCATCTCCTTTAATTTAGAGGAGATAGAAAATTAGTCCTGGGCACAGGAGCAGTGAGGGACTGGGCTGGTCAAGTCCCACCACTGTCCCTGGTGTGGTGGGGACAAAGACCATCTGCCTCAGGGAGAGGAGCCTGTCTTCAAGGGACAGAAAGCTGAAGTGACAAGGAGCAGGGAGGTGGAATCATATGAGTCAGATTGGTTGCTTTTAGGATTGTGTAGCTGGCACAATATAAAATGATTGTTTTATTTACCTGTACCTTTGGACTAACACAAAACTATGCTTTGTCACTACAGGCACTGACCCCATTGCCCAGGTACTAAGGTTTGCCAAGGAGTTCAGAGGCAGCACAGCCCACCTGGACACAGTGTCACTGGGCCAGGGGCAGGGGCTAGTTGCCGAAGAGCTGATCCACAAGGTTCAGGTCGTAAAGGGGCACTGGGTCTTCCTACAGAACTGTCACCTGGCCGCCTCCTTCATGCCAACACTGCAGGCCATTGTAGAATCGTGAGTTGGTCTCTGAGTAGTTAACTGGGTCTCTATATGTGTAAATAATCCCTCTCTGTGTCTACAACCCTGAGATGTGTTCAACATGCCCTCTGGTGCAGACCCCCACTCCAGAGCAGAACCCCCCCCCCCCATATATGTGTCCTTCAGCACAGGAATTTGTGCATCCCCGAAACATTTACCACCTCACCAGCTCAGCCTACTGTGTACCCAGCCTGAGAGGAAACCCATCAGCTGATTGAGGATTGTACACTGTGTGAAGCAGTTGTGGTGTGTGCTCTGATTTGAGAGTGTACTAGTACATCACACAAGTGGACACTGATATATATACTTTCGTACATTGGTACACCGAACACACAAACATACTGGGGATCAGAAATAGGCCACTCGGGCCCTCAGTCTGCCCCAATGTGTAATAAGATCACAACTGATGAAACTGAAACTGCTTTCTCTTTTGTTAACTTACTGTGCTTTTCCAACATCTCTCATTTTATCCCTGCTTTCACCAATCTGGGGGAGTGTACTGATTTGGGTTTACACACTTACATGTGTACCTTGGGGGAGTGCTCTAATTCAGACACAGCCTGAATCTGATCTGTTCTGTTCTGTTCTGTTTGATCTTGATGAGTCTCAAAGGCACTGAACTGGTTTTAGGGTTGGGCTGTATTCCCATGCCCTACCCCACCCCCTTCCTCACTCTGACTACTAGCTTCTTGCTCGTCTCCTGCATCTCCATCAGTCCACCTCTTTCCATTCTCCCATCTTCCTTCCCCTTATCCCACCTCCTCTCCCCAATATTCACACTGAATTATTAAGTTTGGCTTTTTTTTGTTGACTTTGTTAGGTTCAAGCAACCAGGTGTAAATCTGGATCCTGACTTCAGGCTCTTCCTGAGTTCCAAATCGGACCAGACATTTCCCATCTCCATTCTCCAGGATGCGATGAAGGTGAAGGCTACAGACTGTTATACATACCATAAGATGGGCTCTTCAAAAACTTCCTCATTGTCTATCTGCATTGCACTTTCTCTGTAACTGTAGCAGTTTATTCTGCACTCTGTCATTGTTTTTCCTTGCACCACCTCGATGCACTGTTGTAATGAAATGATCTGTATAAATATGATGCAAAGCAAAGTTTTTCACTGTACCTGAACCAAACTACTACATACACTCTTCACACCTTACCCTCTGATAGTTCCACAGAACCTAACCCTACCTCATATGGGGCCTTATTAAAGGCCATCTGAAAATCCGTAAACTTCATTCTCTGATTCTCCTTCATCTATTCTCGTGAAGGATCAGTAGGCTAGTAAAACATAATTCCTATATCAGAAATTCACATTGTCCAGTCTTCACATTGCAGCTGTATAAACCTTTAGTCAGACTGCACTATGCAGCCCTATTATAGGAAGGATGTGAAGGCAGTGAAGAAGGTGCAGAGGGGGTTTGAAAGGTACATTTAATGTCAGGGAAATGTATACAATATACATCCTGAAATGCTTTTTCTTCACAACCATCCAAAAAAACAGAGGAATACCCCCAAAGAATGAACAACAGTTAAATGTTAGAACCCCAAGGTCCTCCCCAGCTCCCCTTCTTCCCACGCGTAAGCGGCAGCAAGCTACAATCCCCCCACCGGCAAAAAAATGCTGCCTGGATTAGAAGGTATGAACTATAAGGAGAACTTGGAGAAACTTGTGTTTTCTCTGGAGCGAAGATGACGAAGATGAGATCTAATAAAGGTTTTCAAAATTATGAGAGGCATAGATAGGGTAGACATTCAGAATCTTTTCCCCTGGCTAGAAATGTCATACATCAAAGAACATACTTTTAAGGTGAGAGGAGGAGGATTTTTACGCAGAGTTGTAGGTGTTAGGAATGGGTTAGCAAGGGTAGTAGTGGAAGCAACTGTTTGGTGGCGTTTAAGGCTTTAAGATTGAGACATGAATATGAAGGGATTGGAGAGAAATGAATGATACACTGGAGGAGGTCATTTAGTATAAATTGGCATCACAATCAGCACAGCCTTGTGGGCTAAATGACCTTGTCCATTACTACACTTATGTACATTCTAGTCATTTCAATGTGTCCTGTTAACTCTTCGTTTTTAATGGCATGTTCACTAGTTGGGCCGACTGGTCTGTATTTCCCTGTTTGCTCTCTCCCGGCCCCGGCCCCTCACCTGCCCCTAGGCCAGTCTCACCTAGCCCATCACCTGCCTGAAGCCAGTCTCACCCGGCCCCTCACGTGCCCCTAGACCAGGCTTACCCGGCCCCTCACCTGCCCTAGACCAGTCTCACCCGGCCCCTCACCTGCCTGAGGCCGGTCTCACCCGGCCCCTCACCTGCCTGAGGCCGGTCTCACCCGGCCCCTCACCTGCCCCAGGCCACTCTCACCCGGCCCCTCACCTGTCTGAGGCTGGTCTCACCCGGCCCCTCACCTGCCCCAGGCCGGTCTCACCCGGCCCCTCACCTGCCCTAGACCAGTCTCACCCAGCCTCTCACCTGCGCCAGGCCGGTCTCACCCGGCCCCTCACCTGCCCCAGGCCGGTCTCACCCGGCACCTCACCTGCCCCAGGCCGATCTCACCCGGCCCCTCACCTGCCCTAGACCAGTCTCACCCAGCCCCTCACCTACCCCAGGCCCGTCTCACCCGGCCCCTCACCTGCCCCAGGCCCGTCTCACCCGGCCCCTCACCTGCCCCAGGCCGGTCTCACCCGGCCCCTCACCTGCCCCAGGCCGGTCTCGCCCCGGCCCCTCACCTGCCCCAGGCCTGTCTCACCTGGCCCCTCACCTGCCTGAGGCCAGACTCACCTGGCCCCTCACCTGCCTGAGGCCAGACTCACCCGGCCCCTCACCTGCCCCAGGCCGGTCTCACCTGCCCCTCACTTGCCTGAGGCCAGACTCACCCGGCCCCTCACCAGCCCCTAGACCAGTCTCACCCGGCCCCTCACCTGCCCTAGACCAGTCTCACCCAGCCCCTCACCTGCCTGAGGCCAGTCTCACCCGGCCCCTCACCTGCCCCTAGACCAGTCTCACCCGGCCCCTCACTTGCCTGAGGCCAGTCTCACCCGGCCACTCACCTGCCCCTAGACCAGTCTCACCCGGCCCCTCACCTGCCCTAGACCAGTCTCACCCGGCCCCTCACCTGCCTGAGGCCGGTCTCACCCGGCCCCTCACCTGCCCCAGGCCACTCTCACCCGGCCCCTCACCTGTCTGAGGCTGGTCTCACCCGGCCCCTCACCTGCCCCAGGCCGGTGTCACCCGGCCCCTCACCTGCCCTAGACCAGTCTCACCCAGCCCCTCACCTGCCCCAGGCCAGTCTCACCCGGCCCCTCACCTGCCCCAGGCCGGTCTCACCCGGCCCCTCACCTGCCCTAGGCCAGTCTCACCTGGCCCCTCACTTGCCTGAGGCCAGTCTCACCCGGCCCCTCACCTGCCCCTAGACCAGTCTCACCCGGCCCCTCACCTGCCCTAGACCAGTCTCACACAGCCCCTCACCTGCCTGAGGCCAGTCTCACCCGGCCCCTCACCTGCCCCTAGACCAGTCTCACCCGGCCCCTCACCTGCCCTAGACCAGTCTCACCCGGCCCCTCACCTGCCTGAGGCTGGTCTCACCCAGCCCCTCACCTGCCCTAGACCAGTCTCACCCAGCCCCTCACCTGCCCCAGGCCGGTCTCACCCGGCCCCTCACCTGCCCCAGGCCGGTCTCACCCGGCTCCTCACCTGCCCCAGGCCGGTCTCACCCGGCCCCTCACCTGCCTGAGGCCGGTCTCACCCGGCACCTCACCTGCCCCAGGCCGGTCTCACCCAGCCCCTCACCTGCCCCAGGCCCGTCTGACCCGGCCCCTCACCTGCCCCTGGCCGGTCTCACCCGGCCCCTCACCTGCCCCAGGCCGGTCTCACCCGGCCCCTCACCTGCCCCAGGCCTGTCTCACCTGGCCCCTCACCTGCCCCTAGACCAGTCTCACCTGGCCCCTCACCTGCCTGATGCCAGACTCACCCGGCCCCTCACCTGCCCCAGGCCAGTCTCACCCGGCCCCTCACCTGCCCCATGCCCGTCTCACCCGGCCCCTCACCTGCCCCAGGCCTGTCTCACCCGGCCCCTCACCTGCCCCAGGCCCGTCTCACCCGGCCCCTCACCTGCCCCAGGCCGGTCTCACCCGGCCCCTCACCTGCCCCAGGCCGGTCTCACCCGGCCCCTCACCTGCCCCAGGCCGGTCTCACCCGGCCCCTCACCTGCCCCAGGCCTGTCTCACCTGGCCCCTCACCTGCCCCTAGACCAGTCTCACCTGGCCCCTCACCTGCCTGAGGCCAGACTCACCCGGCCCCTCACCTGCCCCAGGCCAGTCTCACCCGGCCCCTCACCTGCCCCATGCCCGTCTCACCCGGCCCCTCACCTGCCCCAGGCCTGTCTCACCCGGCCCCTCACCTGCCCCAGGCCCGTCTCACCCGGCCCCTCACCTGCCCCAGGCCGGTCTCACCCGGCCCCTCTCCTGCCCCAGGCCCGTCTCACCTGGCCCCTCACCTGCCCCAGGCCAGTCTCACCCGGCCCCTCACCTGCCCCAGGCCGGTCTCACCCGACCCCTCACCTGCCCCAGGCCCGGGCCGGTCTCACCCGGCCCCTCACCTGCCCCAGGCCGGTCTCACCCGGCCCCTCACCTGCCCCAGGCCGGTCTCACCCGGCCCCTCACCTGCCCCAGGCCTGTCTCACCTGGCCCCTCACCTGCCCCTAGACCAGTCTCACCTGGCCCCTCACCTGCCTGAGGCCAGACTCACCCGGCCCCTCACCTGCCCCAGGCCAGTCTCACCCGGCCCCTCACCTGCCCCATGCCCGTCTCACCCGGCCCCTCACCTGCCCCAGGCCCGTCTCACCCGGCCCCTCACCTGCCCCAGGCCGGTCTCACCCGGCCCTTCACCTGCCCCAGGCCCGTCTCACCCGGCCCCTCACCTGCCCCAGGCCCGTCTCACCCGGCCCTTCACCTGCTCCAGGCCAGTCTCACCCGGCCCCTCACCTGCCCCAGGCCCGTCTCACCCGGCCCCTCACCTTCCCCAGGCCCATCTCACCTGCCCCAGGCCGGTCTCACCCGGCCCCTCACCTGCCCCTAGACCAGTCTCACCCGGCCCCTCACCTGCCCCAGGCCCGTCTCACCCGGCCCCTCACCTGCCCCAGGCCGGTCTCACCCGGCACCTCACCTGCCCCAGGCCGGTCTCACCCGGCCCCTCACCTGCCCCAGGCCGGTCTCACCCGGCCCCTCACCTGCCCCAGGCCTGTCTCACCTGGCCCCTCACCTGCCCCTAGACCAGTCTCACCTGGCCCCTCACCTGCCCCGAGGCCAGACTCACCCGGCCCCTCACCTGCCCCAGGCCCGTCTCACCCGGCCCCTCACCTGCCCCAGGCCCGTCTCACCCGGCCCCTCACCTGCCCCAGGCCCGTCTCACCCGGCCCCTCACCTGCCCCAGGCCCGTCTCACCCGGCCCCTCACCTGCCCCAGGCCAGTCTCACCCGGCCCCTCACCTGCCCCAGGCCCGTCTCACCCAGCCCCTCACCTGCCCGAGGCCCGACTCACCCGGCCCCTCACCTGCCCCAGGCCAGTCTCACCCGGCCCCTCACCTGCCTCAGGCCCGTCTCACCCGGCCCCTCACCTGCCCCAGGCCCGTCTCACCCGGCCCCTCACCTGCCCCAGGCCCGTCTCACCCGGCCCCTCACCTGCCTGAGGCCAGACTCACCCGGCCCCTCACCTGCCCCAGGCCCGTCTCTCCTGGCCCCCTCACCTGCCCCAGGCCGGTCTCACCCGGCCCCTCACCTGCCCCAGGCTGGTCTCACCCGGCCCCTCACCTGCCCCAGCCCAGTCTCACCCGGCCCCTCACCTGCCCCAGGCCCGTCTCACCCGGCCCCTCACCTGCCCCAGGCCCGTCTCACCCGGCCCCTCACCTGCCCCAGGCCCGTCTCACCCGGCCCCTCACCTGCCCCAGGCCGGTCTCACCCGGCCCCTCACCTGCCCCAGGCCGGTCTCACCCGGCCCCTCACCTGACCCAGGCCTGTCTCACCTGGCCCCTCACCTGCCCCTAGACCAGTCTCACCTGGCCCCTCACCTGCCTGAGGCCAGACTCACCCGGCCCCTCACCTGCCCCAGCCCGTCTCACCCGGCCCCTCACCTGCCCCAGGCCCGTCTCACCCGGCCCCTCACCTGCCCCAGGCCGGTCTCACCCGGCCCCTCACCTGCCCCAGGCCGGTCTCACCCGGCCCCTCACCTGCCCCAGGCCCGTCTCACCCGGCCCCTCACCTGCCCCAGGCCAGTCTCACCCGGCCCCTCACCTGCCCCAGGCCCGTCTCACCCGGCCACTCACCTGCCTGAGGCCAGACTCACCCGGCCCCTCACCTGCCCCAGGCCAGTCTCACCCGGCCCCTCACCTGCCCCAGGCCCGTCTCACCCGGCCCCTCACCTGCCCCAGGCCCGTCTCACCCGGCCCCTCACTTGCCCCAGGCCGGTCTCACCCAGCCCCTCACCTGCCCCAGGCCGTTCTCACCCGGCCCCTCACCTGCCCCAGGCCGGTCTCACCCGGCCCCTCACCTGCCCCAGGCCGCTCACCTGCCCCAGGCCGGTCTCACCCGGCCCCTCACCTGCCCCAGGCCGGTCTCACCCGGCCCCTCACCTGCTCCAGGCCGGTCTCACCCGGCCCCTCACCTGCCCCAGGCCCGTCTCACCCGGCCCCTCACTTGCCCCAGGCCGGTCTCACCCAGCCCCTCACCTGCCCCAGGCCGTTCTCACCCGGCCCCTCACCTGCCCCAGGCCGGTCTCACCCGGCCCCTCACCTGCCCCAGGCCGATCTCACCCGGCCCCTCACCTGCCCCTAGACCAGTCTCACCCGGCCCCTCACCTGCCCCAGGCCCGTCTCACCCGGCCCCTCACCTGCCCCAGGCCGGTCTCACCCGGCACCTCACCTGCCCCAGGCCGGTCTCACCCGGCCCCTCACCTGCCCCAGGCCGGTCTCACCCGGCCCCTCACCTGCCCCAGGCCTGTCTCACCTGGCCCCTCACCTGCCCCTAGACCAGTCTCACCTGGCCCCTCACCTGCCCCGAGGCCAGACTCACCCGGCCCCTCACCTGCCCCAGGCCCGTCTCACCCGGCCCCTCACCTGCCCCAGGCCCGTCTCACCCGGCCCCTCACCTGCCCCAGGCCCGTCTCACCCGGCCCCTCACCTGCCCCAGGCCCGTCTCACCCGGCCCCTCACCTGCCCCAGGCCAGTCTCACCCGGCCCCTCACCTGCCCCAGGCCCGTCTCACCCAGCCCCTCACCTGCCCGAGGCCCGACTCACCCGGCCCCTCACCTGCCCCAGGCCCGTCTCACCCGGCCCCTCACCTGCCCCAGGCCCGTCTCACCCGGCCCCTCACCTGCCCCAGGCCCGTCTCACCCGGCCCCTCACCTGCCCCAGGCCCGTCTCACCCGGCCCCTCACCTGCCTGAGGCCAGACTCACCCGGCCCCTCACCTGCCCCAGGCCCGTCTCTCCTGGCCCCCTCACCTGCCCCAGGCCGGTCTCACCCGGCCCCTCACCTGCCCCAGGCCGGTCTCACCCGGCCCCTCACCTGCCCCAGGCCGGTCTCACCCGGCCCCTCACCTGCCCCAGCCCAGTCTCACCCGGCCCCTCACCTGCCCCAGGCCCGTCTCACCCGGCCCCTCACCTGCCCCAGGCCCGTCTCACCCGGCCCCTCACCTGCCCCAGGCCCGTCTCACCCGGCCCCTCACCTGCCCCAGGCCGGTCTCACCCGGCCCCTCACCTGCCCCAGGCCGGTCTCACCCGGCCCCTCACCTGACCCAGGCCTGTCTCACCTGGCCCCTCACCTGCCCCTAGACCAGTCTCACCTGGCCCCTCACCTGCCTGAGGCCAGACTCACCCGGCCCCTCACCTGCCCCAGCCCGTCTCACCCGGCCCCTCACCTGCCCCAGGCCCGTCTCACCCGGCCCCTCACCTGCCCCAGGCCGGTCTCACCCGGCCCCTCACCTGCCCCAGGCCGGTCTCACCCGGCCCCTCACCTGCCCCAGGCCCGTCTCACCCGGCCCCTCACCTGCCCCAGGCCAGTCTCACCCGGCCCCTCACCTGCCCCAGGCCCGTCTCACCCGGCCACTCACCTGCCTGAGGCCAGACTCACCCGGCCCCTCACCTGCCCCAGGCCAGTCTCACCCGGCCCCTCACCTGCCCCAGGCCCGTCTCACCCGGCCCCTCACCTGCCCCAGGCCCGTCTCACCCGGCCCCTCACTTGCCCCAGGCCGGTCTCACCCAGCCCCTCACCTGCCCCAGGCCGTTCTCACCCGGCCCCTCACCTGCCCCAGGCCGGTCTCACCCGGCCCCTCACCTGCCCCAGGCCGCTCACCTGCCCCAGGCCGCTCACCTGCCCCAGGCCGGTCTCACCCGGCCCCTCACCTGCCCCAGGCCGGTCTCACCCGGCCCCTCACCTGCCCCAGGCCGGTCTCACCCGGCCCCTCACCTGCCCCAGGCCCGTCTCACCCGGCCCCTCACTTGCCCCAGGCCGGTCTCACCCAGCCCCTCACCTGCCCCAGGCCGTTCTCACCCGGCCCCTCACCTGCCCCAGGCCGGTCTCACCCGGCCCCTCACCTGCCCCAGGCCGATCTCACCCGGCCCCTCACCTGCCCCAGGTCGGTCTCACCCAGTCCCTCACCTGCCCCAGGCCGGTCTCACCCGGCCCCTCACCTGCCCCAGGCCGGTCTCACCCGGCCCCTCACCTGCTCCAGGCCGGTCTCACCCGGCCCCTCACCTGCCCCAGGCCGGTCTCACCCGGCCCCTCACCTGCCCCAGGCCGGTCTCACCCAGCCCCTCACCTGCCCCAGGCCTGTCTCACCTGGCCCCTCACCTGCCCCTAGACCAGTCTAACCTGGCCCCTCACCTGCCTGAGGCCCGACTCACCCGGCCCCTCACCTGCCCCAGCCCCGTCTCACCCGGCCCCTCACCTGCCCCAGGCCCGTCTCACCCGGCCCCTCACCTGCCCCAGGCGCGTCTCACCCGGCCCCTCACCTGCCCCTGGCCGGTCTCACCGGGCCCCTCACCTGCCCCAGGCCCATCTCACTCAACTCCAGCTTTCTCTTCCTCATTTGATAAATTGGTGAACAGTTTATTATTGTCACATATACCAAGGTACAGTTAAAATTTTGTTTTGCATGCTATTCATACAGATTGTTTTAAAACATAGATTCACATAGCAACCTGCATGTGATCATGATCTTCGGCATATGACACTGCCAGATGTATATACTGACAATCTCACAGCAATTGCAGCTGCCTCTTTCAACCACTCCACTAATGTGGCAATAACTTCATGAATGACAGTTGTACACATTATCCCAACTTAGTTCCAGTGGATGAGGGCGTTCAATGGGGAAGTTCAGACAAAAACTTGCTGTGCATCCAGTACTGTTCCTGCCTGGGGTGTGTTTCATTGGACAGTGTAGAGGGAGCTGTATTCTGTATCCAACCCGTAGTGTTACTGCCCTCAGACGGTCTCATGGGTCAGTGTTGAGGCAGCTTTTCTCTATAAATAACCAGCTTGAAAATGTTAAATGAGGCACTTTTGAGGAGATCATGGAATCATAGAAATGTGCAGCATAAAGATGAGCAGCCCATCCATGTCAACTGTAATGCCTATCTATGTTAATCTGTTTACGCACATTAAGCCCATATCCCTCAATGCCTTTCCAATCTGAGGACATATCTAAACGTTTTTCAGCGTAATTGTATCCGCCTCCATTATCTCCTCTTGCAGCTAGTTCGGACATTCACCACACTTTGTGTGGAAAAACTTATTCCTCAGATCTCTTTTAAATTCCTCTCCTCTCACCTTAACCCTAGGCCCTCTGTTCTAGAGTCCTCTGTCAGGAGAGAAAGTTTCTAACTATCTACCCTATCTACATCAGTCATAATTTTATAAACCTCTATTAGGTCATCCCTCAGCCTCCTACATACCAGTGAGAATAAACCCAGCCTACCCAATCTCTTCTTATAATAACAGCCCTCCATTCCAAGCAACATTATGGTGAATCTCTTCTGGCACTTTTTCTTTTGCTACCACATCCTTCCAGAAAAGATCTGATTCTTCACTGAATCAAAACTGGGTAAACAGCAAAATGAAAGTGCTTTTCCCATTTGTACTACCTTGTTCTACTTGTATAGAATGTGAGGAGCAGTACGGAGAGCTGGGTGAGATGAAGCTTGAAGGAAAAGAGGGTGGGGGAAGCCAGAAACTAAGGAGAGCAGGATGAAGAATGGAGATACAATGGTTGTAAGTGGAGGGCTATGGAGAATGACACCAAAAGAGGTGGGTGACTGAAGAATGGGGAAGGAAGACAGGGATAGTACACATGACTCCTTAGAAGGCAAGGGCTTGGCCATAATTACCTGGGTGTCAAAGGTCCTACTGATGTTCATATCTAGAGTTAGCCAGCAGCAATGAGACTGGTGCAGGGTAGACAACAACCGAAGTTGTTATCTTCCTAGAGATGCTGCCTGGCCTGCTGCATTCACCAGCAACTTTGATGCGTGTTGCTTGTCATTAAGCATGGTGTTTTGTTCTCTCAAACGTTTTTATCTTTTGCCCAGTGGAAGGGATAGGATAATTGATTGTTCTGGCTGTTTTTCAGAGTCAATGGAGAGGAGTGTGGTTTCCGTGATAGACTGGGCTGTGTCCCCAACTCTGTGCAAACCATTATGGATTTAAACAAAGCAGTTGCCACACCAAACTGTGCTGCATCTAAGCTGTGACACTAGCAGTATGGTGGAAGCTCCAGGAGTCTGGGTTCATGAAGTGTGTGAAGTTACCATTACTAGAGAGAAGGTCTTGGGAAACTGAAAGGTCTGAAGGTAGATACATCACCTGGACCAGATGGTGTACACCCCAGAGTTCTGAAAGGGATGGCTGAAGAGATTGTGGAGGCATTAGTAATGTTCTTACAGTAATCACTAGATTCTGGAATGGTTCTGGAAGACTGGAAAATTGCAGATGTTACTCCACTCTTCAAGAAGGGAGAGAGGCAGAAGAAAGGAAACTATAGGCCAGTTAGTCTGACCTCTGTGGCTGAAAAGGTGTTGGAGTTGATTATTAAAGATGAGATCTTGGTACTCAGAGGCACAGGATAAGATAGGCCGTAGTCGGCATGGTTTCCTCAAGGGAAAGTCTTGCCTGACAAATCTTGGAACTCTGAAAAAACAGAAGAGCAGAATAGACAAAGGAGAATCGGTTGATGTTGTGTACTTGAATTTTCAGAAGGCCTTTGACAAGGTGCCACATGTGAGACTGTTTAACAAGCTCTGTGCCCATTGCGTTACAGGAAAGTATTAAACAGTGGTTGATTGGTAGGAGGCAAATAGTAGAAATAAAAGGAGCCATTTCTGGTTGGCCGCCAGTGACTAGCGGTGCTCCACAGAGGTTGGCGTTGGGATAGATTCTTTTTACGCTATATGCCAATGATTTGGATGATGGAATTGATGGCTTTGTTGCAAAATTTGCAGACGATATGAAGATAGGTGGAGGAGCAAGTGGTTTTGAAGAAGTAGAGAGGCTACAGAAGGACTTAAACAGATTAGTGGAATGGGTAAAGAAATGGCAGATGGAATACAGTGTCAGGAAGTGTATGGTCATGCACTTTGGCAGAAGAAAAGAAAAGGTTGACTATTTTCTAAGTGGAGAGAAAATACAAAAATCTGAGGAGCAAGGAGACTTGTGGTCCTCGTGCAGGATTCCCTAAAGGTCAGTGTGCAGGTTGAGTCTGTGGTGAGGAAGGCAAATGTGATGTTAGCATTTATTTCAAGAGGACTAGAGTATAAAAGCAAGGATGTAATTTTGAAATTTTATAAAGCACTGGTGAGGCCTCATTTGGAGTATTTTGAGCAGTTTTGGGCCCCTTTGAAAGGAGGTGCTGAAACTGGAGAGGGTTCAAAGGAGGTTCACGAAAATGATTGCAGGATTTAATGGTTTGTCATATGAAGAGTGTTTGATGGCTCTGGGCCTTTATTCACTAGAATTCAGAAGAATGAGGATGACCTCATTGAAACGTATCAAATGGTGAAAGGCCTTGACAAAGTGGATGTGGAGAGGATGTTTCCTTTGGTGGGAAAGACTAAGAGTAGAGAACACAACTACAGAATAGAGGGGTGTCCTTTTAGAATAGAGTTGAGGAGGAATTTCTTTAGCCAGAGAGTGGTGAATCTGTGGAATTTGTTGCCACTGGGGGCTGAGGAGGCCAAGTCTTTATGTATACTTAAGGCAGAGATTGATAGATTCTTGATTGGTCAGGGCATGAAGGGATATAGGGAGAAGGCTGGAGATTGGGGCTGAGAGGAAAATTGGATCAGCCATGATGAAATGATGGAACAGACTCAATGGGCCAAATGGCTTAATTCTGTTCCTATATCTTATGGCCTTATATATCTTAGATAGGTGGGAGGCATTGGCGACATGCTGAACTTCCTTCATCTTCTACGGAAGTAGAGGTATGGGTAAGCTTTCTTAGCCAGAGCATCCACGTGACTGGACCAGCTCAAGTTGTTAGTGATATTTACATCAAGGAACTTGAAGCTCTCAGCATCTCCACCTTGGCATAACTGATATAGACAGGTCCATGCACTCTGTCCCACTTCCTGAAGTCAATGACCAGCCTTTTTTTTGTTTTTGGTCTCATGTTTTGTCAAAGGTCACGGTGGAGCCACCAAAAGGCCTCAAAAACAAACTGCTGACAGCCTATGGAAGCAGCGGCTTGAGGGAGGTCGCAGAGCGGATCTACAGGAGGGCGAATTCAAAGCTGGGCTGGAGAAGACTGCTCTTTAGCCTCTGCCTCTTCAATGCCGTGATTCAGGAGAGGAACAAATATGGTGCACTGGGCTGGAACCTCCCGTATGAATTCTCCTCTACTGACTTGGAGGTAGGTTTGAAGGTTAATGGATGGTCTCCAAGAAGGATCAGGTTCTCAGCTGATGATATTCATCCACTAATACCTGGCATTCTGCCCAGGTGTCCGTTAAAACACTTGGCAGTGCTTTCCAACTGTCACTTCACATTTTCACAAGTTCTCTGCCTTATGAGTAAAAATATCATTTACTGAAACTTTACTCTGAATGTGGACTGGACACCCTTCTTTCTTGATCTTTCGAGGATATGGACATACTGACTGCAGATACAATAGCAACACTGGGTCTTTTATTCAGAGACATGAACAGGCAAGTGAGATTAGTTTAGTTCTGCATCATGGTCAGCCCAGACCCGGTGGGCTGAAGGCCCTTTTCCTGTGTTATACTGTTTGATGTTCTACATTCTACATCAGTCAGGGGACAGCTGGAATCTGTTATTAAATTGGAGAATTGATTTATTATTGGTATATTAATGACGGTACAATGAAAAATTTAGTTTTGCATACCATGCATACAGATCATTTCATTATGACAATACATTCAGGGAGTACAAAGGAAACAAACAGAATGCAGAATAATGAATTAGAGTTAAGGCCATTATAGAAACATAGAAACATAGAAAATAGGTGCAGGAGTAGGCCATTCGGCCCTTCGAGCCTGCACCGCCATTTATTATGATCATGGCTGATCATCCAACTCAGAACCCCGCCCCAGCCTTCCCTCCATACCCCCTGACCCCTGTAGCCACAAGGGCCATATCTAACTCCCTCTTAAACATAGCCAATGAACTGGCCTCAACAGTTTCCTGTGGCAGAGAATTCCACAGATTCACCACTCTCTGTGTGAAGAAGTTTTTCCTAATCTCGGTCCTAAAAGGCTTCCCCTCTATCCTCAAACTGTGACCCCTCGTTCTGGACTTCCCCAACATCGGGAACAATCTTCCTGCATCTAGCGTGTCCAACCCCTTTAGGATCTTATACGTTTCAATCAGATCCCCCCTCAATCTTCTAAATTCCAACGAGTACAAGCCCAGTTCATCCAGTCTTTCTTCATATGAAAGTCCTGCCATCCCAGGAATCAATCTGGTGAACCTTCTTTGTACTCCCTCTATGGCAAGCTTGTCTTTCCTCAGATTAGGGGACCAAAACTGCACACAATACTCCAGGTGTGGTCTCACCAAGGCCTTGTACAACTGCAGTAGTACCTCCCTGCTCCTGTACTCGAATCCTCTCGCTATAAATGCCAGCATACCATTCGCCTTTTTCACCGCCTGCTGTACCTGCATGCCCACTTTCAATGACTGGTGTATAATGACACCCAGGTCTCGTTGCACCTCCCCTTTTCCTAATCGGCCACCATTCAGATAATAATCTGTTTTCCTATTTTTGCCACCAAAGTGGATAACTTCACATTTATCCACATTAAATTGCATCTGCCATGAGTTTGCCCACTCACCCAACCTATCCAAGTCACCCTGCATCCTCTTAGCATCCTCCTCACTGCTAACACTGCCACCCAGCTTCGTGTCATCCGCAAACTTGGAGATGCTGCATTTAATTCCCTCATCCAAGTCATTAATATATATTGTAAACAACTGGGGTCCCAGCACTGAGCCTTGCGGTACCCCACTAGTCACCGCCTGCCATTCTGAAAAGGTCCCGTTTATTCCCACTCTTTGCTTCCTGTCTGCTAACCAATTCTCTATCCACATCAATACCTTACCCCCAATACCGTGTGCTTTAAGTTTGCACACTAATCTCCTGTGTGGGACCTTGTCAAAAGCCTTTTGAAAATCCAAATATACCACATCCACTGGTTCTCCCCTATCCACTCTACTAGTTACATCCTCAAAAACTTCTATGAGATTCGTCAGACATGATTTTCCTTTCACAAATCCATGCTGACCATCCATTATGAGGTAGATTGTGAGATCAAGACTGCATATTATCAGACTAGGGAACCATTTAACAGTATGATAACAATGGTACAGAAGCTGTCCTTCTGGTGGTACCTGCTTTTGAATCTTTGTTTGATGAGGGTGGAGAGGAGAGAGAATGCCAGGGTGAATGGGGTCTTTGATTATGTTGGCTGCTTTCGCCAAGGCAATGAGAAGTGTAGACAGGGTCCAATGAAGGGAAGGCTGAATTCCGGAATGTGCTTAGCTGTACCATAAATTTCTTTAGTTTCTGGCCGTATCAGGAAGAGCAGATGACAAACCAAGCCATGATGCATCTTGATAGGATGCTTTCTATAGTGCATTGATAAAAATCAGTGAGTGTGAAAGGGAACATGCCAAATTTCTTTAGTCTCCTGAGGAACTAGAGACACTGGTGAGCTTGGCCAAAGTGTATGTAGTTAGACCAGCACAGGCTATTGGAAATAATCTGAATCAGGTTTATTATCACTATCTCATATGACATTTTTTTTTGTTTTGTGGCAATACACTGCAATGATATAAAGTTACTATAAATTGCAAAATAAAAAATAGTGCAATATAAAATGAATTATACAGAAGCATTCATGGACAGTTCAGAAATCTGATAGTGGAGTAGAAGCTGTTTCTGAATGCTTCAATGTGTCTTCAGGCTACTGTAACTCCTACGTAATGGTAGTAATATGAAGAGGGCTTGTATCAAATTTTGAGATTCTTTAGTGATTGGTGCAGCCGTCTTAAGGCACTGCCTCTTAAAGGTGTCCTTGATGGCGGACAGAGTTTTGCCCATGATGGAACTGGCTTGGGCTACATCTCTCTGCAGCCTCTTATGATTCTGTGCATTGAAGCTTCCGTGCCAGAAAGTGATGCAACCAGTCAGAATGTTCCCCACTGTAGTGCTCTTCGGGCATTTGAAAAATAATAAGATTAGGCATAGATTTTAAAACAGAAATTGTGTTTATAAACATAGGACATAGAAATTTACAGCACATTACAGGCCCTTCGGCCCACAATGTTGTGCCAACCATGTAACCTACTCTAGAAACTGCCCAGAATTTCCTTAATGCATAGCCCTCTATTTTTCTAAGCTCCATGTACCTATCTAAGAGACTCTTAAAAGACCCTATTGTATTCACTTCCTCCACCGCCGCCAGCAGTGCATTCCACGCACCCACCACTCTGTGTGAAAAACTTACCCCTGACATCCCCTCAGTACCTACTTCCAAGCAACTTAAAGCTATGTCCCCTCATGTTAGCCATTTCAGCCCTGGGAAAAACACAATCGATGCCCCTCATTATCTTATACACCTCTATCAGGTCACCGCTCATCCTCTGTCACTCCAAGGAGAAAAGGCCACACTCAACCTATTCTCATAAGGTATGGCCTCCAATCCAGGCAACGTCCTTGTAAATCTCCCCTGTACTCTCTCTATAGTATCCACATCCTTCCTGTAGTGAGGTGAATTTTGGAATGTTTTGAGTTCATGAAGTGAGAAGTGAATGAGGAATCAAATGGGTACAGAATGAGGAATGGAAAGGGAGGGAGAGAGCACAAGTGTAAGCGAGGAGAGATTGTGTTGCCTAATGTATTTTGGTGACTCTATATAAAATTACTGCATGGTGCTTATCATTAGCACAGGCTGCAATCCAACAGTACTTACAGCTACTACTGTTCTAACCTAACACTTCCCAGCCTGTTTCCTTCCATGCATGTGAGAGATTGCACATACCAAAATTAAACCTTTACGTTGCCAGAGATGAATCTTCTGATCTTGTGAAATTCTGCCTCAGGACTGCCAGTACTTGTTGGTCCTTGCAGTTCCTAGGGACAAAATACCTTTGTACTTCAGCTGTTAACTGCAGAAGGGAAAAGGTACAGGAACCTCAGACTCACACCACAAGTTTCAGTAACATTTATTACCCCTCCACCATCAGGCTCTTGAACTGACTGGATAACTTCACTCTACCCATCACTGAACTGTTCCCACAGCTTGTAACCTCACTGTCAAGGACTCTTTACCTCAGGTTCTTGATACTTATTGCCTAGTTTTTTTCTTTTCTAATTGTATTTGCACAGTTTGTAGTCTTTTGCACTTTGGTTCTTTGTCCATTCTGTTGGTTGGTTCTTTTATTGATTTTATTGTGTTTCTTGTATTTACTGTGAATACCCACAGGAAAATGAATATCAGGGTTGTATATGGTGAACTCAGACTCACTAATGAAGATGGTATAAGTAAGACACATGAATAGAAATGCTTCAAGGGTTACAAAGTGGGAAGGCAATATTAAATCATCCAGAAATGGCAGATTTGCCCCATAAAGAGAAATCAAATAGACTTAGACTCTAAATTATGTGCAATTCTGGTCACCCAACTGAAGGAAGGATGTTATTAAACTGGAAAAGGTGCAGAAAAGGTTCACAAAGATGTTATCATGTCTCAAGGACTTGGGTTGTAGGGAGAGGCTAGCTAAGATTGGACTGTGTACCCCTGAAGTGAAGGAGGCTGAGGGGTGACCTTATAAAATCATGAGGGGCAGAGATAAGATGATTAGTCATAGTCTTTTTTTTTCCCAGGATTGGGGTCTAAGACTAGAGAACATAGGAAAAATTTAAAGGGGACCTGAGGATCAGGTTTTTTACACAGAAGATGGTGGGTGTATGGAATGCGCAACCAGAGGAAGCGATAAAGGCATTTAGCATCATAGGGTCATGGAAAATTACAGCACAGAAACAGGCCCTTCAGCTCATCCTATCCATGCTGAAACATTTAAACTGCGTAATCCCATCGACCTGCACTTGGACCATAGACCTCCATACCCCTCTCATCCAAACTTCTCTTGAAAGTTGAAATTGAAGTTGCATCCATCACTTGTGCTGGCAGTTCGTCCCACACTCTCATCACTCTCTGAGTAAAGAAGTTTTCATTCATGTTCCCCTTAAACATTCATTTCACCTTTCACCCTTAACCCATGATCTCCAGTTATAGTCTCATTCAACCTCAGTGGAAAAAGCCTGCTTGCATTTACCCTATATATATCCCTCATAATTTTGCATACCTCTATCAAATCTCCCCTCAATCTTCTATGTCCTATGCAATAATGTTCTAACCTATTTAATCTTCCCTTATAACTCAGGTCCTCCACTCCCAGCAACATGCTTGTAAATGTTTTCTGTACTCTTTCAATCTTAATTACATCATTCAAAGGAGGAGGCATTTGCTCTTTTGAGACAAATCAGTGTGGACAATTCCCCCAGGGCCTGATAAGGTGTTCCTCAGACCTTGTGAGAGGCAAGAAGGCAGGTCTAACCAGCAGTAAAGAAGGCAAATGGCATTTCATTTTAAAGGAACTGGAATTTTATCCTATTTGTACAGCATGTTGATGAGGCTACACCTGCAATATTGTGCACAGTTTTGGTTCCCTTATTTAAAAAAAGGATAGTAACTTTGGAGGCAGTCCAAATGAGATGAAGCAGGCCAATTCCTGCGATGAGAGGGTTGTCCTGCCAAGAGAAACTAGCCAGTTTGGCTCGGTATTCCTCGAGGTAGGGCAGAATGAGGAGGTGACCTTACTCATACATAAAAGATCCTACGGGGACTCAACAGAAATATTTTTACAAGCGACAGAGTCATGAACACAGCAATGTAACTACAAGATAATGTGGTGTTTGTTTAAAACAGCGGCACGTGGATTTTTTTTTTCTCCCAGAGAGTAGTAAATCCTTAGAATTCACTGCCCTAAGGATTGTAAAACCAGATCATTATAAGTATTTATGGTGGAGACAAATAAATATTTGAAAGATTGAGGAACTGAGGGTTATAAGGAACTAGCACAGAAGAGTTGAGGCCCATGGTCATACTGAATGGAGGGGCAGGACGAAGGGGCCGGGTGGCTTCTCCTATTTCTTGTGTTCTTGTGCTTCTACTGACTGAGGAGTCAATCTCCAGGAATAATGGTCTGGGGTAAGGGATCTGCTGTTTAATGCTAGACTGACAAGGATGTGTGGTTATGACCCAGGTGACAAGAAGTTGATTAACAATTCACTGATGTTTAATAGGAACTATGCAGAAATAAAGGAAAAACAATAAACACTACGCCAACAGGACCATTAACTAGAACTTTCATACTAAAGCCAGCACCAAGACAGTGGCTTGACAGTAGTAGCTCATCACTAAATAAATACTATTCCTTAACATCTTCTTTCCTGGAACCAGTAAGCAGGGAATATTGATATTGCTCTGCTTTTTGGTCAAGTCTCAACAAGACTGGAATGAGAGGAAGGGAGTTAAATACATCCTCGATGAAGCACTAATTGCCTGGAACATACATACTCATAAGCGTGATTGACAAACCCATTCTGCAGCCTGTCTGTGAGGGCGTGCCGACCCCGCAGTGTTTCATTGTTGTGACACGATGCGACTTGCAAGGCACAGCTACTGAGGTGCCAGAGACCTGTGCCTGCTGGAAGTCCCAGATGATAGACTTGTCCAGGATGTCATGGGCCAAGATCCATGAACTTTCCTCAGGGCTATATCCCTCCCAATCCATGAGATACTGGACCCTGCCCTGCACCCAGCGAGATGCCAGGAGGCACCACACAGAAATAGCCATGACCCACCCACCAAGCAGGGGCAGGGGGTTGTGACCGGTGCCAGGAGGGAAGTAGTCACTGGCTTATCTGGGAAACATGGAACACTGTGTGAATACTCATTGATTATGGTAGGTGCAATCTATATGAGACCTTGTTGATATTCTTCTCCATTATGAATGGTCCCATGTAATGTGGGGCCAACTTGCAGCTCTCGACTTTGAAGGGCGGATCCCTAGATGCCAGCCAAACTTTTCCCCCTAGCTTGAGAGGCCTTGCCTGTTAACAGAGCTAATCAGCCTGCTAGGAATGTTGTTCCTAAGTGCGTAGCAGAGAAATCCTGGCTGGTCGTCACATGTGCTTGTAGCATCAAACATAGAACATAGAACATAGAATAGTACAGCACAGTACAGGCCCTTCATCCCACAATGTTGTGCCGACCCTCAAACCCTGCCTCCCATATAACCCCCCACCTTAGATTCCTCCATATACCTGTCTAGTAGTCTCTTAAACTTTACTAGTGTATCTGCCTCCACCACTGACTCAGGCAGTGCATTCCACGCACCAACCACTCTCTGAGTAAAAAACCTTCCTCTAATATCCCGCTTGAACTTCCCACCCCTTACCTTAAAGCCATGACCTCTTGTAATGAGCAGTGGTACCCTGGGGAAGAAGTGCTGGCTATCCACTCTATCTATTCCTCTTATTATCTTGTACACCTCTATCATGTCTCCTCTCATCCTCCTTCTCTCCAAAGAGTAAAGCCCTAGCTCTCTTAATCTCTGAAAAACCAATTATTCAGCAACAGGAACTCCTATATCAATCTCTCGTTCAAGGAACAGTGGTGGCTGGAATCCCTTTTGGCGTTCAAAGGGGCACATGCTAATGGAGGATGACAGGAGGTTTTCGTGGGCAATCTCTTCCCAAGCCAATTGGAGCTCTAAGATGTGGAGTTGGAAGAAACAAGGTTGTATAGTCTTGTTTCCAGCTCCAGATTCACTCTCTGTCTAGCCAATAGATTGGGGGGGTGGAAACCAGATGAGAGGCTGGAAGTGGTTCCCACAAGAGAACAAAAAACCTTCCAAAAACTGGATCCGACACAGTATGCTGAGGGACAGACTGAAACATGAGGATGGCAGTCTCACGAACTGATGGGAGCTTAGGAAGAATAATGATGTCATGGATGTTCTGGGACATAGTTGGCCACCAAAATCATCCCTTGATAAATTCCTGGATGTCCAACCGATGGGCGAGTGACCCCATTCTAACACTCTGTGGTGCACGGTGACAGGGACAAGCAGTTGGTTGCAGCATCCTCCACCTGGGCCTGGAACTGACCGTTGGGCAGCCTTCACCTCTGCCTCTATTCCTCAAATCACCAGAATAGCAATTCATAAACAAGGAAAGATGGGCTCATGATTGCATTGTCCTCAGACATGTTAAACTGCTAGGAGAGAGCATTGGCCTTCATATTCTCACTGCCACTACAGTGAGTGAGGATGAAATTAAACTAGGTGGATGAGAGAGCCCAACAGGCTTGACAGAAGTTGAACGTCTTAGTGTCTCAGATATAGGAGAGATTCTTGTGATCTATCTATACCAAAAGGCAGTGCTGTGCTCCTTCCAGCCAGTATTGCCGTAATTCCAAGGTCTCCTTGACAGCCAAACATTCCTGACATCATAGTAATGTGGGAGAGTATACAGACAAATAGTGATCTAAGGAATGGGTAGCTCAGGGCATTCTTTCTTTGTGCCACTCAGTTGCCCAGTTGTCACCTCAAATGACTAGATTAATCACATCATCCAGGCTGTCCTGCTCGTCACACACTGCAGTCTCATGCCAGACCCCTGTGCTCTGTCCCCACTGGAAGGCGGAGATGATGGATCTCTTGTTCCATCACATCTTCACCGCAAGCATGTGGAACTTTACTACATAGTCCCTCACTGTCCCTCTATGTTAGCGCAGGTCCAGGAGGTGATGGCAGCCTCCTGACCTCGTAATGAAAGATCAAAATTTCTCATGAACTTGACAACTAATTGCCAAAGTGACTAGGTTGTAGGGGAACCTTGTTCCCATAGAGCATTGAACTGGCTGAATAGGGGTTTGTATGAGTGATTTGTGATGTATACTAGTGTCTGTGCATCATCACTGAACCTACTAGACTGGGTTTGGAAAGTCCACTGGTTAATACAATTCCTGCAGCCGTTGGGATCACCTGAGTATCTGCCTGGTAGAGTAATACTCAGTTCTGATCCAGATGCCATTACTGAGTTGGGGCATTAGTGGTCATGGTTCTTGAGCCTGTTGGAGAGGAGGACCTAGGAAGTGCTAGATGTCGGGCTAACATGCTAAAAGGCTGCGGAACTGCAGCCATGAGAGCAGTAATCGCTACCACCTGATTCCACTTGTCTGCAGTAAGTTACCAAACCATCACTGTGAGGGCTAACACCTGTTCTTACCAATGAAACCGAGCTTGCCGCTCAGAAAGTAGCTGTTACGCTGTGTGAGATATGTCAGCCAACACAACTTCTACAGATTTTAGTTTCTCCTCCACAAACTGGTTTGGACTGAGCTTGTTGTTCTGAGTATCTGTTGCACTGCTTGAGTCACTTCACCCAACGTGGCTTCAACTGACTGTAACTTATCTCCTACTGACGTCAAGGTCAATGTCAGCTGTTCCCACTCTGCTGGTTCCATCTTCTTTGCTCAAGACTTGCTTGCAAGGATGTGTGGTTATGGCCCATGTGCTGAGAGAGACACTGAAGCCTATCAATATTTCACTGAGTTTTAATAGTAAAAACAATAAATGCTAGGCCAATAGGGCTGTTAACTAGAACTTTCTAACTAAAGCTAATGCCGATACAGCAACTTGGCAGTAGTAGCTTAATACTAAATAAATACTACTCCTTAACAATGTCAGTCTAATCAGTAGTCTTCTTTCCTGCAACCAGGACAAAGGTAAGCAGGGAGCATTGATATTGCTCCGATTTTGGTCAAGTCTCAACAAGACTGAAATGAAAGGAAGGGAGTTAACTACCACCACAATGAAACACCAATTGGTTGGAACATGTATACTTAAGAACATGATTGCTGAATCCATTTTGCAGCCCACCCATGAGGGCACACAAATCCTGTGGCGGAGTACGTGGTTGTGACTGAGATGAGGAGAGAGCTTGTCATGCAGAGTTGGTGAACCATGGAATTCTGTACCCTAGAGTGCTGTGGAGGCTCAGTCAATTTCATTCAAAAGAGTGATCAACTCTTTTGCAGGCCCACCATATAAAGGCTTTCACACTATGTTATCAGTCCAAGTAGTCTGTCCTCAGTTAGCAGCAGAGGTGGGAAGCAATTAAAAACTGACATATAAATTAACAATGCAGGAAGATCTTTACTCTGGATTACCCCACTACATCCATCCCTCAGGAGTGTGTATGGGATAGTGTAAAGGGAACTTCATCCTGACCCTGTTGTCGAATAGACAATAGAGAGACTGAGTGAATTTATATGATAAACTATTGTAACAAGTGCCATTCTTCAGGCACAGTTTGCTTTAGGGCAGCCCAGAGGACCCAAGGATTGACAGTGATGACAGGTAATATTTCAGTGATGGCCTGGAGTCATGGCTGTGAGTTGGAGGGTATATGAGAGGCTTGAGATGGTTTGTGTCTGTCCAGTCCCTCACTGTTTCTCTCCCCTGTCTGTGCTGCCAGGTAGCCATCCTGAATCTTGAGATACTCCTGCAGGATGAAACGGAGATCCCGTGGGAAGCCCTACGTTACCTGACCGGGGAGGTGGTGTATGGAGGTCGTGTCACTGACCACTGGGACCGGCGGTGCCTCAACAGCATGCTGAGCAGATTCTACAGCCCAGAGATCCTGCAGCAAGGCTTCAGCTTCTCCACTGATGGGGTGAGCTCACCCTCCCCAACAAACTCCTGACCCGCCTACCTCATTCACTTGCATACACATCCCTACCCATGGGGCTAGGAGATTGGCTATCACCCTCCAATCAGGGCAGGGTACACCACAGTGAAGCCCCTTCAGGGCAGGAGATATATCAGTTACCCCTATCAGGGGCAGGTCAGTTATCACCAACCCCCAGTGATTTCACAGACCTCAATTACCCCTCTCAGGGGCAGAATTTACTCACTATCAGCAGCTGGGAACATCCCAGTAATCCATGTCAGGGGGAGGTCAGATATTATAAACCCCTCTCCCCAGGGACAGGGAACACCTCAGTTACCCTCATCAGATGCAGGTCAGCATTGTCACATCATCTGGCTTCATTGTCATCCCCTCACTGTCAGAAAACTGGCCGACTGATGAGGTTCTGTTTGTGGCCTTCAGAGCACGAGCCAGGTTTATCTAGCTGGGACAAGCTGGAGTGACTGCCTCAGCTCTGGCCACAGGATGGACAATTGCTCTGGGTGGACATCCAGTAGTTACCCATGTAGTTACATTGTGATGAAGTATTCATCAAGCCCAGAAAATGAAACTGGGTTTACTATCATTAAGGAGTGGACAGAGTACAGGGAGAGTTGGTTTCCTCTGAAGCACCCAGAACATTGAGTGCTTCAACTTCATGACATAAAGTTTGAACAAAATGGGCCTCCTCTCCCACAAAATCTGTTGGAGCAGGGGATTAATTCTGACTTTCAAAGTGAGCATTGGTTGGTGTCTGGCAAGGTAAGGTATCAAAGATTGTGGCATCAAATGGAACTACTTGCGTGCGTGGTGTGCCAACAACAACCTGGCCCTTAACAGCCAGAAGACCAAGGAGATCATTGTGGACTTCAGGCATGCTAGGAGCCACACTCACATCCCCATCTACATCAACAGAGCTGTAGTGGAGCATGTATCAAGCTTTAAGTTCCTTGGTGTCCATATTTCTGAGGATCTCACCTGTTCCTGAACTCCTCCATCCTGATCAAAAAGGTGCAACAGCGCCTTTATTTCCTGTGGAGCATCAGGAAAGTTCACCTCTTTCCCAGGATACTGACGGACTTTTACCGCTGTACCATTGAGAGCATACTCACCAACTGCATCTCAGTGTGGTATGACAATTGTCCCGTATCGGACCGCAAAGCACTTCAGCGTGTGGTGAAAACTGCCCAGCAGATTATTGGCACCCAGTTGCCCACCATTGAGAACATCTACCGTAAGCACCACCTGGGCAGGGTGAAAAGCATTATCAAGGATGCATCTCACCCTAACCGTGGACTTCTTACTCTCCTCCCATCCGGTAGGCACTACAGGAGCCTCTGCTCCCACACCAGCAGGCACAGGAAGAGCTTCTTCCCTGAGGCTGTGACACTGCTGAACCTCACATCACAGTGCTAAGCAGTATTGCACCCATATTGTACTGTCTCAGTACTTTTATATTTGTGTGCTGTAGTACTTTCTTTTTATTCGCAGTTATTTTGTAAATAACACTATTCTTTGCATTTCTGGTTAGATGCTAATTGCATTTCATTGGCTTTGTATCTGTACTTGGCTCAATGACAATAAAGTTGAATCTAATCTAATCTAATAGAATAGAGCTGCAGCTCTGATAAAGTGTTAGAACAACTGACTCTAACCCAGCACCTTTAAAAGCTTCATGGGGCACTATCAGATAAACACTTACCTCAACGTCACACTGGGTGGTACACTACAAAATCCTGGGCAAAGAGGTGGAGCAAAGGAGGAGAAGGGAAATGCAGAGTAGATGAGGGAGGGAATTGCAGAATCTGGTCCAGCTGAATGCATCAGTACCAACAGGATATGCCACAGGCTTGAGCCAGAAATGATGGAACGCAGCAGAGTCAGAGGGTTGGAAGTGAAACATTGAATGGGAGGACAGGACATTAAAGGGTCTTGAAAACCAGGATTTAAAATAAAGGCATAATTTATCCAGGAGCAAGCTTTGTGATGGGTGAATAGAACTTCATCTACATTAGAAACAGGGTGGATGGGTTGAATGGCTTTCATTTACAGCCTAATTTCTTCCTGTCCTTATTTTGATTGTGCTAGGTTTACACTATGATTGCTGAGAACAGGAGCTTGCACCAGTGTATAAAGTACATGGAAACTCTACCCATCACTGACTCTGCGGATATCTTCGGCATGCACACCAATGCAGAGAGTGCTTATCTAGAGAGCCAAGCCAAGGAGTTCATGACCACCATCAAAAACATGGAACCCACGCTCAGCAGTGGAGTGCAGACTCTCAGGTTAGCCCAGCTTCACCCTCACTGGATCTCCTTCCCATCACCACCAGAGACAAATCAGTGACTGAGCAGTTACAGCCATGAGCTGGGAGCCCACTGTGCGCAGCTCACCTCATCTCATTCAGTTCAATACATTACGGAGGCTCTCATAGTGGAGTAAATCCTAACAAATTCCCCAGAGTCTCCACACTAGGAGGCCAGACAGACTGTTTGATGGCTTTGCAGAACACTACTGTTTTGTAAACAAACTTCCAATCACCATCCATTCTCCATTGTATTCCATTTCTGTTCTCACCCACCCAGTCTGCTGCATAGTGAAGCTTAATGTAAGCCCAAGGAACAAGCATTTCATCTATACATCACATACGTTCAGGCCCACTGAGCTCAACAATTGCTGTTCCCACCAAGATGTCCTCTAGGCCCATCTTTTATTTCTTTGCTTGCTCCATAGTGCCTCATTTGTCTTTCACCATCATCGTTTTGATTATTTCAGCACCCCCATAACCTACCATTTCACAGAACTTCCCTCTCGTTCTTTCCTCCGCTGCCCCCCGTTGTTGTCACTATACACTAACCACAACCCCTATGACTATTATTTGATGAATTTGTTAACAATCATTACCACTGCCCTATTGCTGATGACTAACTAATGTTCAATGGCAGCCCTTTAGAGATCATCAACCAAGGGAGAGCTACTGATTGTTAACTGGTGATCCTATTACTGATCACAGGATCCAGTATCATTGTGATTAGGTCACAGGACTAGTCAGTGCTTTGATCCAAAGACACAAGTTTTTGACCCTACAAAGGATGGTAAAAACAGCCAAGAGGAGCATTGGGGTTTTCCTCCCCTCTATTTGTGACATTTACCCAAAGTGTTAAATATAACGGGCCTGAAGCATTGTTGAGTATCCCTACCACCCATCGCACAATTGTTTTGATCCACTACTATCAGGAAGGAGGTACAGGAGCACAAAACTAGGACTGCCAGACTGGGTAACAGTTTATTCTCCCAGGCTGTGGATTAATGAATACCTTACCACCACCAAGATCTCGTCAGTAGGACAGTGAGCTGTTTACTGTTTACCTATACTATGCAATATATACACTTTGAATTACATTTTATTAACTTATTTTGTTGATATTTTGGCAATATTTTGTTTAATGTTCTGTGTGTGGTATATGTATTGTGGGTGCACTGTGGTCTAGAGGAACGTGGTTTTATTTGGTTATATGTTTGTACAATTAGATGATGATAAACTTGAACTTGAGTTCAAACCCAGCAAGAAAGATGACAATTTCCATAATGTGAGGTAAAAGTTAGCAAAACAACATATTTCACCAATGTCCTTCAAGTGTCACGTACCCCGTGATGGGTTAAAGAACCAGCAGAAATGGAAAACAGCTTGGAGTCTGGTATTGCTGTTAACTAATGCCATTTATTAGTAACTACGTAATACAGTAATATAAATTCAGATACATCAAACAGGTTAGCAATGATTATATACATATAAGTGTGGAAATATTAAAACCAAGCTTCTTCAAGCCTAGGGGTAAATAGATACAGTCTTACAGTGATGAGTATAGTTCAGTTCAGTTTGTGGTATTGAGTTGAGTAGTGATGGAGAGAGAGAGGTGTTGTGGTTGTTCGAGTAAGCCATCGATTCTTCCCATTGTCCTCCGAAGTCCTTTAGAAATCACCGAATGTGACCACAACAAGGGGACCATTTTCTGTGGTGGAGTTATCAACCCAGGCGAGGGTTGGACACTAATAACTTCCCACCAGTCACACCTTTTCCACACTGCGAGAGCCGCTGATCGATCCTCCAAAAACCCACCTTTCTGTGGGCACAAAAAAGCTCATCCAGTGTCCAAAATCATGTGTGTGTCTGTCTGTCTACCAGCTGACCTTCTATTTATCTCAGCATGCTGAACACCAGCTGTCCATCAAGTAGCTCCTCTCTTCTCTCTCTGTAGGAACTCAGAAGCTAGCGGTGTCCTTGCAGAAATTCCAAACAAACTGTGAGCAGTCTTCACATCTCTGTCTCTTAATAACAAGGTGTTTGTGCTGTACAGCTCTCTCTCTCTCTTTAAAAGCACAGTTCATAAGGGATAATTCAGGATCCCATCACACAAGGAAGGAAGTTTTCCACACTTAGAGATGAAATTTGTAAGTCGGTTTATTATTGTCACATGTACTGAGGTATCACACACAAAATGCTGGAGGAACTCAGCAGGCCAGGCAGCATCTACGAAAAAAGGTATAGTCGACGTTTCGGGCTGAGACCTTTGGCATGTCCTGCTGAAGGGTCTCGGCCCAAAACGTCAACTGTACTCTTTTCCGTAGGTGCTGCCTGGCCTGCTGAGTTCCTCCAGCATTTTGTGTATGTTGCTCAGATTTCCAGCATCTGCAGATTTTCTCTTGTTCGTGTTTGTACTGAGGTACTTTGTTTCGTACGGTATGCCATCCACACAGATTATTTCATCACATCAAAGCACTGAGATAGTTCAAGTGAAAACAAAAGCAGAATGCAAAATAATACAGAGAAAATACAGTAAGGTGCAAGGCCATTAAAGGTAGATTGTGATGTTCAGAGTCCATCTTGTTGTACGGGAGACCAATCAATACCTTAGAACAGCACATAAAAGCTATTATTGAGCCAGACGGTACATGCTTTTAGGCCTTTGTATCTTCCCAACTCCAAATCATTTCCATTCAGGGACAATTAAGTGAACCACAACATGCACTGATGTTTCCAGCCATATCTGTGCCCAATATCCCCACAATTGACCATAACCATGGCACATGAAAGACTATTGACCAGTGCTCCAGTCACTGGTCATTGCCATTAAGAGTATTTCACTAAGCAGGTGGCTTTTAGGTTGCACACACTCCAAAACAGGAAGCAGTGTTTCCAGGCTCTTTTTTTTTCAGAGAGCAGCGCAGCCAGGATGAAATAGTGCTGGAAAGAGTGGAAGGAATCCTCAGGAAGTTGCCTGAAACAGTGGAGGACGTTCATGGATTGGAAAGCAACATAACAGACCTAGCCCACTTGTTTGCATCATCCAGCTGGGCATCGCACGTGGCATCTGTCAAAGGTGAGGCTGTGCCTTGCATCCTCCACACTCTTCACCTTTACCCATAAGAAAGAGTAAGATTCTGTCAGGGCTCAACAAGTCGGGCATAGGGAGTAAGTTTCCCCAAAAGACCAGAAGTTCGAAGCAAGCAGGCAGTAAGGACAAATATGGTAAGGATAATGGTGTAAGGCAACGACCATCTCGAACATAAAACCAACCACTTAGCCAGGATATTCAATTTTGGTATTGGCATTGGCTTATTAATGTCACATGTGCTGATATACCACAAAAGAACTTAGTTTGGTTTGCCATCTGGATAGATCAAGCCATACATAAGTACATGGAAGCAGTGAAACGAAAAACAGAATGGATAATCTAGTGTTGCAGTTGCAATGCGGGTAGACATAAAGTGCAAGGGCCACAATGGAGCAGGTTGGAGATTAAGAGTTCATCTTCAGCATTTGATAACAATGGGATATAAGCTCTCCTTGAGCCTGATAAGTTGTATTCTCAAACTTCTGTATCTTCTGCCCAATGAGTGAGGGGAGGAGAGTGAATCACTGGGTTAGATTAGATTAGATTATGAGGACACACAGTTCTCTTTTATTGTCATTTAGTAATGCATGCATTAAGAAATGATACAATATTTCCTCTAGTGTGATATCACAGAAACACAAGACAGACCAAAACTGAAAAACTGACAAAAAGCACATAATTATAACATATAGTTACAACAGTGCAAGCAATACCGTAACTTGATGACGAACAGGCCATGGGCACGGTAAAAAAAAAGTTCGAAGTCTCTCAAAAGTCCCACATCTCACGCAGACGGGAGAAGGAAGAAAACTCTCCCTGCCATGCCCGACCACAGTCCAACTCTGAGTCATCCGAAAACTTCGAGCCTCTGACCAGCCCTCCAACACCGAGCACCATCTCTGCCGAGCACTTCGACCCCGGCCCTGGCCGCCAGCAGCAGGCAAAGCTGAGGATTTCGGGCCTTCCCTCCGGAAATTCTCGATTGCACAGTAGCAGCGGTAGCGAACCGGGCATTTCAGAGGTTTCTCCAGATGTTCCTCTATGCTTCTCATGGCTGTCTCCATCAAATCAGAATTGTGCATGGCCCCCTATTTAACAAATCATTTCACCGGGGAGGCTGCGTGCGCTGCGTTGCGCCGCCATCTTCTCCTCCAGAAGTTGGATAGATCTCCTCCAGGGTTGGGATGGATTCTTGGTTATGTTGGTTGCTTTCCCAAAGCAGCAGGAAGGGTAGACAGAATCAGAATCAGGTTTTTTATCACTGTCTTATATGACAAAAAATGTGTTGTTTTGTGGCAGCAGTACAATGCAAAAAAAAATTTCCATAAATTACAAAATAAATAAATAGTGCAAAGAAAGGAATAACAAGGTAGTGTTCATGGACCATTTGGCAACCTGATGGTGAAGGGGAAGAAGCTGTTCTTGAATCACTGAGTGTGAGCCTTCAGGCTTCCGTTCCTTATTGGAGTGGAGCCTTGTCTGCATGAGGGGCTGAACTGTATCCACAATTCTCTGCAGTTTCTTGTAGTCTTGGGCAAAGTTGTTGCCATACCAAGCAGTAATACTTTAAGATAGCATGCTTGAGATGGTGCATGTGTAAAAGTTGGTAAGATTCACTGGGGACATGCTGAATTTCATTGGCCCTCCAAGGAAGTAAAGGTATTGATGTGCTTTCCTGACCACAGCATCCAGGACAGTGACATATACATTTCAGAATTTGAAGCGGTCAAATATTTCCACTTCAGTACCACTGATACAGACAGGGGCAAGAGCTTTGCCCCACTTCTGAATCAATGACCAGCTTCTTCATTTAGAAATGAGTTAAGAAGTAATGTCTTCACCAGAAAACCAGTGAGCTTGTGGAATTCTCATGAGACTAAGGTCAAGTCACTGAGTATACTGAAGGAGGTTGATAGGTTTCTCAATACAATGGGCATCAAGGAGTGCGAGAAGAGGTGGGAATGTACAGCAGAGGTAGAAAATAGGCTGTGTCATTTAAATGGGAAACCCATATTTTTGGATCTTTTTCTGTGTTGCTCTGAAAGTGATTGATGCCAGTGGTGAACCGAACTCCTATACAGACAAACCCAAATACACTGACTCCTTTACTGCTGCCTCCCTCCACCTAAATCCAGGACATCCAACAATGGACTGTAGTGTCAAGGTTCTGTATTGGGCTCTGATTTGAGCCTTGCTTTTGAACAGGTCAAAAAAGAACAAAACAAAAGGTATTTCACATCCTAAGGATGTGCACCCACAAACAAGTACGCTCTGTTCTGCCCATGAGCCAGCTCAGCCACCATTGGTGCTGTCCCTCCAGTTGGTGAAGCACTGTCTCTGTTGTTCCTCCAGCAGTGTAGCAATCCTTCTGTACCGCCCCTACTGCCAATCCCTCAATACTTCCTCCACTATAGCACCATGCAGAAGAGCATTCCCATCCACAATGTAACTCCTCCTCATTTAATAGTCGGATGAAGGCACTGAAGTTTCAGCAGCTGAAAAGGTAGTTAGGAAAGTAAGTTGTGAAGAAGACATAAGGAGGCTTCTTCCTCATTACCATAAGTCCATAAGACACAGGAGCATAATCTGGCCACTTGGCCCATTGAGTCTGCTCTGCCATTCCATCATGGCTGATTTATTATCCCCTCAGCTCCATAATACCCAAAACCCTTATCCTTAATAACGGACTCCAACACCTTCCCAAGCACTGAGGTGAGGCTAAATGACGGATAATTTCCTTTCTCTCCCCCCCCCCACCCTTTGAAGGGGTAGAGTGAAATTTGTAATTTTCCAGTCCTTTAGAACCATTCCAGAATCTAATGATTCTTGAAGCTCAATACTAGTGCTTCCACAATGTCTTCAACTATCTCTTTCAGAACCCTGGGATGTAGTTTATCCGGTCCACGTAATTTATCTACCTTCAGACCTTTCAGCTTCACAACCACCTCTCCTTATTAATAGCAACTACACTCACCTCTGCCCTTTGACACTTTCAAATTTCTGGCATACTCCTAGTATCTTCCACAGTAACAAATGACATGTAATACTTACTAAGTTCATCTACTATTTCTTTGGCCTCTTTACTACCTCTCCAGTGCCATGTTCCAGTAGTCTAATATCTACGCTCTCTTCTCTTTTACTCTATATATTTGAAAAATAACTTCTGGTTCTTTGATATTATTGGCTAGCCTACCTTCAGATTTCATCTTTTCACTCCTTATGGGTTTTTTTGGTTGCCCATTGTTGGTGTTTAAGAACTTTCTAATCCTCTAGCATCCCACTACTTTGCTATATTATGTGTCCTCTCTTTTGCTTTTATGGTGTTTTTGACTTCTGTTGTCAGCCATTATTGCTTCGTCCTCCCTTTAAGACACTTCTTCATTTTTGGGATGTTTCTATCCTGAATCTTCTGAATTTCTGAAACTTCTGAAACTCCAGCCGTTGCTGTTCTGCTGTCATCCCTGCTAGTGACTCCTTCCAATCAACTTTAGCCTGCTATTCTCTCATACCTCTGTAATTCCCTTTACTCCACTGTAATAATGATGCATCTGACTTTAACTTCTCCCTCTCAAACTGCAGTGTGAATACTATAATCAACGTCTCCTAAGGATTCCTTTACCTTAAGCTCCCTAATCAATACTGGTTCATTACACAACAATACAGAATTGCCTTTTCCTTAGTGGGCTTAACCACAAGCTGCTCTAAAAAGCCATCTCGTGGGCATCTCACAAATTCCCACTTTTGGGATTCAGCACCAACTTGATTGTCCCAATACTCCTGAATATTGAAATTCCCTCATTATTGCGATATTGGCCTTATTATATACCTTTTCTATCTCCTGTTGTGATTTATATCCCATATCCTACCTAACTTTTTGGAGCCCCGTATATAATTCCCATCAGGGTATTTTTATCCTTGCAGTTTCTTAACTCTACCCACAAGGGTTCTACATCTTCCAATCCTACGTTACCATCCTCTTCTGGTTACCTGCCTGTCCTGTCGATACAAGGTTTATCCTTGGATGTTAAGCTCCCAACTATGGTCTTCTTTCAGCCATGACTCAGTGATACCCACAGCACCATCCCTACCAAACTCTAATTGCTTTAGGAGGTCACCTACCTTATTCTGATAATGTGTGCTTTTAAATATAACACCTTCAGTCCTGTATTCATCATCCTTTTCAATTTTGCCCCCATGTTATACTTTAACTCATCCTACTGACTGCAATTTTGCCCTATCATCTGCCTCTCAGGATCCCTTCAGTCTAACTACACACTGCATCAACTTGTACAGCCCCAACCTCAGCCCTTTCACTCTGGTTCCCATTCCCAACCTTCTTCAACAGCTCTAGCAAGTCTGCCCACAAGGTTATTAGACCCCTCAGGTTCAGCTGTGAACCATCCTATTTCCACCCGCCCCCCCCCAAAGGTCATACTTCCCCAGAAGAGATCCCAATGATCCAGAAATCTGAAACCCTGCCTGCCATCTGCACCACTTCCTCAGCCACTGCTTCATCTTTCCTATTGTCCTATTCCTGCCCTGACTTGCATGTGGTACTGGGAGTTATCCAGAGATTACTACCTTGGGGGTCCTGCTCTTCCAACTCTTCCCTAACTCCTTTTAGTCACTGTGTCAGACCACTTCCCTCTTTCTAACTGCAGTAGATCATTTGTACCAGTGTGCACCACAACCTCAGGCTGCTTACCCTCCCTCTTGAGGATCTCCTGCAGTCACTGAGACATTTTGACCCTAGTACCTGGAGGAGGAAGGTAGAAGGAATACAGAAGGAACCAGCAGAATGAACCCAACAATCCATTTCTCCCTCAGCTTATTGTCTTACACATATGCTCAAGAGCTGCCCTTTGGATTATTTTGCCACATAACTCTGCGAGGGGTACAGTCTGTGTAGGTTAACCCACCAATACAATATAGGAAGCTACAGCACCCATGGAAACCTATGCAGTGACAGGGAGAACATGCAAACTCCAAACAGCACAGCGACTGGGATCAAACCAGAGCTCCCGGGGCTAGGTGTCACAATGGGAGTGGACCCAAATGCAAGACACAAACACATCTTGTGAGGTTAACTTAAATTGAGTTTATTGCTCATTATAAGGAGAGCAAAGCAGAAGCAGGAATAGCATACTGGACAAGGACTCAGGCCTTGGACAAGGCTGGGACTAAGGGCCAGGGCCAGGAACTCAGTACCTGGAGCCGCCAGGGCCAGGAACTCTTCTTATTCACAGGACAGTCTCAGACACGGTACGTAAAACACTGAGCCGGGAATCCTCCTTAGACATAGGACGGAGTCGGGACTCTTCTTGACATGGGGCCAGGACCCTTCCAGGGTACAGGGCCAGGACCCCTTTTAGACGTATGACATGGATACGGAGACCACACAACGATGGACAGAACTATAGCTGGGCTGAAGTACACCCCAAGCCGCAGCGAGCTCTTGACTCACCCCAGCGGGTTAACTTTGACTGACCCACTCTGGCAAGGGAAGGCGGCTTGCTGGCACTTGCTTTGGGAGGAGACGAGGCTTGCTCCAGCCAGATGACACTGGCTCACAGTACCTTTGATAACTTTGTTAACTCTCTCCCCCGAACGGCTGAAAGCCGGAGACTATAAAGTGCCGGTTCAGCCGAGAGTAAATTGCCTCTAATCACCAAGCCCGAGGGACACGGGAAAACAGGGAACCAAAGGGAAACAGGGAGTCAACGGTCTGGATCGTAACATAAACAAAGTAAATTTAAAGGGACCCCAAACCAGACCATGACACTAGGAGGCAGAGATATTTACAAAGAGTTGTAAATAGCTCTGTGTGTGGAGCAAAGGTCAAAGAAATGGAGGATAATGTGGGGACATGTGGCATTGCATTTTACCTCAATGGATTTCTGAGCCGTAAATTGCAGAGATCTGGGGGATCCAATCACATGATTTATCCAATTTTAGTCTGAAGGTATAGCAGGTAACTACTGTGTATGAACTTTATAGTTATAAATAAAAGGTTTTACACAGAAATAAGTGACATCCATCCATTATTTGGGGCATTGTTGAGATCATATCCAGAGTATTGTTTCATCTTCTTCCCGAAAAGGGGATATAGATGCGTTCAGAGAGGGTTTCTGGGCTGATACCAGGAATGTGAGGGAAGGCTGGACAAGCTGGATTCTCGAGGAGTGACGGGGGCTTGATTGACACATATGTTCTTGAGGGTTTTTTGACAGGTGGGATGGCAACACCTCATCCCCACCCCCATCCAAACATGGTGGAATCTGATCACCAGTTCTTCTACCTAGTATTTTCAAGCTGAGCTTTCTAACAAGCTTTATGCTTCCTAACAGTAGTTCAGTGGGTATTCCCCACTAATGCCATCACTGCTCATAACCTCTGCTTGCAGGAATTTTAGAGTGATAGAGTCATACAGTGCAGAAACAGACACCTCAGCCCAACTGGTCCTTGCCAACGAAACTTCCCATCTACCGTAAGTTACTGCCATTTGCCTGTGTTTGGTCCAAATCCCAAACTTTTCCTATCTATGTATCAGTCCAAGTACCTTTGAAATGTTGTCAATGTAGCTGCTTCAACCACTTCCTCTGGTAGCTCATTCTGTATACAGACCACCCTATGGGTGAAGAAGTTGCCCCTCAGGGTCTTACTCTGAAAAAGAGGGAGAGAAACATGGCATTTTGTACAGTGGTCTGTCAGTACATACCCGGCAGCTATGTGTCACTGCCCCAAGTGGAATTACACTGTTCCCATTTTCCACTGCTTGTGAGTTCTTGTGAGTTACTGCTGCCTCAGCCACCATCTCCCTTCATCTTCACTAGGGTTTGATTGCTTGGCAAACTTGGCACTGCTGGCGGTGCTGCGGCATGAGGTCAACTGCTACAACCAGCTGCTGCAAGTAGTTAATTCCTCACTGCACTCCCTATGCCAAGGGGTGAAGGGGAAGATTATCCTGACCCCCACACTGGAGGAGATGTACAACTGCTTCCTTAGCCTCAAGATGCCCAAACTTTGGCAGGTAAGTTGGTAAATTGGTTTATTATTGTCACATGTACCAAGACACAGTGAAAAGCTTTGTTCTGCATGGCATCCATACAGATTACTTTATCACATCACTGCTCTGTGGAAAAATAATAACACAACATGTTAACAGTTACCGAGAAAGCACTGTGCAGGTAGATAAAAGGTGCAAGGTCATTGCAAGGTAAGTCAGGAGTTCACCTTGTTATACCAGGTGACTTCAACAGTCTTAAAGTAGTCTTATAACTTTCTCATAAAAGCTGTCCTTGAGTCTGGAGGCATGTGCTTTCGAACTTTTGTATCTTCTACCCGGTGAGAGGAGCAAAAGAGAGAATGCCCAGGATATGTGGGGTCCTTGATCATGTTGCCTGTTTTCCCAAGGCAACGAAAAGTATAGACAAGAGTCCATGGAGGGGAAGCTCTATTCCATGATGTGCTGAATTTTCTTGCATTCTCAGACAAACAGTTGCCATACTAAAGATTAACTTTATTTGTCACATGGACATCAAAACAAGCAGTGAAATATGTCATTTGTGTCAATGGCCAACACAGTCTGTGGATGGTTGCTGGGGGCAGTTCAGTCTGCAAGTGTCAGCATGCTTTTGGTACCAACGTAATATACCCACCACTTACTAACCTTAACTCTTACGTCTTTGGAATGTGAAAGGAAGCTGAGCATCTGGAGGAAACTCTTGTGGTCATGGAGAGAATGTACACAGGCCTTACAGACAACAGCAGAACTGAACCCGTGTTACTGATGCTGTAAACCAGGACGCTATCTGCTGCACTACCATGCTGCCCTTATCAGGTCAAATGATTCTGATAGGATTCTTTCTGTGGTGCACCAATAAAAAATGGTGAGGATCAAAGGGGCCAAGCCAAATTTCTTTAAGCTCTTGAGGGAGTATAGGAAGTGTTGTACTTTCTTGGCCATGGCAGTGTGCATGGTGGAAGGAGGAACAAAGAGCTAAGGGAGTATAAACATTATTAAGCAGGAATGAGTTCAGAAAAGGTTTACAACAATGTAGCCAATACTTGAGGGCCTAAGTTTTCGGGAGATGTTAGGTAGGCTAGCATTTTATTCCTTGAAACATAGAAGACAATTTTATAGAGATATATAATACCATGAGGTGTATAAATAGAATGAATGCACACAGATATTTTCCGAGGTAAAGGGTATGAAAAACTTTGTTGGCACCTTGGTCAGCATGGATGAGTTGGGCTGAAAGTCTTGTTTCCATTTGTATTACTGTATGACTCTGACCAAGCCAGTAACTTTACATGATGTTACAGGATCGTGTCCATGGCATTCTCAAGGGTGATTGTGAGCAGCCAGAAGTTTTGGAACATATTGGCACCAATGGCGTAGGTAGACAAGGTGAGGAAGTCCTGAAGAGAGATTTTAGGGAGCTAGGTAGAAAGCTGAGAAACAGGTCCTCCAGGGTAGTAATCGCTGGATTGCTGCCTGTGCCACATGCCAGAGAGAGTAAGAATAGGATGATTTGGCAGGTGAATGTGTGGCTGAGGAATTGGTGCAGGGGGCAGGGGTTCAGATTTATGGATCATTGGGATCTCTTCTGAGGAAGATATGACCTGTACAAAAGTGACAGGTTACACAACTTAAGGGGGTCCAATATCATTGCGGGCAGGTTGGCTGGAGTTGTTCGGGTAGGTTTAAATTAATTTGGCAGGGTGATGGGAACCACAGAGATGGTGATAAAGATGAGGTAGTTGGTTTACAAAGAAAGGCAATGTGCAGTGAGACTCCTAGCAAGGGCAATATTACAGTCAACAGGATGAGTTGCAACATAAAAGGCAGACAAAATTGAAAAAGGTGAATACAAGACTAAAGGTGTTACATTTGAAAGCGCACAATATACAGAATAAGGTCAATGAACTTGTAGCACAGTTGCAGATTGGTAAGTATGATGTAGACATCACTGAATCATGGTTGAAAGAAGATTATAGCTGGGAAAGGACAGGCAGGAAGGCAGAGGGGGTGGCTCTGTTGGTAAAAAATGAAATTAAATTATTTGAAAGAAGTGACTGAGGGTCAGAAGATGAATCATTCTGGATAGAGCTAAGGAACCACAAGGGTAAAAAGACCCTGATGGGAGTTACATACAGACTCCCAGACAGTAGTAAGGATGTGGTCTACAAGTTACAACGGGAGTTTGAAAATGCATGCCAAAAGGGCAATGTTACAATAGTCATGGGCAATTTCAATATGCAGGTAGATTGGGAAAATCAGGTTGATGCGGGATTCCAAGAGGGGGAATTTCTAGAAGGCCTATGAGGTGTTATTTAGAGCAGTTCTTGGTTGAATCTACTGGGGGATCAGCTATTCTAAGTTGGGTGTTGTGCAATGAAATGGAACTGATTAGAGAGCTTGAAGTAAAAGAACTCTTAGGGGCAAGTGATCGTAATATGATCGAGTTCACCCTGAAATTTGAGAAGGAAAAGCCTAAGTCAAATGTATCAGTATTACAGTGGAGTAAAGGGAATTACAGAGGCATGAGAGAGGAGTTGGCCAGAATAGATTGGGAAAAATCACTGGCAGGGATGATGGCAGAGCAGCAATGGCTGGAATGTCTGGAAGCAATTCGGAAGGCAGAGGATATATACATCCCAAAGAGGAAGAGGTATTCTAAAGGAAAGATGACACAACCATGGCTAACAAGGTAAGAGAAAGCCAACATAAAAGCCAAAGAGAGGGCATATAATAGAGCAAAAGTTAGTGGGAAGTTAGAGGCTTGGGAAGCTTTTAAAAACCAACAGAAGGCAACTAAAAAAAAGTCATTAAGAAAGTAAAGATAGAATGTGAAAATAAGCTAGCCAGTAATACTAAAAAAGGATGCCAACAGTTTCTTCAGATACATAAAGTGTAAAAAAGGGGTGTAACTCTCGCTTCGGCTAGCAGCTTAATATAGGGGGTGATAGCCCCTGTCCTGGCCAAACTTAAAAAAAATCTTGTTTGGGTGGATGCTGCACGATGTGTTCCCTGTTACAAATCAGTACCCCGAAATAACAAACAGTACACAATTGCAATTAAACGATTAAGCTTTATAATTCTTACTTTGACTATATGGTTATAAAGACAATGAAAACAAAAGAAAAAAGGCCCATTCTTATGAAACAGTCCACAGTGAGCTCCACAATGTTGGACCTCACTGATAAGCCGGTCTTCCACCATCAACCTCCTCCGATTGTCGCTGCTCTTCGGACCCTCTCTCCAAGTCCACTCCATCCGGTGGTCTACCAACTCCCTCCATTCACGTCTTCTCTCCTCATCTCTCCCCAGCAAAAGACTGCGAAAATTTCTCTTCCAGACTCACAAGAAAGAACGACAGCATTCCAAACCCTGTTATCTCTAGTCATAACCCAAACATTGCTGCTACAGAGAAACCACTACATTATTAGTGAAACCTTACAGCATGTTACAGAGGCAAGAGTGGATATTGGACTGCAGGAAAACGATGCTGGAGGAGTAGTAATGGGAGACAAGGAAATGGTGGATGAACTGAATAAGTACTTTGCATCAGTCTTCACTGTGGAAGACATTAGCAGTATGGAGGACGTTCCAGCTGTCGGGGGTCATGAAGTATGTGAAGTTACCATTACTAGAGAGAAGGTGCTTAGGAAACTGAAAGGTCTGAAGATAGATAAGTCACCTGGATCAGATGGTGTACAGGGTTCTGAAAGAGAAGGGCATGGAGATGTCAGTAATGATCTTTCAAGAATCACTAGATTCTGGAATGGTTCCAGAAGTCTGGAAAATTGCAAATGTCACACGACTCTTCAAGAGGGGAGAGAGACAGAAGAAAAGAAACGATAGGCCGGTTAGTCTGACCTCAGTGGCTGGGAAGATGTAGGAGTTGATTGTTAAGGATGTGGTTTCAGGTACATGGAGGGACATAATAAAATAGGCCATAGTTAGCATGGTTTCCTCAAGAGAAAATCTTGTCTGACGAATCTGTTGGGAATTTTTGAAGCAAAAATTTCTTAACAAGCAGGATAGACAAAGGAGGATGGGTTGATGTTGTGTACTTAGATTTTCAGAAGGCCTTTGACAAGGCAGCGTCATCTTCTTCTTCTTCTGACTTCTAATGGCGGTTGGCAGTCCAACTTAAAGGTGCATTACTGGCACCAACTGGACCGAAGTGTGGTGTGGAGAGTTGGGAAATAAAACCCTTACTAGTTCTTTACCAAATGAAAACTAAGTTACCCCAAAAAGCCCTATAGATTGAAAATGAGACAATATAGTAATTAAGTTAAAGTCACTCCCATAACTTAAAGCTTTTAAATGAAAACTATCAACCGTTAAAGATAGTTGTGCAGCCTGCATTTGCTTTCTTTCAACCTTAGACGCTTCACATTGTAAAAGAATATGTTCAGTTGTTTCATTACGATGACAAAACCCACACACCCCAGGGAGATACTTTCCAACAAGATATAAGGAATAATTTCGCCTAGTATGGCCAATTCTAAGGCGAGCCAATATAATTTCTTCCTTTCTTGTTTTTCCCCCTTCTCCCGTCAATCCAACAGTTTAATGTATTCTGTAAATGTGTCTTGCCTTATGCCCATTATCCCACAAGTCTCGCCATAATCCCTAGATTTCAGCCCCAGCAAACCCTCAGCTTCTGATTTGCTAAGCAGAATGTCAATATCCGCAGTTGAACTTTTGACAGCTTCTTTAGCCAATCAACTCATTCATTCCCCTCAATACTTCCTTGTGCAGGAATAAGGCATGTAAGCCAAAACCTTGAATATGAAATAAAGTTTGAAGAACTTCCAGCAGTAACTCTGACCTATTGCTAGAATGACCTGTTTTAGAACTAGTCAAAACCGAAAACAAATCTGAGCAAATTATAACTTTGCAAGGACAAATTTCCTCCACCCACTGTAAGCCCAAAATGACAGTAACCAATTCTGCTGTATATATTGATAAATGGTTAGTAAAACATTTCTTTATTATTACCTACAATCCAGACAAAAAAACAGCCACACCAACATTCCCAGATTCCCAAGAGAAAATCTGCAGATGCTGGAAATCCAAGCAACACACACAAAATGCTAGAGGAGCTCAGCAGGACAGGCAGCATCTGTGGAAAAAAGTGTAGTCAAAGTTTTGGGCAGGAAAAAAAAACATAGAGAAACTACAGCACAGAAACAGGCCTTTTGGCCCTTCTTGGCTGTACCAAACCATTTTCTGCCTAGTCCCACTGACCTGCACACGGACCATATCCCTCCATACACCTCCCATCCATGTATCTGTCCAATTTATTCTTAAATGTTAAAAAAGAACCCGCATTTACCACCTCATCTGGCAGCTCATTCCATACTCCCACGACTCTCTGTGTGAAGCCCACCCCCCCCAATGTTCCCTTTAAACTTTTCCCCTCTCACCCTTAACCCATGTCCTCTGGTTTTTTTCTCCCCTTGCCTCAGTGGAAAAAGCCTGCTTGCATTCACTCTATCTATACCCATCATAATTTTATATACCTCTATCAAATCTCCCCTCATTCTTCTACGCTCCAGGGAATAAAGTCCTAACCTATTCAACCTTTCTCTGTAACTGAGTTTCTCAAGTCCTGGCAACATCCTTGCAAACCTTCTCTGCACTCTTTCAACCTTATTTATATCCTTTCTGTAATTTGGTGACCAAAACTGAACACAATACTCCAGATTCGGTCTCACCTTATACAACCTCATCATAACATTCCAGCTCTTATACTCAATACTTTGATTAATAAAGGCCAATGTACCAAAAGCTCTCTTTACGACCCTATCTACCTGTGATGCCACTTTTAGGGAATTTTGTATCTGTATTCCGAGATCCCTCTGTTCTACTGCACTCCTCAGTGCCTTACCATTAACCCTGTATGTTCTACCTTGGTTTGTCCTTCCAACATGCAATACCTCACACTTGTCAGTATTAAACTCCATCTGCCATTTTTCAGCCCATTTTCCCAGCTGGTCCAAGTCCCTCTGCAGGCTCTGAAAACCTTCCTCACTATCTACTACACCTCCAATCTTTGTATCATCAGCAAATTTGCTGATCCAAGTTACCACATTATCATCCAGATCATTGATATAGATGACAAATAACAATGGATCCAGCACTGATCCCTGTTGCACACCACTAGTCACAGGCCTCCACTCGGAGAAGCAATTCTCTACTACCACTCTTTGGCTTCTTCCATTGAGCCAATGTCTAATCCAATTTACCACCTCTCCATGTATACCTAGCGACTGAATTTTTCTAACTAACCTCCCATGGAGGACTTTGTCAAAGGCCTTACTGAAGTCCATGTAGACAATATCCACTGCCTTCCCTTCATCCACTTTCCTGGTAACCTCCTCGAAAAACTCCAATAGATTGGTCAAACATGACCTACCACACACAAAGCCATGTTGACTCTCCCTAATAAGTCCCTGTCTATCCAAATGCTTGTAGATTCTTAGTACTCCCTCCAATAACTTACCTACTACCGACGTTAAACTTACCGGCCTATAATTTCCCGGATTACTCTTCGATCCTTTTTTAAGCAACGGAACAACATGAACCACTCTCCAATCCTCCGGCACCTCACCTGTAGACAGCGACATTTTAAGTATTTCTGCCAGGGCCCCTGCAATTTCAACACTAGTCTCCTTTAAGATCCGAGGGAATACCCTGTCAGGTTCCGGGGATTTATCCACTTTAATTTTCCTCAAGACAGCAAGCACCTCCTCCTTTTCAATCTGTACGGTTTCCATGATCTCACTACTTGTTTCCCTTAATTCCATAGACTTCATGCCAGTTTCCTTAGTAAATACAGACGCACAAAACATATTTAAGATCTCCCCCATTTCCTTGTTTCCGCACATAGCCGACCACCCTGATCTTCCTGAGGACCAATTTTATCCCTTAGAATCCTTTTGCTCTTAATATACCTGTAAAAGCTCTTTGGATTATCCTTCACTTTGACTGCCAAGGCAACCTCATGTCTTCTTTTAGCCCTCCTGATTTCTTTCTTAAGTATTTTCTTGCACTTCTTATACTCCTCAAGCATCTTATTTACTCCCTGTTTCCTATACATATCATACAACTCCCTCTTCTTCTTTATCAGAGCTGCAATATTTCTTGAGAACCAAGGTTCCTTATTCCTATTCACTTTGCCTTTAATCCTGACAGGAACATACAAACTCTGCACTCTCAAAATTTCTCCTTTGAAGGATTCCCACCTACCAATCACGCTTTGTCCCAATCCACGCTTTTTAGATCCTTTCTCATTTCTTCAAATTTGGCCTTCTTCCAGTTCAGAACCTCAACCCTAGGACCAGATCTATCCTTGTCCACGATCAAATTGAAACTAATGGTGTTATGATCACTGGAACCAAAGTGCTCCCCTACACACACTTCCGTCACTTGTCCTAACTCGTTTCCGAACAGGAGATCCAATATTGCATCCCCTCTAGTTGGTCCCTCTATATATTGATTTAGAAAACTTTCCTGAACACATTTTACAAACTCTAAACCATCTAGACCCCTAACAGTATGGGAGTCCCAATCAATATATGGAAAATTGAAATCCCCTACCACCACAACTTTATGTTTCCTGCAGTTGCCTGCTATCTCTCTGCAGATTTGCTCTTCCAATTCTCGTTGACTATTGGGTGGTCTGTAATACAATCCCACTAATGTGGCCATACCTTTCCTGTTTCTCAGCTCCACCCATAAGGACTCAGTAGACAAGCCCTCTAATCTGTCCTGCCTGAGCACTGCTGTAATATTTTCCCTAACAAGCAATGCTACTCCCCCACCTTTCATTCCTCTGCCTCTATCACATCTGAAACATCGGAACCCTGGAATATTAAGCTGCCAGTCCTGCCCCTCCTGTAGCCAAGTTTCACTAATTGCTATAACGTCATAATTCCACGTGTCAATCCACGCCCTCAACTCATCCGCCTTCCCCGCAATACTCCTAGCATTGAAATATATACATCTCAGAAGATTTTTACCACCACTCACAACCTTTCTATCAGCGGATTTGCTTGAACTTTTAACATCATTTATTTTCACCCCAGCCACACTGTCAGCTCTGGCATGCTGGTTCCCATCCCTCTGCAAATCTAGTTTAAAGCCTCCCCAACAGCACTAACAAACCTCCCTGAAAGGATATTGGTCCCCCTGTAGTTCAAGTGTAACCCGTCTCTCTTGTACAGATCCCACCTGCCCCAGAAGAGGTCCCAATGATCCTGAAATCTGAAACCCTGCCCCCTACACCAGTTCCTCAGCCACTTGTTCATCCTCCAGAGCATCCTATTCCTACCCTCACTGGCACCTAGCACAGGTAGCAATCCTGAGATTACCACCCTTGAGGACTGGAGAAAGAAAAGGATGAGGGGTAGATTTAAAAGGTGGGGAGGGGAGAGAGAAACATAAGGTGATAGGTGAAACCTGGAGGGGGAGGGATGAAGTAAAGAGCTGGGAAGTTGATTGGTGAAAGAGATACAGGGCTAGAGAAAGGGGACTTTGATAGAAGAGGACAGAAGGCCATGTAAGAAATAAAAGGGGGAGGAGCACCAGAGGGAGGTGATGGGCAGGCAAGGAGATAAAGTGAAAGAGGTAAAAGGGAACGATGAAGGAATTGGGATTGCATTACCACGTTCAAGAAATTGATGTTAATGCCATCAAGTTGGAAGCTACCCAGACAGAATATAAGGTGTTGTTCCTCCAACTTGAGTGTGGCCTCATTGTGACAGTAGAGGAGGTCATGGACTGACCTATCGGAATGGGAATGGGATGTGGAAGTAGCCACTGGCAGATCCTGCTTCTTCTGGCGGATGGAGCGTAGGTGCTCGGCGAAGCGGCCTCCCAATCTACATCGGGTCTCACGGACATACAGGCCACACCAGGATCACCAGACACAGTATATGACCCCAACAGACTCACAGTTGAAGTGTCACCTCACCTGAAGGACTGTTTGAGGCCTTGAATGGTAGGGAGGTGTAGGGCAGGTGTAGCACTTGTTCCACTTGCAAGGATAAGTGCCAAGAGGGAGAACAGTGGGGAGGGATGAATGGACAAGGGAATTGTGTTGGGAGTGATCTCTGCAGAAAGCAGAAAATGGGGGGAGGGAAAAAATGTGCTTGGTGGTGGGATCCTGTTGGAGATAGCGGAAGTTCCGGAGAATTATGTGCTGGACACAGAGGCTGGTGAGTTGGTAGGTGAGGACAAGAGGAATGCTGTTGAGGGCAGTGTTGATGGTGGAGGAGGGGAAGCCACTTTATTTGAAAAAGGAGAAAATCTCCTTTGTTCTGGAATGAAAACCTTATACTGAATGCAAATGTGGCAGAGACAGAGGAATTGAGAGAAAGGGATGGCATTTTTACAAGTTACAGGGTTGGAAGAGGTATAGTCCAGGTAGCTGTTGAGAGTCTGTGGGTTTATAAGAGACATCGGTAGATAAGCTGTCTCCAGAGATAGAGGCAGTGAGATCAAGAAAGGGGAGGGAGGTGGCAGAAATGGACCAGGTAAATCTGAGGGCAGGGTGGAAGCTGGAGGCAAAGTGGATGAAGTTGACAAACTCCACGTGGGTGCAGGAAGCAGCACCAACGCAGTCGTCGATGTAGCACAGGAAAAGTGGGAGACAAACACCTGTGTAGGCTTGTAACATAGACTGTTCCACTTAGCTGACAAAAAGGCAGGTTTAGCTGGGACCTGTGCGAGTGCCCATGAAGGAAGTGGGAGGAGCCAAAGGAGAAATTATTAAGAGTGAGGACAAGTTCCACTAGATGGAGGAGAGTGGTGGTGGAGGGAAGCTGGTTGGGTCTGGTGTCCAGAAAGGAATAGAGAGCTTTGAGGCCTTTCTGATGGGGGATGAAGGTGTAAAGAAACTGGAAATAAGATGATGGAGCCAGGGTACTTGAAATCATTGCGTATGAAGTGTCATGTATGTAGGTAGGAAGGTAGAAAGGGACTGAACTGGGTTGGCGGGGGGAATAAAACTGAGTCAAGGTATGCCGATATGGGTTCAGTCTACCTGGATAAGCGGGTTTGTAGATCTTGGATTGGAGGTAGAAATGGAAGGTGCAGTGTGTGGGAACTATGAGGTTGGTGGCAGTGGATGGGAGATCCCCAGAGCTAATCAGGTCAGGGATGGTGTGGGAAACAATGGCCTGGCACTCCTTCGAGGAATCCTGTTCGAGGGGTAAGTAAGAGGAGGTTCTTGAGAGTCGTCATTGGACTTCACCAAGGTAGAGGTCAGTCTGCCAGACTAACCCTTTGTCTGCGGGTTTGATGGTGAGGTTAGGATTAGTGCGGAGGGAGTGGAGAGCAGAGTGTTTGGAAGAGGTCAGGTTTGAATTGGAGAGAGGTGTGCTGACGGCTGATGTCCCATTGACAGTTGGCAATGAAAAGATCCTGAGCAGGCAGAAGCCGAGGGCGGGGTGTCCAGGAAGAGGAGGAGGGTTGAAGACAGGAGAAGGGATCATCAGTGCGGGGTGGAGAATCCTTGCCAAAGAAGTACGCTCAGAGATGGAGGTGGTGGAAGAAAAGCTGAGCATCATGACGGGCTAGTTAAATTATCTTTTGATCCATCAATAAAAATGTTTAACATATCACAATAATTTTCTTTAACATATTGATGAACCGACAGACTCTAAGGCATATCAGGATCCTTGGACTTCATTAAATCATGCAACCTAAAATCAACTAAAGTCATTGGAAAAAAAAACAATGTGGGGTTACTGAAAAAGCTACAGTGGGACATATTGCATAATGCAGCAAACCGATATTCCTAGCATAATAAGAACCCAGCCACCCAAAACTAAAAGTACTCTTCTTGTGATGTTCCCAACAGTCTTCCTCACACTTTTTACAAGGTGATCATTTCTCTGCCCCCTCATATTAATCCAGTACGTAAACATCAACTTCACCCTCTGCAACTGTAAGAGTAATTGTCCCATTTCAACCAGTAAAGCCAAAACGGGAGATGGCCTTACTGCACCACAACCAGTCTTGAACCACATCCAAACATGAGACTGCTTAACAATATGGTGTTACAGGAAAGATTCTGGCATGGATAAAGCAGTGGCTGATCGGCAGGAGGCAAAGGGTGGGAATAAAAGGAGCCTTTTCTGGTTGGCTGCTGGAGACAAGGGTCTGTGTTGGGACCAATTATTTTTACGTTATATGTCAATGATTTGGATGAAGGGTGTTTATGACTCTGGGCCTGTATTCACGAGAATTCAGAAAAATGAAGGGTGACCTCATTGAAACCTATTGAATGGTGGAAGAGTGATAGAGTGGATGTGGAAAGGATGCTTCCGATGGTAGGAGCACCTAAGATCAAAGGACATGTCCTCAACATAGAGGGGCATTCTTTTAGAATGGAGATAAGAACATTAGAACATAAGAAATAGGAGCAGGAGTAGGCCATCCGGCCCATTGAGCCTGCCCTGCCATTCAATAAGATCATGACTGATCTGTCCATAAACTCAGCTCCATCTACCTGCCTTTTCCTCATAACCCTTAATTCCCCTACTATGTAAAATCCTATCTAACTGTTTCTTAGATATATTTAGTGAAGAAGCCTCAACTGCTTCCCTGGGCAGAGAATTCCACAGATTCACCACTCTCTGGGAAAAACAGTTTCTCCTCATCTCTGTCCTAAATCTTCTCCCCTGAATCTTGAGGCAATGTCCCCTAGTTCTTGTCTGACCTACCAATGGAAACAACTTTCCTACTTCTATCTTATCCATCCCTTTCAAAATTTTGTATGTTTCTGTAAGATCCCCTCTCATTCTTCTGAACTCCAGACAGTATAGTCCCAGGCGACTCAGTCTCTCCTCATAGGTTAACCCCTTCATCCCTTGAATCAACCTGGTAAACCTCCTCTGCGCTGCCTCCAAAGCCAGCATATCCTTCTTCAAGTATGGAGACCAGAACTGCACACAGTACTCCAGGCCCTGTATAGTTGCAGCCTGACCTCGCTGCTCTTGAATTCAATCCCTCTAGCAATGAGGGCCAACAATGAGGAAGAATTTTTTAACTAGACAATAGTGAATCTGTGGAATCCTCTGCCACAGGCAGCTGTGGAGGCCAAGACTTTGTGTATATTTAAGGCAGAGATTGATAAATTCTTGATTGGTAAGGACATGAATAGATAAAGGGGGGAGGCAGGAGACTGGGGCTGAGAGAAAAAATGGATCAGCCATGATGAAATAGTGAAGAAGACTCAAAGGGCCAAATGGCCTAATTCTGCTCCTATATCTTATGGTCTTATGACTCATTATCCTATCAAGTCATGCTTGCTGTTGCTTTGGATAAGGACTGTGAGAACGTTTTAATGTGGTTGATGGAACAGTTAAGCTGATTACACTTTACAATGTTACGCTGTATTTTTAGCATCAGTTTTCTTGCAGCAAGAATCACAGAGAGCCAGATACTTCTTGAGTGATGGCTCCAGAAGTAACTTCATTAAAAATAGACAGGCTGATTAAAACTGTGCATGACACTTTTCAATCTGGTGTTTACCACCATGTATCCTTCCACCCAGCTCCATTCATATGACTCATGCAAGCCTCTTGGGTCATGGATTGATGACCTCGTAGATCGAGTGAACTTTTTCAGGACCTGGTCGGTGCAGTTCGTGGCAGGTGCTCAGCAGAGGTAAGATCAGTGCGAACCCGGGGTCCACCTTCAGGAAAAATCCTCAGCCCTCGGGCAGATCCACAAACTCAAATTCATAACCTGACCCCTGGGAAATTAGCTGAACTCCAGATGTCAACCACACAAAGCCAAACACTTGACACCCATTCAACCCTAGAACATAGAATATAGAGTGCAAAACAAGAACAGGCCCTTGCTGAATGAAACTAAATATCTTTGGCCTTGGTATGATCCAAATCCCTCCATTTCCTATGTGACTTCCCTAACTAACACCTCTATTATATCTGCTTTCACCACCATCCCTAGCAACACATTTCAGACACACACCGCACTACGTAAAAATAACATCTCCGTACTTCTCCTTTGAACTTTCCCCCTCTAACTTTAAATGCATGCTCTCTAGTACTTGACATTTCCTTCCTGGGACAAAGATTCTGAATGTCTACTCCATGTATGTCACACACAATTTTATAGACCTCTATCATGTATCTCCTCAGCTTGACGCTCCAGGCAGTATAATCCAAGTTTGTTCAACCTCTCCTTAGAACTGATGCCCTCTATTCCAGGCAACCTCCTGGTAAACCTCTTCTGTGTGCTTTCAAAATCCTCCACGTCCTTCCTCTATGCAGCAACCAGAACTGCCACGATACTTCATGTGCAGCCTATCCTGTGTTTTATCTTGCTGCGACATGACTTCCTTACTTTAAGCTCAGTGCCCCAACCCCAATCAATGAAGGCAAGCATGATGCCTTGTTTACCACCCTATCTAGTCATGTGACCACTTTCGGGGCGCTGTGGACTTGACCCCAAGATCCCTCTGACATCAATATTGTTAAATGTCCCCTTCCATTGCCCTTCTCACTTCAAATGCAAGTCCTCTGGTATTTGACATTTCTTTAGTTCCCTGTTGATTGAAATATATCCTGGGTGTCAATGTACTTGGTATGATTCAGATGTCTTTACTTTTCAATATCACTGCAGGATTGTGGTTCTTCAAGAGAGATCTGCATCCCAGCGGAGTGTTACCCAGCAGACCTGTAACGTGAACCCATCTGCCTTCTGGCTTTCAGCATTCTTCTCTCCACAGGGTAAGCCACTGACACGGCTATGCGATCCGAGGCTGAGCATTCATACTGTACTGTCTCTAAGGCTGGGCACTCACACTGTACAGGGTCTGGAAGTGGGTACTCACATTGAACTAGGTCTGTAATGGGTCTGATACTGGAGACTCACGCAGTAATGGAAACAGGACTGGGCATTCACATTGTAGCAGGTGTGGGAATCCGGCCAGTTCCACTGGACCACTGGCTAAACCCTTCCCCCAGACCAGACACTGACCCAGAACCAGATGTTGGGCCCAGACAGGAAGTGACCCCAGAGTGGATATTAACCACACACCCCCCCCCCACAAACTGGACATTGATTCCAGACCACATATTGACCCCAAATCAGATATTGATCCCTGGACTGAGACTCCTACAATGAATCATCTTCACCTGCACCATGGATGAGTTGTTGAGGTGAAGTAATTGGCTTGGCTTGAAATTATTGACCATCTTTGCAGGATTCCTGGTGGCTCTATTACAGAACCATGCCCGGAAACATGGTGTGCCGATGGATTCTCTCACCTTCAGCTTCCACATCCTGCCCTTCAGTGAGGACACTGAGGATCATTCCAGCCCCACAAAGCATCGATCCAATACCTGGACGAAAGCCTTTAAGGTAGGTGCAGGAAGCAACCTCACCACATGGTTGTGGGCACATTGTGAAGTACGTTCAGAGTTCTTGGCATAGAATCATGCCACTTCGCCCAACTTGCCCATGCTGACCAATGGGAACTATTGGGTACTAATCCCATCTGCCAGCACTTGGTCCATCTCCCTCTATGCCTACATGGTTCAGGTGCTCATCTGGACATTTCGTAAATACTGTCAGTAACCCAGCATCAACCAGTCTCACAGACTGCCAGTACTCACCACTCTCTGCGTAAAAATAGAACATAGATCCCTACAGCACAGTCTAGGCCCCTTGACCTACAATGTTGTGCTGACCTTTTAACCTACTCTTAAGATCCATCTAACTCTTCCCTCCCACATAGCTCCATCATTTTCCTATCATCCATGCCTATCTAAGAGTTTCTTAAATACTTCTAATATATCTGCATCTACTACCACCACCCCTGGCAGGGTGTTCCATGCACTCATCATTCTCTGTGTAAAAAAAAACTACCCCTCTACCCCTGACCTGCCCCCCTATACTTTCCTCCAATTACCTTAAAATTATGCCCCTTGGTATTAGCCGTTTCTATCCTGGAGAAGAAGCCTCTGGCTATCCTCTCGATGTATGCCTCTTATTATCATCTTGTACACCTCTATCAAGTTGCCTCTCTTCCTCTTTTGCTCCAAAGAGAAAAGCTTTAGCTCACTCAACATATCCTCATAAGACACGCTCTCTAATCAGGCAGCATCCTGCTAAATCTCCTCTGCACCATCTCTAAAGCTTCTACATCCTTCCTATGATGAGGCAACCGGAACTGAACACAATATTTCAAGTGTGGTCTAACTAATCTTTTATAGAGCTGCAACATTACCTTGTGGCTTTTGAACTCAGTCTTATGACTAATGAAGGCCAACACCCCATATACCTTCTTAACCACCCTATCAACTTACTAAAATCCATATACATCACATTTACTGCTCTACCTTTATCAATGTGCTTTGCCACATCCTCAAAGAATCCAGTCAAGCTCATGAGGTATGACTTGCCACTCACAAAGCCAGGCTGACTATCCTGAATCAGACCATGCTTCTCTAAATGCTCATATATCCTGTCTCTGAGAATTTTAAATAGTTTGGCCCCCACCAAATTAGGACTCACTGATCTATAATTCCCAAGGTTATCCCTTCTCCCTTTTTTGAAATATGGAATAACATTTGCCTCCCTCTAATCATATGATACTGTTCCTGGGCCAGTGAGGATGCAAAGATCTTCGCCAAAAGCACAGTAATCTCTTTCCTTATTTCCTGAATATCCCACCCAGCCCCAGGGACTTATCTATCCTAATGTTTTTCAAATCTTCCAGTACATCCTCTTTCTAAACGTCAAAATATTCTAACATATCAGCTTGTTTTGTGCTCTCCTCACAAACGTCAAGGTCCTCTCACTGGGCAATACTGAAACAAGGTATTCATTAAGCACCTCCCCTATCTCCTCCGAATCTGTGCACGTTTCATCTTCTATCCCTGATCAGTCCTACCCTCATTCTAATTGTCCCCTGTTCTTCACAAGGCTTCACAGCCTTGGGGGTTTTCCTCAATCCTGTCCACCAAGCCCTTTTATGAACCTCCTATCTCTCCTAAATCAATTCTTCAGTTCCTTCCTGGCTACCTGGTATCTCTCTAGAATCCTGTCTGACTCTTGCTTTCTAAATCGTAAGTAAGCTTTTTACTTCCTCTTGAAAAGATGTTCCACATTTCCTGTCAACCATGCTTCCTTCCCCCTACCATCATATCCCTGCCTCAGAAGGACAAACCTATCAAGAACCCTATGCAGGGCTCCTTAAACAACATCCACATTTCCGTTGTGTATTTTCCTGTGTACATCCATTCCAAATTTATGCTACCAAGTTCATTTCTAATTACATCATAATGCACCCTCCCCCAAATAAGTACTTTCTCATACCGTCTCCTCCTATCTGTGTACAAAGCTATGGTAAAGATCAGAGAGCTGTAGGCACTGTCTTCAAAATACACACCCTCTGAAAGGTCTGACACCTGACCTAGTTCATTGCCTAGCACCAGATGCAGTATGGTCTTTCCAGTCAGCCTGTCTACATATTGTGTCAGGAATTTATCCTGGACACATCTAGCAAATTCCACCCCATTTAAACCATTTGCACTAAGGAGGTGCCATTCAGTATTAGGGATGTTGAAGTCACCCATGACAATAACCCTATTATTTTTGCACCTTTTCAAAATCTACCTCCAAATCTGCCCTCAATGTCTCTATTGCTATGGGGGTGGGGGTCTATAGAATATTCCTTATAAAACGACTGCTCCCTTCCCGTTTCTGACTTCCACCCTCACTGAATCAGTTGACAGTCCCACCGTGACATCCTCCCTTTCTGCAGCTGTAATACTAAACTCGACTGGCAATGCATTCCCTGACTCTGTTACCTTCAAGCCCATTCCGCTTGAAACATTGAAACCTTGGGACACTCAGCAGCCATTCCTGCCCTTGTGACAGCCAGATCTCTGTAATGGCTAAAATGTCATAGTTCTGTATACTGATCCATGCTCTAAGTTCATCACCCTTATTCCTGATACTTTGTGCATTAAAATAGACACACTTCAACCCAGCCCATTGATGCAATTTTGCCCTACCAACTGCCTCTGTCACACTGTCCTATCACTCTGGTTCCCAACCCCTGCCAAAAAAAGAAAAAGATTCTATTCATATTCCTTCTAAATCTCTTCCCCTGACCCTAAACCTATGTCCTCAATTTTTATTATCCTCTGATGTGGGAGAAATTCCTCCAATCTATCCCCTCAAATCCCAGGATGGGTTCTGGGGGTGTACACAGGGCAGGGTCTGATGGACAGAGTGAGCTCTTTTCCATATGATTGGCTTCAAACAATATTCTGCTTACAGGGCAGAGCTGCTCCAGATGATGGGGCTGTGCTGTTTGGTTTTTACTTGGATGGTGCCTCCTGGGACCCCAAGGCAGAGACACTGAAGGACTGCCATGTGGGCCAGAGATTCTGCAAAATGCCTGCAATACACTTCCTGCCTGTAAAGGTGAGACCTTAACTGAACTGCGAACATTTTTCAAGTTCAAAGTAAATTTATTATACAAGTACATACCCTGTTTATGTAACCATATACCACCCTAAGATTCCTTTTTGTGGGCATACTGAATAAATCCAATAAGTATAATAGAATTAATGAAAACCTATAGCAACAGGGTGGACAACCAGTGTGCAAAAGACAACAAACTGTGAAAATACAAAAAGAAAAAAATAAAATAAATAATAATAATAAATAAATAAATTTCGAGAACATGTGATGAAGAGTCCTTGAAAGTGAGTCCATAGGTTGTGGGAAGAGTTCAGTGATGGGCGAGTGAAGTTGAGTGAAGTTATCCTCTATGGTTCAAGAGCCTGATAGTTGAGGGGTAGTAACTGTTCCTAAACATGCTGGTGTGAGTCCTGGGACTCCTGTACCTTCCTGATGGCAGCAGTGAGAAGGGAGCATAACCTGGATGGTGTGTGTCCTTGATGATGGATGCTGCTTTCCTGTGACAATGTTCTGTGTAGATGTGCTCAGTGGTGGGCAGGGATTTACCCTGATGGACTGGGCTGCATCCACTACTTTTTGTAGGATTTTCCTTTCGAGGACATTGGTGTTTGCATACCAGGCTATGATGCAACCAATCAATATACTCTCCACCACACATCTATAGAAGTTTCTCAAAGTTTTAGATGCCATCCCAAATCTTTGCAAACTTGTCAGGAAGTCGAGGTGCTACCATGCTTTCTTCATAATTGCACTTACACACTGGGCCCAGGACAGGTCCTCTGAAATGATAACTTTAAGGTACTTAGAGTTGCTGAACCTCTTCACCTCTGATCCCCCAATGAGGACTGACTCATGGACCTCCGGTTTCCTCCTCCTGAAGACAATAATCAGCTCCTTGGTCTTGCTGACATTGAATAAGAGGCTTTTGTTGTGGTAACACAGCCAGAGTTTCAATCTCTGTCCCATATGGAGATTCATCACCACCTTTGATCTGGCCAATGACCATGGTGTCATCAGCAAACTTAAATATAGCATTGGAGTTGTGCTTAGCCTCACAGTCATAAGTGTAAAGTGAGTAGATTAGGAAGCTAAGCTCACAGTTTTGTGGTTCATCTGTGCTGATGGAGATTGAGGAGGAAATGTTGTCAATTTGAACTGACTGGGGTCTGCAAGTGAAGAAATCAAGGACAATTGCACAAGGAGGTATTGAAGCCACGGTCTTGAAACTTATTGATTAGCTTTAAGGGGATGATGGTACTGAATGCTGAGCTGTAATCAATGAAGGGCATCCTGATGTATGCACCTTTGCTATCCAGATGTTCCTGGCTTGAGTAAAGAGCCAATGAAATAGCACCTGCTATGGACCTGTTGTGCCAGTAGGTAAATTGGAGCAGATCCAAGTTGCTTCTCAGACATAGGGTCTGTACTGAGATGTCCCCAGGGAAGGACCGGAGCCAATAGGAACCCAAGCACTTATACTAAGCCCTTTGTGACAAATGAGAGGATTTTATGCCTTGTAGTTGGTCTGGATATGATCTTTTACCCAGAGGTGAAAAGTCAGTGTCCAGCACAGCACAGTGGCAGGCAGCCCTGTCTTGTAAATTCTTACAATCTCAGCAGCAGAGGTAAGGAGATACTTGATTAGTTGTGGAGTGAAAGGTTAATGGGATGGGTAGGAAGATAAAGATGAGATAACTAGCAGATCCTATTAAATGGAAGAGTGGATTCAAAGGGTTGAATGACAACTTCTGATTCTAAAGTTCACCATCAGTATGTGATACATGAAAGTTCACGATCAGTCTATGATATGTGAAAATTCACCATCAGTCTGTGATGTATGAAAGTATATTGTTCGTTTGTGATATCTAAAAGTTCAATGTTAGCGTGTGATGTTTAGAAGTTCATTATTAGTAATACTTGATGCAAGAATATGCAATTAAAAACATTTTTATCTCATTTCAGGTTGACAGCCAAAAGGGATTGTCCAGGCTGGTGAAGGACTCTCCAGTAGGGGATCGGTATTACGAATGTCCCATGTACAGGACCTCTCAGCGAGCTGGCTCCCTCTCCACTACTAGCCTGTCTTCTACCTTTATAATTGCAGTCCACCTCCCCACTGCCCTGCCTGCCGATCACTGGGTGTTGCGGGGCGTGGCCCTTGTGTGCCAGATGGACAATTGACCATTCTGGCTGTATCTCCTCTCTCCTTCCAAGGAGAAAATCCAAGGGTGATTCAAGATCACCTTTCTCAATCAGCCCCTAATTCCATGATCCTGATTGCATTATTCCACCTTCTCTGCTTCCTCTAGGTTTCCAATATCCTTCTCTCTTCTGATCAATGTTCCAGAGTTCATTGATCCCCTCTCATTGTGGAGGAATACTTATGTTGTTTCCATTAATCCCCTCTATTAGAAAGGGGTTTATTAGTTCTGCTCAACTTGTCACCCCACCCCATGTAAGGCCCTCTATATCTCAGCCCAGGAGACCTGGAGCTGGTGTTATCCGTGTGTGCTTGTGTGTGCTCACATGTGTGCCTCAGGCTTCTTCATGAGTGCTCACCATGTGTGATCTCTTGTTTCACATCTAACAATAAGAACATTGCCACATTTTACAGAAGTGATCAATTCTCCAATGTTTGCTTAATTAAACAATCTGATTGGTTTTCGACTAAGTCTATGTCTAATTATTTGCACATTTCATTTCCATTCCTGTCCAAACTCTTCATCAAAATTAGACAGTCATGAGAGACTTTAAGACCATATATGATGTAATGGGAGAATTAGGCCATTCTGCCCATCAGGTCCGTTCCACCATTTAATCATGACTGATTGTTTATCAATGACCATTCTCCTGTATTTTCCCCATAACCCTTAATCCTTTCACTAATCTAGAACCTATCAATCTCTGCCTTTAAAACACCTAATGATTTGGCCTCTAGAGCCCTCTGTGGCAACAAACTGCACTTGTTTACCATCCTCTAGCTAAAGTTATTCTTCCTTGTTACAATTTTCAAGAGACAATTTTATTCTGAGACTGTGCTTCAGATCTGAGACTCTCCTAATAAGGGAAGTATTCTCTCCACATCCATTCTATCCAAAGCTTTCATTTGCAATGGTTTCAACGAGATTCCCCCCATACTTCTGAACTTCATCAAGTACAGGCTCAGTGAGGCCAGATCAGGATCGAGCTGACTGTTCTCACAGAGTCAGTGGCCTCCTTCCATCTATTAAATCTCTGTTCCTTTCAGTGGAGTATGCTCAGGCTACAGAGGGTGCAGAGAGATGAGGCTAAGGAGAATCTCTCCAGACTTGAGAAAAGTAGACACAGGCTAGCCCAATAAGTCTGAACCAATGAAATCAAAATGTAATGGTGCAGAACTGGTTAGGTCACAGCAGAATTTCAAATTATGGTTCTGGTCATCACAGTAAGAGGTTGCAGAGGAGATTCACTAGGATATAGCCTGGGATCGAGTATTTTAATTATGTGGAGAGTTGAGAGGCTGGATATGTTTTCTTTGTTGCAGGGGAAGCTGAGTGGGACCTAATAGATGTGTACAAAATTATGAGGGACACAAATAAGCTAGACATTGCAAATGTTTTCCCCAAACCAGAGGTGTCTAAAAGCAGTAGGCATGGGTTTAAGTAGTAATAAGTTTAGAATAAGTTTGCGGAAGTATTTTTCACCATAGGATGGTTAGGATTTGGAAATGGATACTCTCACAACATTGAATGCATATTTAAATGAGGATTTGAATCTCCATAGAATAGAAGGCGATGGGTCAATCCTAGAAAATGGAATTAGTATAGCTAGGTTCTTGGGGTTGTCAGGGCTGGACTATTTAGGAGCAAGGTCATATGCAGTGGATAGCAAGAGTGGTTTGGCGGCGAGGGACAGTAGGGGTGGTCCAGATGCTGCAGACTGAATTGTTGACTTTTGGAGCTCAGAGTTTCTTACGTCTGCAAACTAATGAGGATTGCTTCAATTGGCAATTGAGTCCTTCATGATAGGATAAGAACTTCTAGCTGCCAACCATTGTATAAGAAGAATGAGATTCATTTTGCAAGGATGTGAGCGTACAACGTACAGAACACTGCTTAAAGAGTGGTACACTTCCCAGTAGCTCTAAGATGATGATTACAGTTTTGTTTATCTGTTATTAGGTAAGGCATAATAAGTTTCCATGATATTGGAGTACAAGAAAGATTCACATGAATATTGCCATGACATAGGCCTGAATGGGATAGGTCTTCATTCATTGGAGTGCAGCAGCCTGAGGTGTGTAAAGTATGAAGGGTATAGATATGGTCAATGCACGCAGTCTTTTTCCCAGGTAAAGGAAAGCAAGAACTGGAAGGCATAGGTTTAAATTGAGAATTAACAAATTAAAAGGGACCTAAGCAGCAACTTCTTCATGGGTGGCAGGCATGAAATAAGTTGCAGGAGAAATGATTGATGTAGGTGCAATTACAACATTGAAACGGCATTTAGACATGCACATTGATAGGAAGTCTCTAAACTTCACAGGAATATGGGGCTAGTTTAAGCAGACAACTCAGTCAGCATGTACAAGATGAGGCGAAGAGCCGATTTCCGTGCTGTCACGACGGCTTAAATGGGAATATTCCCAGTTTAAGTGGGAATATTGGCATGTACAGTTGGGCCGAAGGATCTCTATGACTCTGTAAAACTCTCCTCGGGTTTCCAGCCGGGTGAAAGTATCGATTTTAACCGATGTTTCGATGACAAATTCTGCTATCTTCATCAGGAAGGCATCATTCTTCCTTCACCAGGCGGTCCGAAAAGCCACTGGCGCGGCACAATAGTTTTGTGCTGTCGAAGTAGTCAATCCTATGGCTATTGCGAATGCGATGTTCCGCTACCACTGATTTCTCCGGGTAACCCACTTCCTGGGCTCCATGATGCGGGTTCCCACTATCGGCCGATAGACACTGCTCCGCATTCACAGAGAGTTCTGTAAACCCAACCGTCCCAAGTCCCAGGTCACCTCTGACTCACACAAACCGGGATTTCAGCTTCTTAAAAACGCAAACACGAGGAAACCTGCAGATGCTGGAAATTCAAGCAACACACTTAAAAGTTGCTGGTGAACGCAGCAGGCCAGGCAGCATCTCTAGGAAGAGGTACGAAGGGTCTCGGCCCGAAACGTCGACTGTACCTCTTCCTGGAGATGCCGCCTGGCCTGGGGCATTCACCAGCAACTTTCAGCTTCTTTGCCGCTTTGAGGATGGTATTACTCCGGCACCAACTCATTCAGGCCCCGCCCCACTCTGCTCTCAGGGACCAATGGGCGTGCGGCATCGTTCTGAATGACAGCGCTGGCCGCCGAGTTGGACTAGGCGGAGTCGAAGATGAGTGTTACCCCGTCGACCAATGAATGGGCAGAAAACTTGGAAGGGCGGAGTCGCATTTAAGCCAATGGCCGAGCGCGAACCGGCGTGGAAACGGTTGCCATTGGTAACGTCAACGGGACTCAGTGGAGGAGCAACATTCTGGGGAAAGGTGAGCGACTCGCATGGCCTAGGCAGCGAGACAGAGGAGGGGTTGGGGGGATACGGAAGGAGGAGGACTCGCGGGATAAGTTGTTTGCACGGAGTGCTGCCAGAGGAAGTAGTGGAGCCAACACTACTGCTGATTTAAGGAAGCATATAGACAGACACCTGAATAGGCAAGGCGTGGAAGGATACGATTAAGTAGAGTTACTAGGACATGATGTTTCAATCCCTATGGTAAGTCGGCACTCTCGATGTCGGCGTATTATACTGCTAAGAGTGTACAAAAGATTTACAAAAACATGCTGTGAAGTTTCTTCAAGGTGTATCGACATTGAAGAAGTTTTCCTTCTCTAGCGGACTGGAGTTCACGGGATAGCCCAGTCTATCACACACAAACACATTTACAAGGAACGCTGTCACAAGTAAGCGGTATCCATCATCAAACACCCCCACCATGCTCTGTTCTCGCAACTGTCATCGAGCAGGAGGTACAGAAGCCTTAGGTTCCACCGCACCAGGTTCAGGAGCTGCTATTACCCTACACCATCAGGTTCCGGAACCGCCATGGATAACTTCACTCACAGCTTATCTTGTAACTTATCTTACAACCTACCAGCTCACTTTCAAGGGTTCTGTAACATGTTCTCAATGTCTGGGGGCAGAAGTGTGTCAAATTGCCACTACCAGGGAGAAAGTTCTTGGGAAACTGAAAATTCTGAAGGTAAATAAGTCACCTGCACCAGATGGACTCCACTACAGGGTTTGAAAGAGGTGGCTGAAGAGATTGTAGAGGCATTAGTAAAGATCTTTCAAGAATCACTGGATTCTGGCAAGGTTCCAGAGGAATGGAAAATTGCAAATGTCACTCCACTCTTCAAGAAGGGAGAGAGACAGAAGAAATGAAAGTTATAGGCCAGTTAGTCTGACTACAGTGTCTGAGAAGATGTTACAATCAATTGTTAAGGATGTGGTTTCAAGGTACTTGGAGGATGTAATGTTGAGACTTTATAAAGAACTGGTAGGCCTCATTTGAATATTGTGAGTATTTTTGGGTCAATTATTGACGAAAGGATGTGCTGACATTGGAGAGGGTTCAAAGGTTTACGAAAATGATTCCAGGATTGAATGGCTTGTCATATGAAGAGCATTTAATGGCTTAGGGCCTCTATAAAATTGGAATCAGAAGAATGAGGGGTGACCTCATTGAAATCTATCGAATGTTGAAAGACCTCAATCGAGTGGATGTGGAAAGGATGTTTCCCGGGGAAGTCTGAGACTAGAGGACACAGCCTCAGAATACAGGGACAGCCTTTTACAATGGAGATGAGGAGGAATTTCTTTAGCCAGAGAGTGGTGAATCTGTGGAATTTATTGCCACAGGCAGCTGTGGAGGCCAAGTCATTGTGTATATTTAAGATAGAGGTTGATAAATTCTTGATTAGTTGGGGCATGAATTGGATACAGGTAAAAGGCAGGAGAATGGGACTGGTAGGGAAAATGGATAAGCCATGATCAAATGGCAGAGGAGACTTGATGGACCAAATAGCCTAATTCTGCTCCTGTATCTTATGGTCTTAATTTGTCTTCTTTTGCACATTGTTTTTTGTCAGACTTTGTTTATAGTTTTTTAATAAATTCTATTGCAATTCTTTACTTTTCTAATAACACTTGCAAGAAAATGAATCTCAAGTAATATACAGTGGTGCTAGAAAGTTTGTGAACCCTGTAGAATTTTATCTATTTCTGCATAAATATGACTTAAAATGATTAGATCTTCCCATAAGACCTAAAACTAGATACAGAGAACCTAATTAAGTAACACAAAAAACATTATACTTGTTCAATTATTAATTGAGAAAGATGATTGAATATTACATATATTTGTTGGAAAAAGTATGTGAACCTTTGCTTTCAGTTATAGTGTGGCCCCCTTGTACAGCAATAACTTCAACCAAACATTTCATGTAACTGTTGATCAATTGTGCACATCGACTTGGAGGGATTTTAGGCCATTCCTCCTAACAAAACTGCTTCAACTCTAGGATGTTGGTAGGCTTCCTTGCATGAACTGCTTGCTTCAGGTCCTTCCCCAACATTTCTATAAAATTAATGTCAGGACTTCAACTTGGCTACTCCAAAACACAAATTTTCTTCTTTTTAAGCCATTCTGTTCATTTACTCTTATGTTTCGGGTCATTGCCTTGTTGCATTATCCAACTTCTACTAAGCTCAGGTGATGGACTGCTACCCTGATATTCTCCTGTAAAATGTCTTGATAAAATTTTGAATTCATTGTTCCCTCAATGATTACAAGCTGTCCAGGCCCTGATGCAGCAAAGCAGCTTCGAAGTATGATGCTCCCTCCACTATGCTTCATAGTTGAGATGAAGTTTTGGTGTTGGTGTGCTTTTCCCTCCAAACATAGCAATATGCACTTCTGCCAAGAAGTTCAACTTTTATCTCTTCCATCCACAGAACATTGTCCCAGAAGTATTGTGGAACATCCAGGTGGTGCCTTGTAAACTTGATGTGCAGCACTGTTTTTTTTTTGGAGGGCAGTGGTCTCCTCCATGGTGTCCTTCTATGGACACCAATTCTTGTTCATTGTTTTTCTTATAGTGGTCACATTGTGTTGGCGCGTGGCCAGGTGGTTAAGGCATTGGTCTAGTGATCTAAAGGTCACTAGTTCGAGCCCCAGCTGAGGCAGCGTGTTGTGTCCTTGAGCAAGGCACTTAACCACACATTGCTCTGCGATGACACCAGTGCCAAGCTGTATCGGCCCTAGTGCCCTTCCCTTGGACAACATCGGTGGCATGGAGAGGAGGGACTTGCAGCATGGGCAACTGCCAGTCTTCCAAGGTGAAAATCCATGGTCTCACGAGACTAACAGATGCCTATGAGTGGTCACATTAACAGAGACTTTAGCAAGTTCTAGAAATTTCTGCAGGTCTTTTGCTGTTACCCTTGGGTTCTTTTTCACCTCCTTCAGCATTGCACACTGTGCTCTTGGTGTGATCTTTACAGGATGCCCACTCCTAGGGAGATTAGCAATAGTACTGAATTTCATCCATTTGTAGACAATTTCTCTGCTATGGACTGATGAACACTTCGGTCTGTTGAAATACTCTTGTAACTTTTTCCAGCTTCATACATCTGTACAATTCTTCTTCTAAGGTCCTCTGAAAGTTGTTTTGATTGAGACATGGCGCACATAAACAGATCTTTCTTGAGAAGTGCGGGCTCTGTAAGTAACCTGACTTTGTGTGTGTGTGTGTGTATATGTCTTCATAGGGCAGGACGCCTCTACAATCCACACCTCCAATCTCACCTCATTGATTGGAACACCCGACTCCAAAAAGCTTTTGTAGAAGGCATTACCCTGGAGCTTCATGTACTTTTTCCAACAAATACATGTGATATTGGATCATTTTTCTCAATAAATAAATGAAAGTATAATGATCTTGAGTTATTTATTTAATTGGTTCTCTTTATGTAGTTTAGGAATTGTGTGAGGATCTGATTACATTTTCAGTCATATTTATGCAGAAATAGAGAAAATTCTGCAGGGTTCTCAAACCTGTAGCACCACAGTATTTTGATAATATTTTTCTTTGACATCTGTCAAATTTTAGTACATAGTGATCAAAGTGGTCATCGTGATCCTAAACTGTAGTGATTAGAATTGTGCCAGCTGGTTCAAGAACTGCATTGTTGAAGGAAAGCAGCTGTTTTGAACCTGGTGGTTTGAGACTTCTGCCTCTTTCTCAATGGTAGCATGGTCTGGATGGTGAAGATCTTTGATGGATATTGTCTTCTTGAGGCAACCTTTACTCTTTTTATACCAACCATCTCAGCTCCACAGGTCTGCAGGAGTCGGGCAAGATCTTTTGGTATATGAGGGGCCTTAATTTGTCTCTCTAGTTACTCTTTTTCCCTTAATACATTTTTAAGATCTTTCTGGTTTTCCTTGATCTTCTCCACCAAAGTTATCTCATGCCCCCTTTTTTCCTTCCTAATTTCCTTCTTGAGTATACTTCTGAATCCCTTGTATTCATCCAGGGATTCAATTGAATCCAGCTGCCTGTATGCCACCTCCATTTTCCTGGCCAGGGCCCCTGTATTCCTCATCATCCAAGGTTTCCTACTCCTACTAGGCCTGCCCTTTACTCAAGCAGGAACATATAGACCATGAGCTCTCACTATCTCACCTTTAAAAGCCTCCCACTAGCCTGTGATCACTTTGCCTACAAACAACCCATTTCAAACAGCAAGATCTTGTCACATACTGTCAAAACTTGCCATACCCCAGTTTAGAAGTTGAACTGTTCTGTCCCTTATTTTAAGACTAATAGAACTATGGTCACTGGTCTCAAAGTGCTTGCCATGTCACCTCAGTCACTTGCTCCAAGTGTACATCCTGCTTTGCTCTCTCCCTAGTAGAACTCTCTAGTAGAGTTCCCTGAATGCACTTAACAAATTCCACCCCATACTCACCCTTAACGGTAAGGGAATCCCAGTCTCTGTTTGGGAAAGTTAAAATCCCCTACACAAACTCCCAGCATATTTGTTCTTCTAACCTCTGTCTATTTGAGGGCTTATAGTACAATCTCAACCATGTGATTATGTGTTTCTTATTTCCCAGCTTCACCCAGAAAGACTCGCTGGATGATCCTTCAGTAATTTTGTCTTTGACCAATGCTGTGACATTCCCCTCAATCAAAAATGCAACTCCCCGTTCTCTCCTCCCTTTGCCTCTATCCCACCTAAAGCACTTGTACCCCAGAACATCAGCTGCCAGTCTTGCCCCTCACTTAACCATATTTCTGAAATGGATGTAATATCCCAATCCCACATAGCTATTCAAACCCAAATTAATCCATTTTACCTTCAATCCTCTTGCAAAATAGATGGTAGGGGTGAAAGCACTCATGGTGGTGTTCAGAGGACACATGAATATGTCGGGGTGGAGGAACAGAAAAGAATTTCTTTAATTTGGCACCATGTTTAACACAGACATTGTGGTCCAAAGGGACTCTTCCTGAGCTGTACTGTTCTGTGTTCTGGTACATGTCATTCTGACTGTCTGTCTGTTCACCCTGCCCTGTCAAATGGTGTTGTGTACTGATGTGGTCAACCTCCTCCCTACAGTCTTTGTTTACATCTGAACAGACGGCTGGTACTTTACTGGTGGCAAAGTGGTTGTGTCACAGGAGCAGCAGGCAAAGATTTGGAGACTGCACTTCCAAGCCATGGTAGCATTTAAATCCAAGCTGTTTAATATCTCTGGAATTTAAAACAAAGCCGTTCTCAGGAACAGTCATAAAAAACCCATCAGGTTCATTTCTGTTAAAGAAAGAAGTGTGTTATCCTCAGCCATTTTGGCCAATGTACTGTCTCCAGATCCACAGTGCAATTAACTCTTGGCTAATCACAATCAGGTTGATGATAAATGTTGCCACAGCCAGTGACATTCACATTACATTAATAAAGGGAAAGAAAGCTTGTATCGGTTGGACACTGTTAAAACCCAAGGCTCCAGCATAGAGTAGTCTGGGTGTAGACCAAAGGTTTCATTAAGATACACGTCTGCAGTGGGAGACTGCAGACTAGTCTGACCAATTATTAATATTGAAATACTTATTTGGTGACTTGGTATTTCACCTTGGATGGCCTAAAAGCTTTTAAGGATAGAAACTCTTCTCAATATCTATCTTTTATATCAATATTATGTCAAGTAATGTGCATATGACAGTAAACTTGACAAGTGCAATGATATCCACCACCCTCTGCCTGAAGAAGTTGCCCCTCAAATTCCTTTTGAATATAACTTGCAGCAGCATCACAGACAAAGAGCATCACATAAGCAGCATTCACAAGAAAAACAAACAAATTGTACACAATTTTTACAAGAAAGAACACAGAACAACAAAAAAACAAGTCAATAGAAACATAGAAAACCTACAGCACAATACAGGTCCTTCAGCCCACAAAGCTTTGCTGAACATGTCCCTACCTTAGAACTACCTAGGCTTTACCCATAGACCTCTATTTTTCTAAGCTCCATGTACCTATCCGGGAGTCTCTTAAAAGACCCTATTGTATCCACCTCCACCACCGTCACCGGCAGCCCATTCCACGCACTCACCACTCTGCTTTTTTTTTTTAAAAACTTACCCCTGATATCTCCTCTGTACCTGCTTCCAAGCACCTTAAAATGGTGCCCTCTCATTTTAGCCATTTCAGCCCTGGAAAAGAGCCTCTGACTATCCATACAATCAATACCTCTCATTATCTTGCACACATTTATCAGGTCACCTCTCATCCTCCGTCACTCCAAGGAGAAAAGGCCAAGTTCACTCAACCTATTCTCATAAGGCATGTTCCCCAATCCAGGCAACATCCTTGTAAACCTCCTCTGCACCCTTTCCATGGTTTCCACATCCTTCCTGTAGTGAGGCGACCAGAACTGAGCACAGTACTCCAAGTAGGCTCTGACCAGGGTCCTATTTTGCTGCAACAATACCTCTTGGCTCCTAAACTCAATCCCACAGTTGATGAAGGCCAATGCACTGTATGCTTTCTTAACTACAGAGTCAACCTGCACAGCAGCTTTGAGTGTCCTATGCACTCAGACCCCAAGATCCCTCTGATCCTCCACACTGCCAAGAGCCTTACCATTAATACTATATTCTGCCATCATATTTGACCTACCAAAATGAACCACCTTACACTTATCTGGTTTGAACTCCATCTGCCACTTCTCAGCCCAGTTTTGCATCCTATCAATGTCCTGCTGTAACCTCTAACAGCCCTCCACACTATCAACAACACCTCCAACCTTTGTGTCATCAGCAAATTTACTAACCCATCCCTCCACTTCCTCATCCAGGTCATTTATAAAAATCACAAAGAGTAGAGTCCCAGAACAGATCCCTGAGGCACACCACTGGTGACCGACCTCCAGGCAAAATATGACCCATCTACAACCACTCTTTGCCTTCTGTGAGCAAGCCAGTTCTGGATCCATAAGCCATGTCCCCTTGGATCCCATGCCTCCTTACTTTCTCGATAAGCCTTGCATGGGGTACCTTATCAAATGCCTTGCTGAAATCCATATACACTACATCTATGGCTCTACTTTCATCAACGTGTTTAGTCACATCCTCAAAAAATTCAATCAGGCTCATAGGGCACGACCTGCCTTTCACAAAGTTATGCTGACTATTCCTAATCGTATTATGCCTCTCCAAATATTCATAAATCCTGCTTCTCAGGATCTTCTCCATCAATTTACCAACCACTGAAATAAGATTCACTGGTCTATAATTTCCTGGCCTATCTCTACTCCCTTTCTTGAATAAGGGAACAACATCTTCAACCTTCCAATCCTCCGGAACATCTCCCATCCTCATTGATGATGCAAAGATTATTGCCAGAGGCTCAGCAATCTCCTCCCTCACTTCCCACAGTAGCCTGGGGTACATCCCATCCGGTCCCGGTGACTTATCCAACTTGATGCTTTCCAAAAGCTCCAGCACACCCTCTTCCTTAATATCTACATGCTCAAGCTTTTTAGTCCGTTGCAAGTCATCCCTATAATCGCCAAGATCCTTTTCCATAGTGAATACTGAAGCAAAGTACTCATTAAGTACCTCTGCTATCTCCTCCGGTTCCATACACACTTTTCCACTGTCACATTTGATTGGTCCTATTCTCTCACATCTTATCTTCTTACTCTTCACATACTTGTAGAACATAGAACATAGAGTAGTACAGCACAGTACAGGCCCTTCGGCCCACAATGTTGTACCGACCCTTAAAGTCTATCTCCCATATAACCCCCCACCTTAAATTACTCCATATACCTGTCTAGCAGTCTCTTAAATTTCACTAGTGTATCTGCCTCCACCACTGACTCAGGCAGTGCATTCCATGCACCAACCACTCTCTGAGTAAAAAACCTTCCTCTAATATCCTACTTGAACTTCCCACCCCTTACCTTAAAACCATGTCCTCTTGTACTGAGCAGTGGTGCCCTGGGGAAGAGGCGCTGGCTGTCCACTGTATCTATTCCTCTTAATATCTTGTATAACTCTATCATGTCTCCTCTCATCCTCCTTCTCTCCAAAGAGTAAAGCCCTAGCTCCCTTAACCTCTGATCATTATGCATACTCTCTAAACCAGGCAGCATCCTGGTAAATCTCCTCTGTACCCTTTCCAATGCTTCCACATCCTTCCTATAGTGAGGCAACCAGAACTGGACACAGTACTCCAAGTGCAGCCTAACCAGAGTTTTATAGAGCTGCATCATTACCTTGTGGTTTTCCTTAATCCTTTCTGCCAAGGCCTTCTCATGGCCCCTTCTGTCTCTCCTAATTTCATTCTTAAACTCCTTCCTGATAGCCTTATAATCTTCTAGATCTCTATCATTACCTAGTTTTTTTGAACTTTTCATAAGACTTACAACAGCCTTTGTACACCACTGATCTTGTACCTTACCATCCTTCCCGTCTCATTGGAATGTACCTATGCAGAACCCCACGCAAATATCCCCTGAATATTTGCCACATTTCTTCCGTATGTTTCCCTGAGAACTTCTGTTTCTAATTTATGTTTCCAAGTTCCTGCCTGATAGCCTTGTATTTCCCCTTAAATGTTTTCCTAGCTTGTCTGTTCCTATCCCTCTCCAATGCTATGGTAAAGGAGATAGAATTGTGATCACTATCTCCAAAATGCTCTCCCACTGAGAGACCTGACAGCTGACCAAGTATTGTTAAACTGTAGTGATTGGGGTTTTGCCAGTTGGGTCAAGAACTGAATGGCTGAAAGGAACTTCAGCCTCACTTTTACTCTAACATTTCATCTTTTTTCTCCAGTCCCGATTAAGGGACTCGGCCCAAAACAACGACTGTTTATTCTTTTCCATAGATGCTGTCTGGCCTGCTGAGTTCCTCCAGCGTTTTGTGTGTTGGGTGAAGAGAGCTTACTGTTCTTGAACCTGATGGGGTAGGACTTCAGGTCTAACTCCCAGTTATTGTTTGACAGAACAAATATGATAGATCATGTTTGATGAGCTGAGTAGCTCAAATACTAAGACTGGAACCTGTGCTCAAGGTATCTGCTGCCTGGTTTCATTGTAGATAGAAAACACGGCTCCTTTATCCAAGAAAGGATAGGGTAAGCTAAATCACTATGAGCCAGATAAGTCAGGGAGCTATTGGAAAAATGTTCTGAGAGATAGGATTCATCTACACTTGGAAAGGCTGCAATAGATCTGGGATTGGCAACATGGATTGTTGGTGGGAGATCCTGTCTGACTAATTTAATTGATTTTCTTTGGAGAATTAAGTAAATATATCTGTAGCTGTTTGGTTTAACATGGATTTCAGTCAAGCCTTTGACAACGGCGCACATAGAAATTTAGTCCAGATGATTACAACCCCTAGGATCCAATGCAAGATGGCAAACTGGATCCAAATTTGGCCTGGTAATAGGAGGCAGAGGATCATGTGGAGGGCTACTTTTGTGATTGGAAGCATGTGATTAGTGGTGTACCATAGGGATGGATGCTGGGACTGCTGTTGTATGTTCCACATGTTAAAGATTTGGATGTGAATGTTGGAGGCATGATTGCTAAGTTCCATGATGACAGAAAAGTGGTAATTGTGTTGATAATGAGGGATGGTGTTTTAGACCATAGTGTGGTATTAATCAATAGGAAGCCATCCAGGGTAATGGGAGATGGAATTTAACCCTGATTAGTGAGAGGTGATACATTTTGGGAGGTGTACAAAGGGGAGAGCATACACTATGATTGGTAGGGTCCTGTGAAGGACACAGGGACCTTGGTGTACATGAACAAAGATGCCTGAAGGTGGCAGCACAGGTACAAATGGTGGTGATGAAAGCTCCTGGCTATAGGCAACCATCTCCCCACCACTCTTTCGATCCACATGAAGAATCTTGACCCATTTCCTCCACAGATGCTGCCTGATCCACTGTGTTCCTCTAGCCTCTTTGCTCTATTTAACTGATTATCAAATGCATCTTAATGTAGTGAAACATATCAAGGCATTTCATAGTTGTTGCAGAAATGGGTTTGAGGTGCATCTATAATGGGAGTAGAAAGCACAAAAGAGTCAGGAAGGAAATGCTATTGTTAAGCCCAGCAATGAAGGCTCAGGTGTCAATGGTGAAGAGATTTCACTGGCAAAGAATAATTATCTGCAATTGGATGGAGAAGGTGGGGGAGATACAAGGAGATCTGGAACAAACCAACATGTTGTTTTAACACAAGACCCAGCACAGGTTAGGACTGACAGGTGCTTGGGGTTGGGTGTGGACATTACTCTGTGTTCTCTCTCCCTGCACTGAACCCTCTCCAGCTTGCTCCTCCCACATTCTAGGGCTCCTTATAGGCACAACTGCAAAGGCAGGCCCTAAAGTCATGACCGCAACAATGAACACCAACCCTTGGGTCACCAAGTACTCGGGGCCGAATCCAGCAGCCGACCCCAGGAGGATGAGGAGGATCATCGCTGAAGATAATGAGTGGGCTCTGGCCACAGTCCAGCGGCTCAGCGACCTCTGCATCAACCACATCGTGCAGAACTTTACCGGTAGGTGAATGTAGAGAGATCACTTCGGTGAGGTCCTGTCCAGATTGATTTCAATCTCAGCCTCACTTTCCTGCATGAACCCAGACCCCCTCACTAATAGCTACAACATCATACTTCCAGGTATCAATCCATGCTTTAAGCTCACCTTTCTTATCATGCTCCTAGCATTGAAATAAATGCATTTAAGTAATTTTCCACCTCTTACTCTCTGTTTATCACTAATGGTGCAAACTACTATTTTCTTTTTCTTTCTCCTTCCCTACATCTGTTCCTACACTCTGGTTCCCCTCTCCCCTTGTATCTAGTTTAAATCCACTGGAGCCTCTCTAGCAAACCCACCTGCAAGAATATTTGTCCCCCTCCAGTTCAGATGTAAACCGTCCCACCCTCCCTGGAAAACTGCCCAATTATCTATAAATCTGAAGCCCTCCCTCCTGCACCATGTCTTCAGCCACGTGTTGATCTGTGCTATCCTACTATTTCTAAATCTAAACATTAGTTTAGTGTCATCTGAAAACTTATTAAGCATGCCTTGTACATTCTCATGCAAAATATTGATATAGATGGCAAATAGCGATGGGCCCACCATTTGATCCCTGGGAAACATCACTTGGTCATGGATTTCCAGACCAATAAACAGCTTTCCACCCTCACCCTCACCCTCACCCCCTGCTTCCTACCACTGCTTGGGATGGAATGGGGTGAAGTACTTGAGGGCAATATTGCATGAGAGTGTGTGTATATATTGAGGGAGTGTGTGGATGATATTGTTTGGGTGTGTTGAGAGGGTGGTATTATGTAATGGTGTACTGTATATGTGAGTGTGTGTATGTGTGAGACAGCAAGAGACAGTGCTTGAGGAACAGTGAGGTTTTGGGAGGGTGGAGGTGGTGTGTGTGTGTGTGTATATGTGTGTGTGTGGGTGGTGCTGGGCTGTAGTTGAATGTGTGCGGGGCTCTGACTGGCAAGAGCTAGTGCTTTGTCTCTGGTCTGATTCTGAACCTTGTATTCGCTGGCTTCCCCTCACTAACACCTCAGTGCACCCACTGCTGAATGAGCTCCCGGAGAAGAACAGACGCAAGGTGCTGGCCAAGATCTCCACTAAAATTCCCCTGCAGGTGACAGCCAACCTGGTTAGTGATGAGGGCTACTGGCGCCGATGCTGTCTGGAGTGCTGGCAAGTGTGTGACACCTCCCAGTATGGAGGAAGCTGGAAACAGATGTTCTTCGAGCGGCTACTGAAGAACATCATCGAATACTTTGTCCCTGACACCACCGAAGTGAAGGTGGTGCTGGAGCTGATCCCACTCTGCAGAAACTATGTGAAGAGATTGGACATTGGCCAGCTCCTGCCCCCTGTCAAGCAGACCCCAGAGAAGCTGGATGATGAGGCATCAGACACTGGGAGCGAAAGTGACGGCCCCTCAATGGATCACTTTGACTTCAGTATTTTGCTGAACAAGCTACCATTTCTGGAAGAGCTATCTGTAACCTACGGGGTGAAGGACTGTGGTATGAACTTTGAATGGAATATCTTCCAGTTCACTTACCAAGACTGCTTCTCCCTGTCAAAGGCCATTCACTCTTGCAAAAGCCTGAAGGTGCTCAGGCTGCCCTGCAACGGGATCGATGACGAACGGTTACGAGTGATTATCAAGTATCTTCTGAACCACCCCTCACTGATAGAACTGGACTTGTCCCACAATATGATCGGTGACAGTGGCTCCAAGGCTTTGGCCAAGCTCCTGCTCAAGTCCAAACTGGAGAAGGTTAACTTGTGCGACAACCAGATCGCGGCCTTTGGAGCCAAAGCCATCTCCTACAAGGTCCGCCACTTCTCCACACTCCGATCCCTCAACCTGCGTCTCAACCAAATTGGCGATGAAGGTGGAGAAGCCATAGTGCGTGCCTTGGTGAAGTCCTCGGTGGAAGACATCAACTTGGCCAGCAACGAGCTGTCGGAGCATGTAGCTGTGGTTATCTCTGAGGTCCTGATGAGGAATCAAACCCTCAAGTTCATCAACCTGTCCTGCAATAACATTGGCCCGGTAAGTATACTAGGGACGAGAGTGAGCCATGTGTCTGAATGCCATATAAACCCTCCTGTGACTAAGCCCACCCGCTTGGATTATCGTCCAAGGGAGTAGCGGCTAGTACCCAGACCTTTCTAACTGCAGTGAGAAGGTGTGGGTGAGATACTGCAGTCCTTCTAGTGAAGATGCTCTCATGGTGCTGTTGGAGAGGGTGTTCCAGGATTTGGGCCCAGTGATATATTGCCAGGTCAGGATGGTGCCCGACTTGGAGGACCCCACTAGGAAAGGCAAGTGGGACCTGCTTCCAACACCTTCAATTTCTAATCTTCTGGTAGATGAGGTTATGGTGTTGGAGGGGCTGCCTTCACCGAGTGTGACAAGGCTTCTTGTTGACCAAGTATGAGCAGGTGAAAGTATTCCCGCAATATCACAGGTGTTTACACTGTGGTCTTCCACAAGAACAATACATTTTACTTCACATCAGTGATAATAAATGATTTTGATACTGAAACAGGAGGCTGGACAATTAAAACTGAGATACATAGAAACAGCCCTCCAAGAGAAGTGAATCTCTGGAATTCTTTGCCCCCTGAGAGTGGTAGAGGCCAGTTTATTAGATATATTTAAGGTGGAGGTAGGTAAATATTTGAAAGAGCAAGGAACTGAGAGTAATTGGTTCATTGTTGTCACATGTACCAAGAATGATGGGGTGGGCTTGAGAGGTCTGGTGGCCTACTTCTTCTATTTTCTGGTATTCTTGAGCTCAAGTGAGAGAATATAATAACAAAGTAAAGGATAGTCCTGCATTCCAACAAATCCATGCTGACCAAGTTGCTCATCTGACCTAGTTCCATTCGCCTGCACTTAGTTCGTATCCCAGTAAACTAGGGGTTCCTAACCTGGGGTCCACAGACCACTCAGTTAATGGTAGGGTGTTCATGGCATAAAAAAGTTCAGAAGCCCTGATCTAAACCTTTCCTGTCCACATACTTGTTTAATTGATTTATTAGCATCTGGCATATCCAACAAAGTGTTAGATTTGTGCAGTTCTTCATTTAGATGGTGTGAGCTGTACAAAGAAACGTGGAGCAGTTTTAAAAGTGGAAAAGCCGCTGCACTGGGCAGTTCCACTCTCTAGACTGAGGAAATGGCGCAGGGGGTAGAGTTTCAGATTTTTGTATCTTTGGGATCTTTTCTGGGGAAGGGATGACCTGTACTACAAGGACGGGTTATACCTGAACTCAACGGGGGGGCCAATATCCTTGCGGTAGAGCTGATGGGATGGGTTTAAACTAATTTGGCAGGGGGATGGGAACTAAAGGGACAGTTGTTATACAAGTGGATGCAGTGTGTAATGAGACTGAGTAATGTGACAGACAGGTGATGGGGCAAAATTGCAGCCAGTGTGTGCTGTTGAAGTGTATTACAGGGGCAAAATCAAAAAGGGTGATGAATACATGAGTGAAGGTGTAATGTTTGAATGCACACCATATACAGAACAAGGTAGATAATCTTTTAGCTCAGTTAGAGATTGACTGGTGTGATGTAGATATCACTGAGTTGTGGCTGAATTTAAATCATGGTTGGGAGTTTAATATTCAAGGGTGGCTTTGTTGATTTAAAAAAAAATGAAATCAAATCCTTAGAAAGAGGTGACATAGGATTGGAAGATGTAGAAGGGTAGAGTTAAGAATCTGGAAAGGTAAAAAAAGACCCTGTGGTGGCTATATGTGGTCCTCCAAGCAGCAGGCAGGATGTGTGGTACAAATTAGAACAGGAGGTATAAGAGGCATGTTAAAAGGTCCATGTCACAATGGTCATGGGGGATTTCAATATGCAGGTAGATTGGGAAAACCAAGTGCTGAATCCTAAGAGGGAATTTGTAGAATGTCTAGAAGATGGCTTTTTAGAGTAGCTTGTGGTTGAGCCCGCTAAGGAAAACGCAATTCTGGATTGTGTAATGAACCAGATTTGATTAAGGTGCTTAAGGTAAAGGAAACCTTAGGAGGCAGTGATCATAAATGATAGAATTCAACCTGCAGTTTGAGAGGGAGATGTTTCAGTATTACAGCAGAGTAAAGGGAATTACAAATGTACAACAGACAGCGGGCCAAACAAATGATTGAAAGAGGACAGTGGCAGGGATGATGGCTAAACAGTAATGGCTGGAGTTTCTGGGAGCAATTCCAAAAGAGGTACTCTAAAGAGAAGATGACACAAGTATGGTAGACAAGTGAAGTTAAAGACAGTATAAAAGCAAAAGAGACTACCTGTAATATAGTAAAAATTAGTGGGAAGTTAGAAGATTGGAAGGCTTTAAAATCCAACAGCATTCAACTAAAAAGCAATTAGGAGAGAAAAGATGAAATGTGAAGGTCAGCTAGCCAGTAATATAAAAGAAGATACCAGAGATATTTTCAGATATATAAAGAGTAAAAGAGAGGCAACAGTGGATATTGGACTGCTGGAGAATGATGCTGGAGAGGTAGTAATGGGGGACAAAATGGTGGACAGACTTAAGTATTTTGCATCAGTCTTCACAGTGGAATTCACAGCAGTATGCCAGAAATTCAAGGGTGTCAGGGGGCAAAAGTGAGTGCAGTTGCTATTACTAAGGAGAGGGTGCTTAGGAAAATAAAAGCTCCAAAATTCTAAGTCACCTGGACCGGATGGTTCTGAAAGAAGTAGCTTAAGAGACTATGGAGGCATTTGTAGTGATCTTTTAAGAAGACTAGAAAATTTCAAATTTCACTCTACTCTCTAGGAAGGGAGGGAGGCAAAAGAAAGGAGAGTTATAGGCCAGTTAGCCTGACTTTAATGCTTGGGAAAATGTTGGAGTCCATTGTTAAGAATGAGGTTTCAGGATACTTGGAGGCACATGATAAAATAGGCCAAAGTCATCATGGTTTCTTTATTGGGAATTCTTACCAGCCGAATGGCCTGTTTTCCGTGCTGTAGTGTTCTATGGCTCTAAATTCTGTTGGAATTATTTGAGGAAATAACAGGTAGGGTGGACAAGGGAGAGTTAGAAAGATGTTTACTTGGATTTTCAGAAGGCGTTTGATAAGATGCTGCACTTGAAGTTGCTTAACAAGGCAAGAGCCCAAGGTATTACAGGAAAGATACTAACATGGATAAAGATTGGCTGACTGGCAGGAAGAAGGGTGGGAATAAAGGGGGCCTTTTCTGTTGGTTTCTGGTAACTAGTGGTGTTGGTGTTGGGACTGCTTCTCATACGTCAATGATTTGGATGATGCAATTGATGGATTTATTGCCAAGTTTGTGGATGGTACAGAGATAGGTGGAGAGGCAGGCACTGTTGATGAAGCAGGGAGTTTGCAGAAGTTCTTAGTTTAGGAGAATGGGCAAAAAAGTGACAGATGGAATATAGTGTAGGGAAGTGTATGGTCGTGAACTTTGGTAGAAATAATAAAGATGTAGGCTATTTTCTAAATGGAAAAAATTAAAAATCAGAGGTGCAAATGGACTTGGGAGTCCTCGTGCAGGATTCCATAAAGGTTGAATTGGTGGTAAGGAAGGCAAATGCAATGCTAACATTTATTTCAAGAGGACTGGAATATAAAAACAAGGATGTAATGCTGAGACTTTATAAGGCATTGGTCAGACTGCTCTTGGAGTATTGTGGACAGTTTTGGACCCCTTATCTAAGAATACATGTGCTGGTGTTAGGGGGTCCAGAGAAGGTTCACAAGAACGATTCCAGGAATGAAATGGTTAACTTGTGAGGAGCTCCAGGCCTGTACATGCTGGAGTTCAGAATAATGACAGGGGTGGGGGGGGGGGTGAATTTCTGAATCCCATTGGGTATTGAAGCTCCTAGATAGAGTCAATGTGGAGAGGATGTTTCCTAGAGTGAGTGAGTCTAGGATCAGAGGGCACACCCTCAGAATAGAGGGGCGTCTATTTGGAACAGAAATGAAGAGGAACTTCAGCTAGAGATCTGGGAATCTGAAATGGATCTGTGGAATTCATTTCCAGAGGCAGCTGTGAAGGCCAAGTCATTTCAACATATTTAAAACAGAGGTTGATAGTTTCTTGATTAGTCAGGGCATCAAAGGTTATGGGGAAAAGATGGGAGAATGAGGTTGAGAGGGATAATAAATCAGCCATGATAGAATGGCAGGGCATACTTGATGGGCAGAATGGCTTAATTCTGCTCCTGTGGTCTATTTGTATTGCCTCTTTCAGAGAAAAGTGTACTTGTACCACAAAGTTTCTCTGCTCAACATTCCCCAGGGCCCTGCCATTTAGTGTGCTATTTCTGTCCCAGCTTAACTTCCCAAAAGCATTGCTTTGTACTGGTCTGAGTTAAATTCATCTGCCATTCCTTTGCCCACTTCCCCAGTTGATCTGGATCCTATTGTGACTTTAGACAATCTTCTCTGTCCACCACACCACCAATTTTGATGTTATCTGCAAGCTTTGTTATTTATATTTTTGTCTAAATCATTAATGTATATGACAAACAATAGAGGATTCAGCACAGATCCTTATGGTACACCACTGATCACAGGCCTCCAATCTGAAAAACAACACTTCACTACCAAAAGCCAATTTTGGCTCCATCTGGCCAACTCACCCTGGATCCCATTTGATCCAACCTTCCAGACCAGTCTACCATGCAGAATCTCATTAGTCTTACTGATGTCTCAATAGACAACATCTACCACCCTGCCCTCATCAGTCTTCTTGTGATCAATTAAAACTGAGGCATGCGGGAATTTTTTCTCATGGGGAGTAGTGAATCTCTGGAATTTTCTATGCCAACAGTTGTGGTGGATGGATCACTGGGGGATTCAGGGAGGGAGTTTTTTGAAGCTCAGAGGTTGGCCAGATCAGCGTTGGGCTAAGTGGCTCATTCTTGCTTCCATCTCCTTGTTATTAAGGCAGGCAGTTTCAGGATGGCAAATTCCCTTTCCTGGAGATTATGGGTGATCCTGATGGGAATTTGTGACAATCCAGTGCCTTCACAGACACCATTAATGATCCTGTGTCCAGCTGTATTTGACTTCTTTAGTTTAACCCCTTAGGTACAGTAGTGGGATTAAAACATGCACCTCCATATCATTAGCTGAGGCCATGTGTGTAATTTGACCATATGCTACTGTACCCTTCTTCCATGGGTTTTCTTTTTTTCTGACCAGGAGGGTGGGAAGCAGTTGCTGGAGGGTCTAGCCATGAACAAGACCCTCCTGGAGTGTGACCTGCGACTGACAGACATTGGCCAAGAGAATGAGTTCGCCATCAACCAACTCCTGCACAACAACCGGGAGCGGATCCGGAATGTCATCTGCCACCCAGCCAAGGACAATGGGAACCCACAGATAGTGTCTGATCATGACTTGGAATTCAACTGAAGCCTCTGTGCCTCCCTCTGCTTCAATCCTGTCCCACCTAACCAATGTAATTTGCACCCACGGACTGAAATCTGTGGGACTATTTTATACTGTGTGGATAAATAAACATATTGTTGGAAAGTAGTTAGGCCTTGCACTTATTTGTCCCCAAGGTGTGAACCAAGACTCTTCCTCTAACTCAAAAATCTGAGAGCCGGGGACACAGTCTCAGGACTTGGCCATTTGGGGCAGAGATGAGCAGAGGAAAGTAAATGTTTTTATCTTCTGACCATGGAGGGCTGTGGAATCTCAGTCATTGAGACCCTTCAGCCCATTTTGTCCATGCTGTGCAATATACCCACCTCAATTGATCCCTTTTGCCTGTGTTTGGCCCAAATTCCTCTTAAACTTTCCTCATCAATGTATTTGTCCAAATGTATTTGAAATGTTGTGAATGCATCTGCCTCCAACCACTTCTTCTGGCAGCTCATACCACATACGAAGTCAAAGTTGAGTTTATTGTCACAAGCACAGTATGCACAGGTCTAATGATACCTGCCTTCTTGTGCCCCGCAGGTCTCTTTTAAATTTTTCCCTTAAACTTGTTCAAGGTAATTTTTATTTAAATCAAAGTATATATGTCACCATATACAACCTTGAGCTTTTTTTTTTGCAGGCCCGCTCAGTAAATCCAAGAGCCTTAGTAGAATCAATGACTCAAGATAAGAAAGTGAGCCATAGGTTGTGGGAACAGTTCAGTGATGGGTGAGTGAAGTTGAATGAAATCATCCCCATTAGTTCGAGAACCTGATGATTGAGGGCTAATAACTGTACTTGAATCTGGTTAACGTGAGTCCTGAGGCTCTTGTACTTTCTTCCTGATGGCAGCAGCAAGAAAAGAGCAGGAGCTGGGTGGTAGGGGGCCCTGATGATAGATGCTGCTTTCCTGCAAAAGCACTCCAAGCAGATCTGCTCAATGGAGGGGAGGGCTTTCCTGTGATGGACTGGGCTGTATCGATTTTCTGCTCAAGGTCATTGGTGTTTCCAACGTGTAGAGCCAGTCAATATATTCTCTACCACACATCTAGAGAGGTCTGTCAAATTATTAGACGTCATGTCGAATCTTCACAAACTTATAATGAAGTAGAGATGCTGCTGTGCTTTCTTTATAATAGCACTTGCATGCTGGTCCTTTGAAATGATAACACCAAGGAATTTAAAGTTGCTGACCCACTCCACCTCAGGTCTTACGATACGGACTGGCTCATGGACCTCTGGTTTCCTCCTCCTGAAGTTAATAATCAGCTCCTTGGTCTTGCTGACATTGAGTGAGAGGTTGTTATTCTGGCACCACTCAACCAGATTTTCAATCTCCCTCCTCTATGCTGATTCATTGCCACCTTTAATTCAGGAAACGACAGTGGTGTCATCAGCAAATTTGAATATGCCGTTGGAGCTGTGCGTAGCCTCACAGACATAAGTATAAAGTGGGTAGAGCAGGGGGTTAAACACACAGCCTTGTGGTGCACCTGTGCTGATGGAGATTATGGAGGAGGTGTTGTTACCAATCCAAACTGACTGGGGTCTGCAGGTGTGGAAATCCAGGATCCAATTACACAAGGAGGTATTGGAGCCAAGGTCTTGAAGCTTATTGATTAGTTTTGCACTCTAGTTTTTAACTCCTTTCCCTCGGAAAAGGATTGTGTGCAGTTACTCTATGTCTGCCCAGCATGATTTTGTACAACTCCATAATGTCATTTCCCCACATCCCCAGATTTCCTCCTTGCCAAGGAATAAATACCTAGCCTGCCCAACCTTTCTCTTACAAGTCACTCCCTTGAGTCCTGGCAATGTTCTTGTTAACGTTCCTGCACCCTTTCCAGCTTAATGGTACCCTTCCTGGAGCAGGGCAGTCAAGACTACACAGTACTCTGTGCTCAGTATCACTAATATTGGTGTCGTATTGGTTTAGTATTGACCCATTTACAGAGATACAGTACAAAGCCTGCCTTGCAAACTGTTTACACAGATTACATCATTACACAGTGAACTGAAGGTAAAGGATTACACTGTAAGGTAAAACAACAATGCAGAATAAAGTGTGAAAGCTACGCAAAAATGCACTACAGGTAAGCTATAAAGTGCAAGATCATAACAAGGCCAAGAGTCCATCTTGTCATACAAGAGTCTGAGAAGTGGGATAGAAGCTGTTTATGAGCCTGGTGCAATGTGCTTTCAGTTTCCATTATTCATCCAGAACAAAACTTCCTAGGGCGCGTCTTGTACAACAGCAACAGAACATCCAACTCCTGTAACAAGCTGCCCTGTCTAATGAAGGCCAGTGTGTTGGATACCACTTTTACCAGCCTGCCTGGCTGTGAGAGTTGAGAGTAGCTGGATATGGGAAATAGAAGTGGCAGATCCCCCATGGTTTGAACGGATGGAGTCGCAGATTCAGAAGGTCATTGTGTGCTTGCAAGTGGGCGACACCTCCCGGCAATCATCCCACTAAACCTGACAAGAGCATGATACCCAGACCACTGGGCAGTGAAGGAAAGTGAGGTCAGTCTGTGAGGCTTTAAGCAGGCTCTCAGAGTGGTGGAGGGACTAATATAGGAGCTGCAGAACCCAAGCTCTGGGTAACAGAAGGTAGTGTCAGCCATGGTACAGCGGTGAAATTTGGCACAGAGCAGGAATTGTGGAATCACCAAGATCATGGGGGTGGGTGTTGTGTGGCCACAAGAATACAGAGGCAAAATTAAATACTGTAGATAGTGTCACTGGGAGTGTCCACCCAGGATGGACTGGTCAGCATTGCACTGAGGCTGGTTGATTTCCACACTGGTTACACAGCACTGGAGAGGATGACAGGGGCACGGGGAGAACAGTGTCTACCCAGGATGGAGCACCACCCTGGAGACACCCTCACTCTTTTGCACGGGTGTTGAGAGTCAATGATCAAACTTACAGTATGGATGAAAGAAGATATCTGTGGTCTTCACATGGTTAACTCTGCCTCTCCAGTCCTGTCCAACTCTGAAACCTTGGTAGTGCTTCAGCCCTCCTCCATCCCATGGAGCTCTCCAGTAAGTTCTATCATTCCCACTCATCCCCAAAATCTTCCAGAAATCCTCCCATTGCTGCATGAAAATGTTTCTTGTCCGACCTTTATTTCTTCAAACTGTGTTCTCTGTAACCAACCCTTCTGTCGCTAGGAGATTAACATGATTTATCAAAATCCTTCCTAGCACTGAACTCTCAACGGTTTTCCCTGCCACCAAAGCAAAAGTCTATTGACACAGGGTCGCTAGGTTCAGGTTAGCGTGGATTTATTACAGTCAACACCATCTCTCTGGCCACACATTCATCTCCTTAATTTCCTATTTCTGTACTTGCACGTGCCTCTGGTAGTAATCTGGAGATTATTAGATTTGAGTCCTGCTTTCCAAGCTCCTTAAGCTTTGCCTGTAGGATCACCTCCTCTTTATACCTGTGACATTGGTAATGATGTGGGCCATACCTGTTAGCTGTTTACCCTCCCCCTTCAATCTGCACCCATTAAATGACTTTGGAAGACAATACACTGTTCTGCAGACACATCCGTGACCACACAAACTCTCAATTATGAATGTTCTCCCATTTTCCTTCCATCCCACTGATGCCTCCTGGCAGTTCTCTGGTTGTTCATGAGGAACCAGTGCTCTCTTCAGTATCAAAAGGAAAAGTCTGTCCTTGAGGAAGAAGGGTTCAGGGCATCTGCACCACTCATCTGCTTCTCTTCTTCTACCAGTGGTACCAAAATTGGTAGTCTGATTAACGATGGAGAAAGCGCTGACTTCAGGAGATAGGTGGCTGGACATATATCAGCAAGTGGAATTTAATCTAGAGAACTGAGTGACGTATTTGGAGAGGATGAACAAGTCAGAGATAAGGTGAACAGATTCAACAGAAGGCATAGGTTAAATGGGGTGTGCAGGACAATTTTTATCTTTTTTAAAAAAGTGGTAGATGCCTGGCACATTCTACCAGGGAAGGTGAGAGAAGCAGATAATAGTGTTTAAGAGGCATTTCGAAGCGCATAAACAGGCAGGAAGTGGGAAGATATGAAACGTGGAGCTGGGTGGGATTCATTGGAACAAACATCATGGGTGAACTAACCATTTATTTGATATTTTGTCCTATATTCTTTGTACTGACTGGCCTGTGACCATTCAAGGGGGAACGGAAGCATCGGAGGTAGTATTAAGAACCACAAGGTCATGCATTAATAGTGCTCTGAAGCCGAAGTATGTGGTGGCAGGAATGTTGGTGCAGCCCACAGTAATTTCAGCCACTTCCCATTCTCTAGTGCCTTTTAACAATAAAGTGTATGCATAATCAGAGGTATGGAGTTACATTAGGGATCTGATGATAGGATGGACCTATGATAGATGCTGTGCGATTCAAAATTGGGGTGTGATATTCCCCCCTCTCTGCATGAGCGCCCCCTGCCGCTGGCGGCGCTGTCACGGGCGGGCAGACTGGCTAAGCAGCTGGACACTGCTCGCTTCCGCCTAGGACCTTGCCGTCAGCTGTCGGGTTGGAGCCACCGGCGGCCGGAGCCTGGAAGTCGGAGGCTCCGCAGGACACCGAGTGATGCTGGAGGCCAGCCCGCCCGCCAAGGGGATCAGAGCGCAGGGGAAACAGGCGCCGAGTCCGGGACCGGGACAGGGTCGAGGCCTAGACGGAGTCTGAGCGAGCAGAGCGGCAGAGCGCGGGAATCATGGAGCTGGGCCGGAGGTGGAGGTGGAGGTGGGGGCGGGGGGGTGTTGGGAGGGAAGGGTGGAGGAGGAGGAAAAGAGGTGGCGAGGAGAAAGATGGACAGAGAGGGTGGTGGAAGGAGGGAGGGAGGTGATGACGGGCGAAGAGAGGGGCACAGTTGGGTGGATGTGCTGGGGAAGACAGCTCATGAGGAACAGGTCCCTCAGCCACAATGTCTACCTGTGTACGATCCTGTCCGTCCATTCCCTGCCCGTTCGTGTCTAACAGCCATTTAAACACCACTAAATGTACTTGATTCCACCAGTTCCCGGCAGCACATTCCAATGTGTTTAAAAACCTGTCCTGCACATCTCCTTTAAACTTTCCCCTCTCACCTCAAATGCAGGTAATCTGGTTGTCGACATTTCTACCCTGGGAAGAGACTGACTGTCTACCCTGTCTGTGCCTCAGTTTTCCCCCCAGCTTCCAGAGTCAAAGAGAAAACAATCCAAGTTTGTGAAACCTTTCCTTATAGCTCATACAGTCTAACCCAGACAGCATCCTCTTAAACCTCTTCTGTACATCTACCGATGAAGACAAGCGTGCCATACGCCTTCTTTACTAAACTGTCTACTTGCGTGGCCACTTTCAGCTCCTTCTGTACCTCAGTGCTGTGAAGGGTCCTGCAGTAAACTACACCTATCCCCTACAGTAATCTTCCCAAAGTGCAACACCTCACACCTAGTTGGTTTAAACTCCATCTGTCATTTCCGCCCATATCTGTAACTGGTGAACCATACATCTCACCGTATCCTTTAACCATCCTCTACACTGTCAATAACCCCACCAGTGTGGGTGGAGCTAATTAAGTTTAATAACCCACCATCTACATTTTTGTTCATTTATATATACTCGAAGAATAGATTCCAACATGCAACAGAGAGAGAGGGCTACAACTGAATTGCAACCAGGACCACCCGCTGCCCTCCTGTACTACAGAATAGGCAGGACCTGTACTGAACCGGAAAGGTCTGACTCATCTGCCGGTCAGTATTGTGCCTGAGAGCTGGTACCTGCCATGTTGCTCCTTGGGAGATGGGTGTTAGTTACCAGATACAGAGAGGAGAGTGGGTGGGGCATGGAGAATTAAAGCAACAGGCAACAGGGAGTCAACATCGTCAAAGTGTGCTCCCTCAGCACCACCTGTCCCGCAGGTGTGAAGGACATACCTTGGTATTGCACAGATGCATTATGGGGGTGCTGGGACAGGGCCGGACAGGGCAGCTAGAATTAATCTCAGCGAGACACCGGATCCTGAGGGTCTGCGCAAGAGAGACACTGATACGTTGTTACCTCAAGGTCGAGTCCAAGCCATGGAACTCTTCGGGTAAGGAATTTCTTCCTAAGGCTTGTAAATCTCTGGAATTCTCACAGAGGGCCGTGGATTCCAAGTTGATAAATTCACAGCAGAGATCAGATTGTTCACTGGCAGGGAATTGAGGGGTGCAGACGCAGTGGGATTCAGTTTGGTGGGAGTGGCTGCTTCTGTTTTTTTCCCAGCGAGGGGTGGAGAGGGGTTTGAACAAGGGAGGTTAACCTGGGTTGTTTTCTTTGAGCAGAGGCTGAGGGGAGACCTGATCAGAGTTTATAACATTCTGAGAGGGTAGACAGCCAGAATTCCTCCTCCATGGCAGAAATGTCAGATAATAGAGGGCATGTATTTAAGGTGCGAGGGGAATTTAGATGAGATGTGCAGGGCAGGTTTTTTGTACCCCCTGCCCCCACCTGAAACACACTGCCAGGGGTGCTGGAAGAGCATAGAACAGTACAGTGATAGACCCTTTGGCCCAGCGTTATGCTAACTAATTAAACACCAAACTAAACTAATCCCTTCTACCTACACAATGTCCATATCCCTCAATTCTCTGCACAGTCACGTGAGCCTGTACCAAATTGATGTCCTCCACCACCCTGGTAACCTCTTGCTCTATATAACTTCTTTGAACTTGCGTATTCTTATCTTAAATGCATGCTCTTTATTATCAATACTGGGAGAAAGATACCACCTGTCTACCCTGTGTGTCTCTCATCATCTTATGAACTTCTATTAGGTCTTCCCTCAGCCTCCACTGCTCTGGAAAAAAAAACAAATCTGCCCTAACTCTGCTCATAGCCCCTGCCCTCTAATCCAGACAGCATCCTGGTAAAGTTTTTCTACACCCTCTCCAAGAAATCCACATCCTCCTTATAATGGATCAATCAGATGTTATAAAGCTGCAATACAACTTCCTGACCCTTACACTCAATTTGTTCAATAAATCACCATCTGCCTTTGTTATCACCCTATCAATGTGTGCAGCAGGTATGATAAAAACGCTGCTAGATAAATGTGAATGTGCAGGGAATGGAGAGATATTGGCAGAAGAGAATTAATTTAATTCAGCATCATGTTCAGCACAGTTATGGTGAGCCCAAGGGCCAGTTGCTGTGCTGCTCTCTATTGGGTTTCAGGTGGGAGCAGCAGTGGTCACTGGCCCTGGATCCTGCCCCATTCAGAAAGACCCTGGCCTCAGCCCCACACTCCCCATCCTTCCACTCCCTTTTATGGGAAATATCTGTCATAACCTCCTTAGCTCCTGAGAGAGTCGGAGATTCACCACACTCACAAGAAATTCCTTCCCACTTCAAATCCTGATCCTGCTGCCACTGGTTCTAGATATCCTCAACAGGGATGACACCCTCTTAGCACCCACCTTGTCAGGCGCCACCCCCCCGCCCCGCCCGAATCTGATGTGTCAATAACATTCCCTCTCATTCTTCTAAATGCCAATTGGCCCAACCTGATCAACCTATCTTCACCTGAGCAGGGAGGGAGGTAAGCATGGGGAAGGAGGGGCAATTGAGGGAAAAGCAATGTGGAGAATAGGCAGGGAGGGATGCCAGAGTTGTATGGGGTCATGGTGGAGGTGGATGGGTTATGTCCATGAAGGGAGGAGAGTTGTTCAGGGCAGGAGGGGCGACAGAAAGGAACTGAGAGGTGGAGGGGAGTGGGAAACAGCTGGTGGGAAGTTTAGGCAGGGAAAGAAATTGGAAGAGGTCTAGGTGGTTGGGGGAAGAAAGGGACGTGTGAGGTGGGACGTGGAGAGGAAGAAATAGAGGTGGAGAGTCTGAGAAATGACCCTTTGAACTGCCACATCCATGTCCATGCTGACCACCAGACTCCTGCACTCTTTACCAGCATTTGATGTATAGCCTGCAGCGTCTTGGGGATTCAATGCTTGGATTAATACTCCTCACATTTGAGAGAATTTCCCCCTCCCCCCTCTCAGACAATGCATTCTGCATTCCAGTTCCCCCACCCCAGGGAGCTCTTCCCCAGGAGCCGTCTGAACCACCTACACACCTTAAGCCTATTCCCTCTGGTCTTCAACAATTGGCATGGCTGACATATCTGATACACTTGTATCAGGCATCTCTCCCCCTTCACTGCAGGGAAGAGAAACCCAGCCCATCTGTTCTCTCTTGACTTGCCTGCTCCATCCCAGCCAACGTCCTGCTTAGTCTCCCCAGTAAACATCCTTCCAGTAATGTGACTGGAACTGCACACTGTACTGAACTTGCCTGCTCCTGTATACTGTGCCCTGATTAATGAGGGCAAGATCTTCCTGCACTGCTGCCTGCTGGCCTCCTTGGACTTGTACACTGTTCTTAATAGTACTCCACAGTACCATCACCTCACCCCGATCAGGATTAAAGCTCACCTGCTGCTCACACTGCCCCTCTTACAGCAACATCATCCTCTAGTCTACAACTGTTCTTGTCAGCAGTGTGGTGAATCTCAATGTGGGGCGCTTGTTCAGGCTCGAGGGGAAGAAGGAGCTCAGCCGAGTCGGGAGAACCATGCTAAAGCTCTGTATTTTGTGTTTCAGCACCGTGCCGGTCCTGATCCTAGTCCTGGTCCTGCTGAGCTCCCCATGCAGGGCTGAGGACCCTCACCCAGACGAGGTGTGGACAGATTTCTGGGTGGTGCGTTTTGTCGTTAACCTGGCAGGTTATGCCACCATTCTTCTCCCCGGCTACCTGCTAGTGCAGTACTTCAAACGCACAAACTACCTAGAGAGAGGCAAGTCTTCTGCCCTGGGATCGGAGGGCAGGGCAGTTCCTGGGTGGGGATGTTGTGGTGTCAGAGGACGTGGGGCCCCAGGTGGGGTCAATGCACAGTGTTTCTGGGGAGTACAGTGTTCTCAGGGGTCAATGGACGTGCGGTTCGCAGGTCAGGCAGCATCCGTGGGGAGAGAGCACCAAGTCTGGACTTTGAGTCCAGTGATACCCCAAAGCCCACCCACCATCTTCTGAAGGTGGGTCTCTTCAGAAACATAACGTGGTTTTGTCAGGGCTATACTAACTGCCTACTCCAGGGTGCTTGGAGAACCACAGTCTTAACCCAGCACAGGATTCCTGCCTGTGACCCCCTGTAGATTGTCCGGGGTGGGGATGGGAGTCGCCTTTCAATATCCCCAACTGATCTCCAGTTAAGCCCCATGAGCCCTGGCAAGGCTCTCTGCAAGACTCTCTGCATTGAGGGAGCTTTGTATTACAAGGTTAATGGCCAAGTTGTGAGGTAACTCCCTGTTCTCCCGCCTTCTCTTCCAGGTCGAGGCTTCTGTTTCCCAGTGATAAGCACCTGTGTGTTTGGCAGTGAGGTGAAGACTGGGGTACAGGATGAACACTCCCCAACTTCCCGAACGGAGGCTGCAGAATCATCTCCCACCAAACAGACGTTCAAGTTGCTGGCCTGTGCCCTCGGACTGCAGGTGAAATACCAGTGATCCCACCACCTGCTCCCAACCAATTCCTCCACCCCTGCCGGTGTTGCATTGACCGTCCGAATGCTGTTCTGACCCCTTGAAGCACCAGTTCAGCCTGCGCCACTCCCAAGATATTATCACAGGAAGCATTTCTTCTGTTCCCCTGCTGAACCAGCCTTCCCCCTCAAATTCTCATCCTCTGATCTCCAGTCTTACTGCTGATGAAAACAGCTTTCAGTAATTTCCACTCTCCAGCCGGTTGTGAACCAACCCATCCCATCACAGCAACAGCGTGTATTACAGTTAACCCTAACCTACATCAATCATTCAGAGTAAAGTGGTCAGCTGGTTTATTATTGTCACGTGTACCCAGGTACAGAGAAAAACATCGTTTTGCATGACACTCAAACAGATCCTGTCATCCCATCAGTGCACTGAGGTAGAACAGGTTTAGCAATAACAGAACATAGAAACATAGAAAATAGGTGCAGGAGTAGGCCATTCGGCCCTTCGAGCCTGCACCGCCATGTATTATGATCATGGCTGATCATCCAACTCAGAACCCTGTACCAGCCTTCCCTCCATACCCCCTGACCCCCGTAGCCACAAGGGCCATATCTAACACAAGCAAAAAATGTTAACAGCTACTGAGAGAAAGTGTAATGCAGGTAAACAAGGTGCAAGAGGATGCAATGAGGTAGACTGAAGTCAAGAATTCATCTTATCATATTAATTCAATCGTCAATTATAACAGGATAGACACTGTCTGAGCCTGGTGGTGCTTTCAGGCACTTGTATCTCTGCCCGATGGGAAGGGGAGAAGATAGAAGATTTGGGGTGGCTGGGGATTTTGTTCTTTGCTTTACTGGTGCTGTGAGATGTTTAGACTGAGGGAGTGGAGGGGAGCCAGCTTTTCATGATGTTCTGAGCTACGTCCACAACTCTATGCAGTGTGGTACATACTACGTGTGCTGAGTGATTCATCCAGTTCTACTGTTGTTGAAACTCTTTATCCTTCTGTGTTGGACACTACAGTAGTATAGTCTCAAAGCACCCGAGACCAAAGCCCCATCCCTCAGTTAGAATCATACAGCAAGGAAACATCCCCTTCAGCTCAACTGGTCCATAGTGTTCGAGATTCCCATCCAAGCTAGGTCCATTTGTCCATATCCCTCATTCCTATCTGTGTGTCTGGGATGGGACAGGTGGGTGATGGAAATGTGAGGAAAATAAAAATGGGATTTAATGTTGGATCAGCTTTAATTGGGTGATGGTTGACATGGATCTGGTGGTCTGAAGGGCCAGTTTCTGTGCTGTATCTCTCTCCATCTCACTTCTGCAGCCTGGTTGCACAGTCACCGTGGGAATTCTTCTTGAACTTTGCAGCACTGCCTCTCACATCAGTCAGTGCCCATCGTCTGACATTGCTGCCCTGTGCCCTCACCCAGCTCCAGGTCCTCGGGTTCTAAAACTCTCTCCTCATTAGCACAGCTCAGAGTGAAAGCTTGCACAGCCTCCTGCAGTAGTGTTGTGTGTCCACGGTGCAGAATCACAGGGCTGCCCAGTAACGGGAAGTGCTGATGGGTGCAACCAGCACAGAGACTTCAGAGTGAGCCAGAGGCATAAAACATAGCAACAGGCCCAACTGATCTGTTCCAACCTGCACCATTGAGCACCAATTCCAATATCCTTCATTCAGCTTGTCTCCCTCCAAGTGCTTCCTAAATGAGACCATTGTACCTACCTGAACCACTTCCTCTGGCAGCTTATTCCAATTACTGTACGAAATGTTACCTCTCAGGGCCCTTACCCCCAGTCGCTGCCCCCTAGTTCTAAACTCCCCTACTTTGGGGAAAAGACTGTTACCATTCACCCTATCTATACCTCTCATTTTTAAATGTAATGTTGCCTCTCATTCTCCTAGGATAAGGAATAAAGAACTAACCTGGCCAACCTCTCCCTATAACTCAGGCCCTCTAATCTTGGAAACGTCCTCAAATCTTTAATGCACTTTTTCCAGTTTAACTCTTGTAACAGGTTGACTAAAACAGCAGAGTACTCTGGGCAAGTGTGGCCTCACCAACGACTGCAGCATAATGTCTGACTCCCATACTCAATGCCTTGCTGAAGGCCAGCATGCTAAATGCCTTTTTCACCATCCTGCCTACTTGGGCGCAATTTTCAATGAACAATGCATTTGTGCTCACTCCTAAGTTGCTCTGTTTCATTATACTCCCTAATGCCCTACCATTAATCGTACAAGTCCTACACTGGTTTGACTTTCCAGTACATCACTTCACATTGATATTATTAAAATTAATTTGCCATTCCTTGGCCTATTCCCTAACCGATAAAGATCAGGTGGTTAAGGAGGCATGTGGTGCATTGGCCTTCATTAGTCGTTGGATTGAGTTTAAGAGCCGTAAGGTAATATTGCAGCTCTATAAAACACTTGAGGTATTGTGTTCAGTTCTGGTTGCCTTCAAGGAAGGATGCGGAAGTTTTAGGAGAGGGTGCAGAGGAGATTTACTGGGGGGAGTTGCCCTCTGAATTTCCCTCTTAAGAGTAGGCCTAGACATTTTATAGTCAAAGGGATTCACTCAACCCCAACCTCCTAAATCCAACGTATGCTTCCTTCTTTTCTTGACCAATGCCTCGATATCTCTTGTCAGGCACAATGAGGCCACCCTCAGGGTGAAGGAGCAACACCTTATATTCCATCTGGGTAGCCTCCAACCTGATGGTGTCAATATCAATTTCTCCTTCCAGTAAAAAGAATTCCCTCCCCATTCCCCACTCTTGCTTCTTACCTCTTCTCACCTCCGTCCCCTCCTTCTCCAGCCTTTTACCTTTCCTACTGACCTGTCTTCACCTATCACCTTCCAGCTATCATCTTTCCCCTCCCCCCCAAAGAACTTTTTATTCTTTCGTCTTCCCCTTTCCTTTCCAGTCCTGAAGAAGGGTCTCGGCTTGAAACATTAACTGTTTATTCATTTCCATAGATGCTGCCTAACCTGCTGAGTTCCTCCAGCATTTTGTGTATTGCTAAAGTTTAATTGAGTATTTGTTTCTTAGCCTTTACTGTGTAACTGGCTATCCTGATGAGTAAATTTGCTCTTACTGGTTACTGCTTTATCCCATGACTTGCTCCTACACACCCGCCAATCTAGTTCAAACCCTCCCGTGTAGCAGAGCAAATTTGTTCCTGGCTGGTTTGAGTGCAATCCATCCCTCTTGTACAGTTCACCTCTACCCCAGAAGAGATTCCAATGATTGAAGAACTTGCATCTCTACCTCGGTTTCTCAGCCATGAGTTCATCACTAGCACACAGGACTGGGAGTAATTGGGAGATTTCTACCCTTGAGGTCCTGTTTTTTAGCTTCTTGCCTAACTATACTCATTCTGCTAGACATTATTTCTTATGCTACCCACATCATTTGTTCTGGCACATCCAACAGCCTCTGGTCAAATTTTCTGCAACTGTTCAAGGCAGGAGGGCTCAGCTTAATTTGTCAGCATGTTTGACACAGACATGTGGGTAAAGCTATTTGGTATATTAGTTTATTATGGTCACTTTTACGAAGATACAGTGAAAAAATTAGTTTTGCATGTCATCCATACAGATTAATTCATCACATCAGTATGTTAAGGTAATACAAGGAAAAACAACAACAAAATGTGGAATAAAAAGCTACATTTATAGAAAGAGTGCAATACAGACCGACAGTAAGGTGCAAGGCCATGGAGAGAGAGATTCTGAGGCCGGTTCTCTTGTCTTATCATACTAGGGAACCATTCAATGGTCTTATGACAGCGGTCCCTGAGCCTAGTGGCACCTGCTTTCAGGTTCTTCAATATTCTACATGATGGGAGGGCGACCAAGGGAGAACGTCTGGGGTGTGTGAGGGCTTTGATTTTGCTGGCTGCCTTCGTGTGGCAGTGAGATGTGTAGAAAGAGGCCGTGGAGGAGATGGACTGGGCTGTGTTTACAACTCTCTAGCTTTTTGCAGTGTTGGGCTGACTGATTGCCATCCCAAGCCACGGGCGCATGTTCCTGTAATGTCCCATGTTCTGTTTTGTTGCTCTACTAGGTGTCCTATCTGACGTGGGGTGTGCTGCAGGAGCGTGTGATGACCCGCACCTATGGGAAGACAGACACCAACCCCGGGGTGAAGTTCCGCGACTCCCAGTTCCTGGTCTTCATGAACCGTATCCTGGCAGTGACGGTGGCCGGCCTTAGCTGTGCCCTGACCAAGCAGCCCCGCCACGGTGCGCCCATGTACAAGTATTCCTTTGCCTCGCTCTCCAACATCCTGAGCAGCTGGTGCCAATACGAGGCCCTCAAGTTCATCAGCTTCCCCACTCAAGTGCTGGCCAAGGCTTCCAAGGTCATCCCTGTCATGCTGATGGGCAAACTGGTGTCTCGCAAGAGCTATGAGTACTGGGAGTACCTGACGGCTATTCTCATCTCGGCCGGAGTCAGCATGTTCCTGCTGTCCAGCAGCCATGACAAGCGGCCATCCACCGTTACTACCTTCTCGGGTGTGGTCATCCTTGCTGGCTACATCCTCTTCGACAGCTTCACGTCCAACTGGCAGGACGCCCTCTTTGCCTATAAGATGTCCCCGGTGCAGATGATGTTTGGGGTCAACCTCTTCTCCTGCCTCTTCACGGTGGGCTCTCTGCTGGAGCAGGGGGCCTTCTTCCAGTCACTAGCCTTCATGTCACAGCACCTGGAGTTCGGCGTGCACGCCGCGTTGCTATCTATCTGCTCCGCCTGTGGCCAGCTCTTCATCTTCTACACAATCCGCCAGTTTGGGGCGGCCGCCTTCACCATCATCATGACCCTGCGCCAGGCCTTTGCCATCCTGCTCTCCTGCCTCCTCTATGGCCACTCTGTCTCCCTGCTGGGTGCCCTGGGCATCGTCACCGTCTTCCTTGCCCTCTTCCTCCGCGTCTACGCCCGCAGCCGTGTCAAGGCAAAGAAGAGACTGGCACAGTCTGTTCCGGCAGTACAGAGGGTGTAGGCTGGCCAGTCACGGACAGGGCAAGGCTGATGGGTCTGCCGCAGGTGCCAAGCCTGGGGGTGGGGGTGGGGAGTAGGGGAGGGGAGACCCAGGAAATGCACGGTCCATCCCACCGACACAGGGGGTGAGAGACTCTCCATAGTTCAGGTCACTGCACCTTTCCTCAGCTGGGGCCAGAGAATGGTGTGGGTTTGTGTCTGTTTGCATTGGGAGTGTGTGTGTAATGTATACACGCAGAAGCAGGCTGTTTCTCTGGATATTGTGTGTGTGTGTGTGTGTGTGTACAGCTTTTGAGTCATGCTGTATACTTGGATATGTGTATGTGTTTGTGCTGGTGCCTTGAGGCACGTGTTTGTACATTGGGCTGCATGTGTTCAGCATGCAGCGGTGTATTTGTGGGTTCTGCTGATGCATGTGCAGTGAGTGACCAGACCACAGTTGAGGTTGAGTGGTTGACCTTCCTGGACCTGTCTCTGGTGCTTGCCTGTATTCACTCCAAACCTCTTCTCCCCTTCCCACCACAACTGGCTGCTGACTCCATTTGGAAAGCCTGGCCCATTCCAGGTGCATGGTACTCCATGTAGTTTTACTGGGGCTTTCTGAAGCCTATTTTATATACTGTCGGCGTATACACAGACTGGTATTACACTGGCTGCTGTGTGTGTTTTTATACCTGACTGCTTTCAGTTTAGGGAGTGTGGGTGATGGGCGCTGGACCTCTGCTGTTGGAAGTGACCCCATTTCCCCTTCTGTGTACCTGGGTGTGGAGCCAGCATCCATCTGCAGAGCTGGCGAGTTGATTCTCACTAATAAAATATTTTGGGTGAGTCCTGTCGTCTCTCGTTCTCCTCTCTCGCACTGCAGAAGGAATTCAGCACGGACAGTTCAAGCTGAAGGTGAAGAATCCTGTCACTGACAGTGGGCAGACCCCTTGACTGGTGATCGGATTGGGGCTCGCCCACCCCCCATCTGTGTCCTCACACCCACCCCATTCAACCAGTCTCTTAGCCATTCAGTCCGTTAACACAGGAGGGACCATTGAGGCAAATATTCTGTCCCTGTCTTCTGTTGGGACGGGTAGCCTGTCCACGGTGGGGTATCACCAGTGACTAATCAAATTAGGAATGTATTCTTATAGTTTAAACAAACAAGGGATGATCTCAGAGTCACTTGGTAGAGGGAAATTTCAATTCAAACCCTGCATCAGGACTGGGGGTCTTGGGGCTGGCTGGCAATGGGTAGATTTGTGAGGGGGGTATGTGAGAATGTCAGTAGTAAAGGGCAGTATTTATAGTACAGATCACCATTGTGTTTCAAATGAGTTATTTATTGTCGTAGGTACCAAGGTACAGTGAAACCCTTTCTGCATGCCACCCATACAGATCATTTCATGATAACAGTGCATTGAGGTAGTACTAAGGAAAGCAGTGAGAGTGCAGACTGAAGTGACGGTTATAGAGAAAGTGTAGTGTAGGCCAACGATAAGATGCAAGGGCCATAAAAAGGAGGATTGTGCAGTCAAGTGCGTCTTATCGTACTAGGAGAGTGATAACAGTGGGATAGAAGCTGTCCTTGAGTTTTCAGGCTTTGTATCTTCTGCCTAATGAAAGGGAGGGGGAAGAGGGTGACCAGCTGATGGAGCAGCAAGAGGTGCAGACAGAGTCCATAAATGGGAGGCTGGTTTCCATAGTGTGCGTGAACTGTACACACAACGCTGCAGTTTCCTATGATCTCAGGCAGAGCAATTGCCACACCAAGCTGTGATACATCTGGATAGGATCCAGTTGCATGGTGCATCTCTAAAGACTCTTTAATCTGCTGACGAAGTAGAGATGCAGGTGTGCATTCTTCACCACAGCATCAGTGTAGTCAAATGAGGATGGGCTATTGTTGATGTTCACTCCCAAGATATTGAGCTCTCGCCTATCTTGCTCTCAGTGCTGTTAATATGAACATGAGCATAATGCACACTTATTGAAGTCAATGGCCTGCTCTTTGGCTTTACTAACATTAAGGGAAAGGTGGTTGTCATCGTGTCACTACGCTCTATTTGCTGTAATCTGACAAGTGAGATTTGCCCCAGTGCAGTGGTGGTGCAGATGGAGTCAGAGCAGTATCTGGCCATGGTTGTGAGTGTATAGGTAGGGGGCTAAGCGTGAGTAGGAGGCAGAGGATGCAGTTTTGTAGAGCACTGGTATTAAGAATAATTGTGATGGAGAGGTTGTTGCCTAATAGTGTTTGCATTGTTAATGAAGAAGCCAAGGATCCAATTGTTAATGGAAATGTTGGGTCCTAGGTCTAAGAGTTCAGAGATGTATTTTCTTAGAATTGAAGCTGGAACTGTCATCAGTAAACAATGGTCTGATATGCTCCAGGTCCACTGTAGATTAATTTAGGCAGTACATTTTCCAGCATAGCTGCATTGTACATGGTCTCTGGGGCAAAGGACCAAAATCAGAAGCAGCAGGTTGGAGATCAAATTCTGAAAACAGCAGGTAAGACAGCATATGTGGGAAAGAAACTATAAATACTTCAGCTGTGTGCATCTCCATCACGACTGGGAAGAATAAATCAGTTACATTGAGTGACAGAGAGGATGGGCCAAAGGTGATGCCAGGGTTGTGGAAAATACCTTTTAAATGAAAGTCGGGCAGTCTGAGTGGGGAACCGCACTCTGACCTCTGGCCTCCTGCACTGACTCAATGAGCCAGTCATACAGCCCAGAAGCTCAAGGTCTATTCACAGTGCCTCCTGCGTTGGTCCAGTTTGCCAGCATTTCACCCATCTGTTGGGTTATGTTGCCATTATACAAAGATGTGGGTTAGTTTGCATTTGGGAGTATTGTGTACAATTTTGGTCACTTCTCTAGGAAAGCAACCAGGCTGGTGGCATAGTGGCATCAGTGCCAGACTTCAGGACAAAAGGTCCTGAGTTCGAATCCAGCCGGCTCCCCTGCACGCTTTCTATCTGTGCTGGGTCACGAGCTGGTGATCTCTTTGGAAACTCACCTAGAAGGTAATGGTAAATCACTGCTCTAACACCTCATACATAGTTCCCCACTACGTCAGAGAGGCTTGGAGGGAAATCGTCTGCTAACCAGAGAAACTCTGGATGCGACGTATCTTTGCTTTCCTATAGGAAAGATGTCATTAAGCTGGAAAGAATGTAGAAGAGATTTATAAGGACTTATTCAAGGGACTGAGCTGGAAGGAAGAATAACAGTATAGACTATTTTCTAAACGGGGGGGGGGTGGGGAGAGAGATTAGGAGTCAGTTCAGGATTTCCTTAAGATTAACTTGCAGGTTGAGTAGATAGTAAAGGCAGCAAATGCAACATTTTCAGAGGACCAGACCATAAAAGCAAAATGTTCAGCACAGACTTGGTGTGCATATGAGCGGTACTGCGTCTGAGGAAGGATATGTTGATACTGGAGAGGGTCCAGAGGAGATTCACAATAATGATCCCAGGGATGAAAAGCTTAAAGTATAAGGCACTGTACTTGATGAGTTCAGAGTGATGGGGGGGGGGGTAAAAACCTACCATTTTCAGAAAGACCTGGATAGAGTGGATGTGGAAAGTACATTATCATTAGTAGGGAGGCCTAGGATCTGAGGGCATAGCCTCAGAATAATGATTTGTCCTGTTACAACTGATGATGGCCAGTGAGGTGGTATGGGTAGGGAGATAGAGTCAGAGAAAATAAAAGGTGTCCATTAGCCAGAGCAGACAGACATGGGAGGACTAGTGTGGTAAACTGAGGATAGGGGGTTGTGAGGGATGCCTGTGACACAGATCAGTGTTGGGACCCTTGCTGGCTGTGATAGAGAATGGTACTTCAGAGACAGGCCCTTTAGCACACATTTATGCCTACCTGTACCAATCTCACGTTCTGCATTAATTCCACATAGTTGCAAGAAAGTTTGTGGACCCTTTGCAATTACCCAGTGTTCTGCCTTACTTACTTACTCAAAATGTGGTCTGGTCTTCAGTCAAGTCACAATAATAGACAAATACAATCTGCCTAAACTGATAACACACAAACAATTGTACCTTTCCTGTCTTTATTGAACACCTTGTTTAATCATTCACAGTCCAGTCAAATATGTGACATTCTCCTGTAAAGTGTCTTAATACAATTTTGAATTCATCGTTCCATCAACAGTTGCAAGCTGTCCAGGCCAAGGCAGCAGAACAGCCCTGAAACCATGATGCTCCTTCCACCAGTTGAGATGAGGTATTGATGTTGGTGTGCTGTGCCCTTTTCCTCCCAACATAGCAGGGTGCAATTCTGCCAGAAAGTTCAACTTTAATCTCCTTTGTCTACAGAACATTGTCCCAGAAGAGTTGTGGAACATCCAGGTGGTCTTTTGCAGACTTCAGGTGTGCAGCAATGTTTTTTTTTTCTGGAGAGCAGTGTTCTCCTCCATGGTGTCCCTCCATGAACACCATTCTTGTTCAGTATTTTTTCCTAATAGTGGACACATGAACAGAGACTTTAGCCAGTTCTGGGGGATTTTTGCAGGTCTCTTGCTGTTACCCTTGGGTTCTTTGTCACCTCCTTCAGCATTCACACCTGACTCCAAATAGCTTTTATAGAAGGCATTACCCCAGCAATTCACATACGTTTTTGAACCTAGACTGTGATTGTTTAAATGGTGTGCTCAGTATTGATGCAAAGTAGTACAATTGTTGTGTGTGTTATTAGTTTAGGCAGATTGTGTGTTTATTATTGTGACCTAGATGAAGATCAAGCCACATTTTATGAGTAATTAATGCAGAAAAGGGTTCACAAACTTTTTCTTGCAACTGTATCTCTGTGCTCTGCTCATTCTCTTTCCTGCCTCCTCCAACTCCCAGCCCTTCTTAAATAAAAGCATAACATTCGTTGCCCTTCAGTCTCTCAACTATAACTAATGATAATAAAATCTCTCTGCCCCAGCCCCTGCAATCCCCACACTTTACCACAACCTCAAAACCTCTAACACTACCTTCCTTCATATTGTAGAAATGCTCCAGGATATCACAGGACCCTCATCTGAGCTCACCAGGCTTCCAGCTCCTTCTCCACCGTAAATACAGACTGCCCATTTCCTGTGGCTCCACAGATAACTCTCAGTACAAGATCAGAGTAGTTTACTCACTTCCATGTGCTTGTCTGCTCTGCTTACTCCACCTGTATGACCTCACTGCAATCTCTCCTGCTGCCAAATTAGTCTAAGCCCTCCCAAAATTGGCCGTGACCCAGTGCTTCTGAAAGAATTTGAATCAGCCCCGATTCAGCACTGAACAGTGAAGCTCACAGTCCTGTGGTCAGATTCAGGAACCTCCCAATGGGAAAGAATCCATATCTACTCAAAGGCTCCCTTGTTTGATGACCAACCTGAGATGGAACCAGTCAGGGAGTCTGCACTCCCGGAAGGACCTGCGAACAGCGACACTGTGTTTGGTAAAGAGGCAACTGGCTCTCCCGCAGTTTGCTCACCAGTAATTCACTACCTGAGCCCTTTGCTCAAGGATCCATTTCATCACCGTGACTGCTGGCAGTGGAAAGTAGGGATGGGAAGAAGAGGGAGAGGGATGTGAAGGAAGAAAGAAGAGGGAGGAGAATGGAGAGACGGGGGTTGGGGTGGGGGAGGAGAGAGAGGACGGCATTTTGCTTCTGAGTGACATTGCATTATGGTCGCAAGTAATGGAACCGTATGACCATCTTCCCGCTTGCTGGGGCTTTAAGTGGATCAGTCAGTGCTGGGTGTGTAACACAGGACTGGGGACAATTCTATAGTGAGCAGTGAGGAAGAGGCTCAGTGATAGTCCTGGAACTGGACACAGAGCAAGGTATCACGACAGTGATCAGAAAATGCTGATGAAAACTCAACACGTCAGATAATGATGTGGGAAGAGAAACAGTTAACACTGTCAAAACTGGGAAGAAGCAGCCAGCTTTAAGTTGCAGAGTTGGGGGGGGGGGGGCGGAGAGGGAGCATTTAAAACTGAAATGCATGGTAGAGATAGAGAAAATGCCCAGGATAATGGGTGGTGCGAGAGGGAGAGTTAATTTTACATGTGGCTGTCCTATGTAACTGGTGGCTCTCATACAGAGAACATGAATTACCTAAAGTTAGAGAAATTGATTAAGTTCCACACTACAGCCTAAGAGGAGTTTAGTATGAGAGATGGGACATCATGTTAGTTATACACAACACTTGTTGGATCACATTTGAGTATTGTGTGCAGTTCCAGTTGCCATACTGTAGGAAGAACATAATTAAGCTGAATGTAAAAAAGGTTCAATGATGTTGTTTGGACTTGGAGGGCTTGAGTGAAAAGACCCAACTGTCCTCTGGGACTTCTCTAAGACCATAAGTTAGAAGCAAAATTAAGCTATTTGGCCCAAAGAATTTGTTCTGCCATGGTCTCCTGCTTGTCCCATAACTCATAACCCCTTCACCCATCAGTAATCTATCACTCTCTACCTCAAGTACACCCGATGATGAGGACGCCCACAGCTTACTGTGGCACCAAATTCCCTAGCTTCATAATTTTCTATAGGACTATCAACTGGCAACACTCACATCTACCATAATGACATGCTTCGAGAGGTTGATTACGGCTAGAATTAACTCCAGTCTAAGCAACAACCTGGACCTGCTGTAATTCACCTACCAGTGCAACAAGCGAATGCGGTCTTGCAAATGTATATAGACGTACAGTGGAGAGCATTCTGGCTGGTTGTATCACCTCCTGATACGGAGCCTCCAGTGCACAGGATTGGAAGAGGGTTGTAGTCTCAGCCATCTCCATCACAGACACAACCTCCCCACCATCAAGGACATCTTCAAGAGGCGGTACCTTAAGAATGCAGCTTCCATCAATAAGGATAGATATATGGACAGGAAAGGAATGGAGGGTTATGGGCTGAGTGCAGGTCGGTGGGACTAGGTGAGAGTAAGGGTTCGGCCCGGACTAGTAGGGCTGAGATGGCCCGTTTTTGTGCTGTAATTGTTATCTGGTTATCTGGTAGATGCCCTTCTCATTACTAACTGGAAGGAAGTACAAGAGCCTGAAGGCCCACACTCAACTATTCAAGAACAGCGAGCTTCTCCTCCATTATCAGATTTCTGAATAGTTCATGAACCCTATCTCATTCCTCTTCCACACTAATTATTTCATAATTTATTGCAATTGCCTTTGTACTGTACTGCCATTGCAAAGCAACAAATTTCACATGTAAAACAGTAATAAACCTGATTCTGCTCAGGGTAAAACAAGCTCAGCTTGAACAAACATTCTGAAGCCTGGAAGTCCTACATTCTAGGCAACATTCTGGAGATAGTCCTCTACTCCACGCCCTCTTCAGCGTAACTACATCCTAATCAGAAAGTGTGGTGCCCAAACTGCACAGTACTGAGCTGTAGCCTAACCAACATGTAATAAAGTTTTAATGTGACATTCCTGCTCTTTTATTCCAAGCCACAGCTTGTGAAGGTAAGCATTCCAAATGCTTTCATGGTTTAGACAGGGCAGAGTTTGTTAAGTGTGTCCAGGACAGATTCCTGTCACAGTATGTTGACAGGCTGACTCGGGGGAATGCCATACTAGTATTAGGTAACGAACCAGGAGAGGTCACAGATCTCTCAGTGGGTGAGCATCTGGGGGAGTGACCACCGCTCCCTGGCCTTTAGCATTATCATGGAAAAGGATAGAATCAGAGAGGACAGGAAAATTTTTAATTGGGGAAGGGCAAATTATGAGGCTATAAGGCTAGAACTTGCGGGTGTGAATTGGGATGTTTTTGCAGGGAAATGTACTATGGACATGTGGTCAATGTTTAGAGATCCCTTGCAGGATGTTAGGGATAAATTTGTCCCGGTGAGGAAGAGAAAGAATGGTAGGGTGAAGGAACCATGGGTGACAAGTGAGGTGGAAAATCTAGTCAGGTGGAAGAAGGCAGCATACATGAGGTTTAGGAAGCAAGGATCAGATGGGTCTATTGAGGAATATAAGGTAGCAAGAAAGGAGTTAAGGAGCTGAGGAGAGCAAGAAGGGGGCATGAGAAGGTCTTGGCGAGTAGGGTAAAGGAAAACCCCAAGGCATTCTTCAATTATGTGAAGAACACATAAGGATGACAGGAGTGAAGGTAGGACTGATTAGAGATAAAGGTGGGAAGATGTGCCTGGAGGCTGTGGAAGTGAGCGAGGCCCTCAATGAATACTTCTCTTCGGGATTCACCAATGAGAGGGAACTTAATGACGAAGAGGACAATATGAGTGAGGTTGATATTAAGGGAGAGGAGGTATTAAGAGTTGTTAAAATACATTAGGACGGATAAGTCCCCGGGGCCTGACGGAATATTCCCCAGGCTGCTCCACGAGGCACGTGAAGAGATTGCTGAGCCTCTGGCTAGGATCTTTATGTTCTCGTTGCCCACAGGAATGGTACCAGAGGATTGGAAGGAGGTGAATGTTGTCCTCTTGTTCAAAAAAGGTAGTAGGGATATCTGGGTAATTATAGACCAGTGAGCCTTGCAACTGAGGTGGGAAAGCTGTCGGAAAAGATCCTTAGAGATAGGATCTATGGGCACTTAGAGAAACATGGTCTGATCAGGGACAGTCACTTTGTGAAGGGCAGATTGTGTCAAACAAGCCTGATAGAGTTCTTTGAGGAGGTGACCAGGCATATAGATGAGGGTAGTGCAGTGGATGTGATCTACATAGGTTTTAGTAAGGCATTTGACAAGGTTCCACACAGTAGGCTTTTCAGAAAGTCAGAAGGCATGGGATCCAGGGAAGTTTGGCCAGGTGGATTCAGAATTGGCTCGCCTGCAGAAAGCAGAGGGTCGTGGTGGAGGGAGTACATTCGGATTAGAGGGTTGTGACTAGTGGTGTCCCACAAGGATCAGTTCCAGGACAAACTGAATGTGGGGGTAGAAGGGTGGGTTGGCAAGTTTGCAGACAACACAAAGGTTGGTGGTGTTGTAGATAGTGTAGAGGATTGTCGAAGATTGCAGGGACATTGATAGGATACAGAAGTGGGCTGAGAAGTGGCAGATGGAGTTCAACCGGGAGAAGTGTGAAGTAGTACACTTTGGAAGGAAGAACTCCAAGGCAGGATACTTGGTAGTGTGGAGGAGCAGAGCGATCTGGGGGTACATGTCCACAGATCCCTGGAAGTTGCTTCACAGGTAGATAGAGTAGTTAAGAAAGCTTATGGGGTGTTAGCCTTCATAAATCCAGGGAGAGTTTAAGAGTCGCGATGTAATGATGCAGCTCTATAAAACTCTGGTTAGGCCACACTTGGAGTATTGTGTCCAGTTCTGGTCGCCTCACTATAGGAAGGATGTAGAAGCATTGGAAAGGGTACAGAGATCTACCAGGATGCTGCCTGGTTTAGAGTGTGCGCATTATGATCAGAGATTAAGGGAGCTAGGGCTTTACTCTTTGGAGAGGAGGATTAGGAGACATGATAGAGGTATTCAAGATATTAAGAACAGAGGTTTTTTACTCAGAGTGGTTGGTGCATGGAATACCCTGCCTGAGTCAGTGGTGGAAGCAGATACACTAGTGAAATTTAAGAGACTATTAGACAAGTATACGGAGGAATTTAAGGTGGGGGGTTATATGGGAGGCAGGGTTTCAGGGTCAGCACAACATTGTGGGCTGAAGGGCCTGTACTGTGCTGTACTATTCTATGTTCTATCTGTGCTGCTGTTTTCAGGGATTTAAGGTCCCTCTGTTCATCAAGACTCCCAAGGACCCTACCATTACCACGAGGGAGTTATCCATGATCATCCTGTTGGTGTACAATCCACCTCAGGCAGGCACTGGAGATGAGCTCCGCAATCGGCAGGCATGGAATAATGCATATTCCCTATCATTGTGGGAGATTTCAACCAGGCCAACTTGAAATCTCTGAACAACTACCATCAACATATCACTGGTAGAATAAAAGAGTCAACACACTTGACCACCGTTATACCAGCATCAGCAATGCTTACATACCCACACTTTGGAAAGTCCAATCACCTGGCTGTACTTCTACTCCTTTAGAGAGAGACTAAAGACCACAGCACCAGAAGTGAGGACCAAGGGAAGCAAACAAGCACTTACAGGACTGCATCGACTCAGTGGACTGGACAATATTCAGGGATTCATCTTCAAGTCTGGAGGAACATACCACAGTTGTCACCTACTTCATCGAGACCTGTGTGGATGAACTAGATTTGTAGTCTGCTAAGGGCTAGATTTGTGGTATTCCAGACCAGTGATCCAGAACCATACAAGTCATCCAGGTACAACCTACGAAAGGTTACCTTAAGGGCGAGAAAGCAATTCCCTTGAGGCTTGTGACAATAGGATGGAGATCAGCTTTGGCAGGGTTTGAAGGCTATTACTTCCTACAAGGTGAAACCTAACATCATGAATGGCTGCGATGTTTCACTCCCAGATGAGCAATACCCTTTTTCTTTTAAACATGCTTTGAAAAGGAGAATAAAACTACACCTGTGCAAATCCCTGCAGCATCCAGTGACCCTGTGACCTGTCTTGGAGGCTGACATCAGAACATCTCAAGAGGGTGAACCCTTGCAAGGTGTCAGACCCTGATGGTGTACCTGGTTGGGCTGCAATTTGCCCATTGCCACAATAGGCCTACAGTGGATGCCATATCACTGGCTCCACTTGGCCTTGGATTACCTAGACAACAGAAATATTTACGCATGTCAGGCTGCTGTTTGATTCCAGCTCAGCATTCAACACAATCATACCATCAGTTCTGATCAAAAAGCTCCAAAATGGGCCTCTATACCTCCCTCTGCAACTGCATCCTTGACTTCAGCACCAGGAGACCACAGCTTGTGCAGATTGATCCTCAGCAAGGAGGAGTTGTTCCCAACGTTTGCACACCACAGCTCAACTCTTTCTACACCCACAACTGTGTGGCTAGGCACAGTTCAAATGCCATCTATAAATTTGCCAACAACTATGACAAGTGGCTGTGTTTCCATTATAGTTTGAGAATTGGTAGGTCTCCAAAGAGACTTAGATCTTTAGAAATTTGGATCATGGGGAGTATTCAAACTGGTTGCATCACTGTCTGACATGGAGGGGCCACTGCAATGGATCGGGAAAAAGCTGCAGAAAGTTGTAAACTCAGCCAGCATCCAGGACAGCTTTAAAAAGTGGTGCCTCAAAGGCAACATCCATCATCGAGGACCACCATCACACAGGACATGCCCTCTGTTTCAGGAGCAGTCTCTTCACCTCCGACATTGGACAATGAACTCATGTACACTTCAATACTTTTCCCTCTTTTTGCACTAATTAAAAAAAATACACATTGTAATTTGTAATTTTAATTACTACTGCCAAAAAGCAGTGAATTTCACCACAGATGCCAATGATATTAAGCCCCATTCTGATTGTGTATGTATTTCTAGTTGACTTCTCAAAAATGTATCATTTTGCACTTTAACTCCCCCTCCACTGCCTAACCTTCATTTCTGAATTCCCATCACCAACCTTCCTACCTGCTGCCTGATGGACACAGTGCTCAACAGACAGCCACTTAATACTTTTCTAGACTGCAAATCTGGGAGCAGACTTGAAATTGCCTGGTCCTGCACAGTAACTCTCCAAAACACCCCAATAACCAATATAAATGGGGAGGACTCCCACCTACAGAAATCTCTAATGGGGACTCCTCACTGTCTGGCTGAACAAGAACTGCTGAGTGGAATGGTTTAGAATACAGAACAGTACAGCACAGCATCGGTCAAACATTCTGCTAACTTTAACAATGCCGGCATATAACTGAAATCCCTCCACCCTCCCACCAGCTTCTGACAGAGAAGACAATCCAAGTTTGCCCGACCTCTCCTTGTAGCCAATACTTTCTAGTTCAGAAACCTCCTCTGCATCCTCTCCAAATCCCTTATGTAATGGGATGACCATAGTACTCACAAGTGCACATAATACTCCAAATGCAACCAAACCAAAGCTTTATTTCCAAAAGATTACCTCCTTTTGGTGGGACAGGCCTTGGACTCGCAACCATTTCACAGGACTCACTTCCTGGTGGTTAGTGCAGGCTACTAAACTCTCCTCCATCAGCTCATCTTACTCTTCCATTATCTGGGACCCTCATCAACCTCACCTCTGGGCCATCATGGAGCACCCCTTTCAGCATCAGCCAGAAAACAACAATGAACAGAATTTGTTCGGATTTCAGACAAGCTACTGAGCAGATGACTGAGTGCTGAAGAATGTCACTGCTGGGGCTAGCATCCACTGGTTAAGCAAGTCAACAAATTGACTGTGAGACTGGGGCAGACGTGGCAGGGAGCAGAGTGCAGTTGTGGTGTTTCTTGAGCAACCAGGAAGGTGATTCCATATCTTCAGCACAACTGCCCAGCCCACACATCTGATAAATCAACTCCATCAACAGGTTGGATGTACTTCAATGTGTCAGTAACAACCCCTGCCCTGGGACTATGTAATGGGATTCTTTAATAGGAGCGTTAAAAGACAGCTCGTAGGGATCAGAAGCGAGAGCCAATTAGCTTGCACTCCCATGATGTTCACTCCTCTCTCCATGGGACTGAGGCTGTGACAACTGCCCCTGGCTGCCATGCTCCATGCTCATAATATGAAGAACTGATACGGAGGCTTCGGGTCTACTTCCGGCTTCAGATCCAGGGACCCATTTTGGTTCCGAATGTTGCTGCTTCTATTGCTTGCATGATTTGTGTTCCCCCCACCCCCCTTTCTCTGCACTTCAGGTGTCAGTCTTTATTATATTTGTTGGTTCTTACAGCTTTCTTGCTTTGTGGCTGCCTGTGTAAGCAGATTTCAAGGTTGCATAATTTATACATTCTTCATTAATAAATGTACTTTGAACTTTACTCTGTGGCAATACAGATGCTGGAAATCTGGAGCAATACACAAAAAGCTGGAGGAACTGAGCAGGACAGTAGCATGATACTGCCTAACCCACTGAGTCACTCCTGGTTCATTCTACTCTCTTAATAAAACTTTTCTCTTCTCACTTCCAGCAACCAGTACACTGATAGAGCAAAGGTGTTATCCTCCAGTCTCTGAGGAGGAATGTGATGAAGACACGTAGAGAGCTTTACTGTGCCTAACCTTTTCTTATCCAGCTTCACAATCCTCAAACCATCTATTTTTAAATTACCTATCAGCCCAGTATTGTTCCAATTCAGGGAGGGGTTAGTGGACATTAGGCGTGGAGACCCTTGTCTGTTTATACCCGGACCAGAAGCCCAGAACGCAGGCTGTCAGGATGTTTATGTAGCCGAAGTCCATGGTAAGGGAACAAGTTATGTCTGTAACTCATGAAGCTCTTCCCAAACTCGTGGGCAGCTTCGACACCAGGAACAACATCTCATTTCAAATGTTTGAAACAAAAGGTTATTAAACCACACCTGGATTATGTGAGTGAAGTCTGCAAAAAAAAAGGAGCCGGTTCAGATGGTGCCAGAAACAGCAATTTTCACCGCTCAGTAGCAGAGATCTTGGATCTACACTGCCCATTTGATTGGGGGGGGGGGGGTCACTGGCTCAGCTGGGAAGAGCAGAGTTGACATTTACCCACACTGGACAAACCAACAGGCAAGGTCCACTCCTCACTGCCTCCGAACAGGACAATATAGAACCAGCACCACCTCGCACCCTCACCCTCCGAACAGCATATAGAACCAGTACCACCTCGCACCCTCACCCTCCGAACAGAATATAGAACCAGTACCACCTCGCACCCTCACCCTCCGAACAGGATAATATAGAACCAGCACCACCTCGCACCCTCACCCTCCGAACAGGACAATATAGAAACAGCACCACCTCGCACCCTCACCCTCCGAACAGGATAATATAGAACCAGCACCACCTCGCACCCTCACCCTCCGAACAGGACAATATAGAACCAGTACCACCTCGCACCCCCACCCTCCAAACAGGATAATATAGAACCAGTACCACCTCGCACCCCCACCCTCCAAACAGGATAATATAGAACCAGCACCACCTCGCACCCCCACCCTCCAAACAGGACAATATAGAACCAGCACCACCTCCCACCCCCACCCTCCGAACAGAATATAGAACCAGCACCACCTCGCACCCTCACCCTCCGAACAGGACAATATAGAACCAGTACCTCCTCGCACCCCCACCCTCCGAACAGCATATAGAACCAGTACCACCTCGCACCCTCACCCTCCGAACAGCATATAGAACCAGTACCACCTCGCACCCCCACCCTCCGAACAGGACAATATAGAACCAGCACCACCTCGCACCCTCACCCTCCGAACAGGACAATATAGAACCAGTACCACCTCGCACCCTCACCCTCCGAACAGAATATAGAACCAGTACCACCTCGCACCCTCACCCTCCGAACAGGACAATATAGAACCAGTACCACCTCGCACCCCCACCCTCCGAACAGAATATAGAACCAGTACCACCTCGCCCCCTCACCCTCCGAACAGGATAATATAGAACCAGTACCACCTCGCACCCCCACCCTCCGAACAGGACAATATAGAACCAGCACCACCTCGCACCCCCACCCTCCGAACAGGACAATATAGAACCAGCACCACCTCGCACCCCCACCCTCCGAACAGGACAATATAGAACCAGTACCACCTCGCACCCCCACCCTCCGAACAGAATATAGAACCAGCACCACCTCGCACCCCCACCCTCCGAACAGGATAATATAGAACCAGCACCACCTCGCACCCCCACCCTCCGAACAGGACAATATAGAACCAGCACCACCTCGCACCCCCACCCTCCGAACAGGACAATATAGAACCAGTACCACCTCGCACCCCCACCCTCCGAACAGGATAATATAGAACCAGTACCACCTCGCACCCCCACCCTCCGAACAGGATAATATAGAACCAGTACCACCTCGCACCCCCACCCTCCGAACAGGACAATATAGAACCAGTACCATCTCGCACCCCCACCCTCCGAACAGGACAATATAGAACCAGTACCACCTCGCACCCCCACCCTCCGAACAGGACAATATAGAACCAGCACCACCTCGCACCCCCACCCTCCAAACAGGACAATATAGAACCAGTACCACCTCGCACCCCCACCCTCCTAACAGGACAATATAGAACCAGTACCACCTCCCACCCCCACCCTCCAAACAGGATAATATAGAACCAGCACCACCTCCCACCCCCACCCTCCGAACAGAATATAGAACCAGCACCACCTCCCACCCCCACCCTCCGAACAGAATATAGAACCAGTACCACCTCGCACGCCCACCCTCCGAACAGGACAATATAGAACCAGTACCACCTCGCACCCCCACCCTTCAAACAGGATAATATAGAACCAGTACCACCTCGCACCCCCACCCTCCGAACAGGACAATATAGAACCAGTACCACCTCGCACCCCCACCCTCCAAACAGGACAATATAGAACCAGTACCACCTCGCACCCCCACCCTTCAAACAGGATAATATAGAACCAGTACCACCTCGCACCCCCACCCTCCGAACAGGACAATATAGAACCAGTACCACCTCGCACCCCCACCCTCCGAACAGAATATAGAACCAGTACCACCTCGCACGCCCACCCTCCGAACAGGACAATATAGAACCAGTACCACCTCGCACCCCCACCCTTCAAACAGGATAATATAGAACCAGTACCACCTCGCACCCCCACCCTCCAAACAGGACAATATAGAACCAGTACCACCTCGCACCCTCACCCTCCGAACAGGACAATATAGAACCAGCACCACCTCGCACCCCCACCCTCCGAACAGGACAATATAGAACCAGTACCACCTCGCACCCCCACCCTCCAAACAGGACAATATAGAACCAGTACCACCTCGCACCCCCACCCTCCGAACAGGACAATATAGAACCAGTACCACCTCGCACCCTCACCCTCCGAACAGAATATAGAACCAGTACCACCTCGCACCCCCACCCTCCGAACAGGACAATATAGAACCAGTACCACCTCCCACCCCCACCCTCCGAACAGAATATAGAACCAGTACCACCTCGCACCCCCACCCTCCGAACAGAATATAGAACCAGCACCACCTCGCACCCCCACCCTCCGAACAGGACAATATAGAACCAGCACCACCTCCCACCCCCACCCTCATATACCCATTTCTGCAGCAGAGCTCATCCCTGGGCATTACAGCCACTGACCATCATGCGTGGAGATCCCAGAGAACCATCCCACCATGCAGCTCTAAGCCCATCACAAGGATCTGCTCCTGATGGGGAAACACTCAACAGTCTGCTGAGAACAAGGTGTGGGATTTGACCCTGAACAATGATCCCTCTCAGAACCAGACATCAGTTGCCTTTTTCTATTTTCCCGATTCCTCCCTCTCCCAGGAACCTGTCACTCCCAAAGCCCAGATCTGCTCTCCTATACAGAAAAGCTGCCACACCAGATTAACCAGCTTCAAAGTCTAGAGTCGGAGTTATGAGGGAATCACCATGCACGGTGGCCAATGATGGCAGCATACCACCTGACATGCCAGTGGGTGAAATTTTATTTTACAGAACATAGCTCTGAAATAAAACATGCTCTTCAAAATAAAAATACAAGGACAGCAACAATGACAAGGGCCCACTCACTGGTGGAACAACTGTATACATACACCACAGATCCCCTGCCAAATCCAAATTAAATACAATAGTCCAATCTCGGTACATGTGGGAGATGGGCGAGCAGCATCAGTCCACCTCCTCCATGCGGGAAGCATCCTCGTCTCCCTCCAGGGGCGGGATCTCTTCAACAGCTTGTGGAGCAGCCTCTTCCACAGACACCTCCTCCTCGTCAATACCTATCAACAGAGAGAGTCAGTCAGCATCCTCAGCCGTACAAAAAGTTGGTAAGTGGGATGGATGAGGGAGCCACAATATGACCAGGCACTGCAATGCCAGCAGCACTGATGTGGACAGAATATTAACAAGATCCCAGAGTCAGACTCTGCCTAGAGCTGTTGGCTGTGGAGGCAGAGATACCAGAACACAAGCAGGTTCTGACACTGCAATCTAATTCTAAGGTCTTCTATTTTATTTTCCAGGGAATGTAAATTCACCAGCAGGATAGCTGAGAATAGGAATCTAAGGGCTCTGCGTTTCAATCTTACTTGCAGACTAGCCCGCTTTCCATGCATCCTTTTTCTGAAAGGGAAATTAACACATGACCCAACACTGCAGTCCAGAGTCAGTTGATTTTGAGAAGATATTTTTTTCCAAACATTTTGCTGAATCAATGCTTGCTGAAGTACCCATAGCTGAGACTATGGATTTCAGCTGTAGTAGTGCTAAACAGGAATATTTAATGATTCCCTTCGGAGATGCACACAAAGAACTGCCATCTTCCATCGCCACCTTGGCATCATGTGACATTTTGCTTTCTGCTCAAAAGTCCAACCCCAATGTTTTTAAACCGGTATTTACAACTCATGGTCCATTCTCACAATTACTCCCAAATCTAACTCTTGGGTAGTGTTTTAGCAGATTTGTCTGCCAGTTCATCACACTGCACCAGTCAGTTTGGCCTTGTACTGTGTCAAAGGTGATGTACATTCCAGTAAAGGTGGAATGTACCGGATCCCAAACGCTTACTTCCACAGGTAAAGGTGGCCTCTGATCCACCACAGCCAGTCCCAGTTCATACTCCATGCCTTTGTTTGGATTTATCACCTGGGCTCCATGCTGAATTTCACTAGTGATTTTTTTAAAACTCCGCTCTACACTTACATAACCAAATCACTTAACCTGGCAGGGTAATATTCTATGATATTATGATCACCGTTCTCAAAAGGTCCCTACTTGGAAAGGAAGGGTTAAGTGCAGCTGACTAGCTCTGGGGGTCTGACCAACCTGACCCATTTGATAGCTTTGTTTTGAAGCAGTAACAAATATGTTGATGAGGGCAGAGCAGTTGATGTAGTCTACAGGAACTTTAATAAGGCCTCTGGCAAAGTCCCATGTGAATAATTGGCCCAAAAGGTTAGAAACCAACGAACCCAGGTTAAGGTAGCAAACTGGACCCCAAATTGGGGGTTGGTTTTACGATGGGAAACCTATGACTAGTGGTGTATAACGGATCAGTACCAAAATCCTTCCTGCTCATTGTTCCTGGAACAAACAGCAAAGATGCATAACCAGGATGATCTTTATCCCAGCTCAGCATTGAATACCATTATCCCCTCAAAACTTAAGCTCCAAGACCTTAGCCTCAATACCTCCTTGTGCAATTGGATCCTCAATTTCCTCACTTGCAGACCCCAGTCAGTTCATATCAGCAACAACATATCCATAATCACAAGTGGACCATGTGTGCTTAGCCCCCACATTCTTACTTTACACTTATGACTGGGTAGCTAAGCATAGCTCTAATGCCCATAATGGCGGGAGGAGAAGATGGCGGCACGACGCAGCTCTCCAGTGAAATGATATTAGAAACATAGAAACATAGAAAATAGGTGCAGGAGTAGGCCATTCGGCCCTTCGAGCCTGCACCGCCATTTATTATGATCATGGCTGATCATCCAACTCAGAACCCAGCCTTCCCTCCATCCCCCCTGACCCCTGTAGCCACAAGGGCCATATCTAACTTCCTTTTAAACATAGCTAATGAACTGGCCTCAACAGTTTGCTGTGGCAGAGAATTCCACATATTCACCACTCTCTGTGTGAAGAAGTTTTTCCTAACCTCGGTCCTAAAAGGCTTCCCCTCTATCCTCAAACTGTGACCCCTCGTTCTAGACCTCCCCAACATCGGGAACAATCTTCCCGCATCTAGCCTGTCCAATCCCTTTAGGATCTTATACGTTTCAATCAGATCCCCCCTCAATCTTCTAAATTCCAACGAGTACAAGCCCAGTTCATCCAGTCTTTCTTCATATGAAAGACCTGCCATCCCAGGAATCAATCTGGTGAACCTTCTTTGTACTCCCTCTATGGCAAGGATGTCTTTCCTCAGATTAGGGGACCAAAACTGCACACAATACTCCAGGTGTGGTCTCACCAAGGCCTTGTACAACTGCAGTAGTACCTCCCTGCTCCTGTACTCGAATCCTCTCGCTATAAATGCCAGCATACCGTTCGCCTTTTTCACCGCCTGCTGTACCTGCATGCCCACTTTCAATGACTGGTGTATAATGACACCCAGGTCTCGTTGCACCTCCCCTTTTCCTAATCGGCCACCATTCAGATAATAATCTGTTTTCCTATTTTTGCCACCAAAGTGGATAACTTCACATTTATCCACATTAAATTGCATCTGCCATGAGTTTGCCCACTCACCCAACCTATCCAAGTCACCCTGCATCCTCCTCACTGCTAACACTGCCACCCAGCTTCGTGTCATCCGCAAACTTGGAGATGCTGCATTTAATTCCCTCATCCAAGTCATTAATATATATTGTAAACAACTGGGGTCCCAGCACTGAGCCTTGCGGTACCCCACTAGTCACCGCCTGCCATTCTGAAAAGGTCCCGTTTATTCCCACTCTTTGCTTCCTGTCTGCTAACCAATTCTCCACCCACACCAATACCTTACCCCCAATACCATGTGCTTTAAGTTTGCACACTAATCTCCTGTGTGGGACCTTGTCAAAAGCCTTTTGAAAATCCAAATATACCACATCCACTGGTTCTCCCCTATCCACTCTACTAGTTACATCCTCAAAAAATTCTATGAGATTCGTCAGACATGATTTTCCTTTCACAAATCCATGCTGACTTTGTCCGATCATTTCACCGCTTTCCAAATGTGCTGTTATCACATCCTTGATAACTGACTCCAGCAGTTTCCCCACCACCGACGTTAGGCTAACCGGCCTATAATTCCCCGGTTTCTCTCTCCCTCCTTTTTTAAAAAGTGGGGTTACATTAGCCACCCTCCAATCCTCAGGAACTAGTCCAGAATCTAACGAGTTTTGAAAAATTATCACTAATGCATCCACTATTTCTTGGGCCACTTCCTTAAGCACTCTGGGATGCAGACCATCTGGCCCTGGGGATTTATCTGCCTTCAATCCCTTCAATTTACCTAACACCACTTCCCTACTAACATGTATTTCGCTCAGTTCCTCCATCTCACTGGACCCTCTGTCCCTTACTATTTCTGGAAGATTATTTATGTCCTCCTTAGTGAAGACAGAACCAAAGTAATTATTCAATTGGTCTGCCATGTCCTTGCTCCCCATAATCAATTCACCTGTTTCTGTTTGCAGGGGACCTACATTTGTCTTTATCAGTCTTTTCCTTTTTACATATCTATAAAAGCTTTTACAGTCCGTTTTTATGTTCTCTGCCAGTTTTCTCTCATAATCTTTTTTCCCCTTCCTAATTAAGCCCTTTGTCCTCCTCTGCTGAACTCTGAATTTCTCCCAGTCCTCAGGTGAGCCACTTTCTCTGGCTAATTTGTATGCTACTTCTTTGGAATTGATACTATCCCTAATTTCTCTTGTCAGCCACGGGTGCACTACCTTCCTTGATTTATTCTTTTGCCAAACTGGGATGAACAATTGTTGTAGTTCATCCATGCAACCTTTAAATGCCTGCCATTGCATATCCACCGTCAATCCTTGAAGTGTCATTTGCCAGTCTATCTTAGCTAATTCACGTCTCATACCTTCAAAGTTACCCCTCTTTAAGTTCAGAACCTTTGTTTCTGAATTAACTACGTCACTCTCCATGTTAATGAAGAATTCCACCATATTATGGTCACTCTTACCCAAGGGGCCTCTCACGACAAGATCGCTAATTAACCCTTCCTCATTGCTCAAAACCCAGTCCAGAATAGCCTGCTCTCTAGTCGGTTCCTCGACATGTTGGTTCAAAAAACCATCCCGCATACATTCCAAGAAATCCTCTTCCTCAGCACCTTTACCAATTTGGTTCACCCAGTCTACATGTAGATTGAAGTCACCCATTATAACTGCTGTTCCTTTATTGCACACATTTCTAATTTCCTGTTTAATACCATCTCCGACCTCACTACTACTGTTAGGTGGCCTGTACACAACTCCCAGCAGCGTCTTCTGCCCCTTAGTGTTACGCAGCTCTACCCATATCGATTCCACATCTTCCCGGCTTATGTCCTTCCTTTCTATTGCGTTAATCTCTTTTTTAACCAGCAACGCCACCCCACCTCCCCTTCCTTCGTGTCTATCCCTCCTGAATATTGAATATCCCTGAACGTTGAGCTCCCATCCCTGGTCACCCTGGAGCCATGTCTCTGTGATCCCAACTATATCATAATCATTAATAACAATCTGCACTTTCAATTCATCCACCTTATTACGAATGCTCCTTGCATTGACACATAAAGCCTTCAGGCGCTCTTTTACAACTCTCTTAGCCCTTTTTAATGCTTGCCCTGGATTTGTCGGCCTGCCACTTTTACTTTTCCCCTTTGTACTTTTTGCTTCTACGCTCACTTTACACTCCTCTGTCTCTCTGCACTGGTTCCCATCCCTCTGTTGTGAACTAACCTCCTCACACCTAGCCGCTTTAATTTGATTCCCACCCCCCAACCATTCTAGTTTAAAGTCACCTCAGTAGCCCCCGCTAATCTCCCTGCCAGGATATTGGTCCCCCTAGGATTTAAGTGTAACCCGTCCTTTTTGTACAGGTCACACCTACGCCAAAAGAGGTCCCAATGATCCAAAAACTTGAATCCCTGCCCCCTGCTCCAATCCCTCAGCCACGCATTTATCCTCCACCTCATCGCATTCCTACTCTCACTGTCGCGTGGCACAGGCAGTAATCCCGAGATTACTACCTTTGCGGTCCTTTTTCTCAACTCCCTTCCTAGCTCCTTATATTCTTCTTTCAGGACCTCATCCCTTTTCCTACCTATGTCATTGGTACCTATATGTACCAGGACCTCTGGCTCTTCACCCTCCCACTTCAGGATATCTTGGACACGATCAGAAATATCCCGGACCCTGGCACCAGGGAGGCAAACTACCATCCGAGTCTCTGGACTGCGTCCACAGAATCGCCTATCTGACCCCCTTACTATCGAGTCCCCTATTGTATTTGTAAGTAGGATGCCGTGCACGATTCTGATTTGATGGAGACAGACATGAGAAGCACAAGAGGAACATCTGGAGAAACTTTGAAATGCCCAGTTCGCTGCCGCTGCTACTGTGCGATCAAGAATCTCCGGAGGGAAGGACCCAAAATCCTCGGCTTTGCCTGCTGCTGGCGACCGAGGCTGGGGTCGAAACATTCGGCAGAGATAGTGCTTGGTACTCGGTGTCGGAGGCTCGAAGTTTTCGTACGACTCAGAGTCCGACTGTGGTCGGGCATGGCAGGGAGTTTTCTTCCTTCTCCCGTCTGTGTGAGATGTGGGACTTTCAAGAGACTTCGAACTTTTATTTTTACTGTGCCCATGGCCTGTTCTTCATCAAGTTATGGTATTGTTGCACTGTAACGATATGTTATAATTATGTGGTTTTTGTTAGTTTTTCAGTCTTGGTCTGTCCTGTGTTTCTGTGATATCACACCGGAGGAATATTATATCATTTCTTAATGCATGCATTACTAAATGACAATAAAAGAGAACTGCGTGTCCTCATAATCTAATCTAATATTCAAGTTTGCTGATGACACCACTGTCGTAGACCAAATCAAATGTGGTCATGAATGTAGTGTATACGGATTTCAGCAAGGCATTTGACAAGTTATCCCATGCAAGGTTTATTGAGAAAGTAAGGAGGCATGGGATCCAAGGGGACATTGCTTTGTGGATCCAGAACTGGCTTGCCCACAGAAGGAAAAGAGTGGTTGTAGATGGGTCATATTCTGCATGGAGGTCGGTCACCAGTGGAGTGCCTCAGGGATCTGTTCTGGGACCCCTACTCTTCGTGATTTTTATAAATGACCTGGATGAGGAAGTGGAAGGATGGGTTAGTGAATTTGCTGATGACACAAAGGTTGGAGGTGTTGTGGATAGTGTGGAGGGCTGTCAGAGGTTACAGCGAGACATTGATAGGATACAAAACTGGGCTGAGAAGTGGCAGATAGAATTCAACACAGGTAAGTGTGAGGTGGTTCATTTTGGTAGGTCAAATATGATGGCAGAATTTAGTATTAGTGGTAAGACTCTTGGCAGTGTGGAGGATCATAGGGATCTTGGGGTCAGAGTCTATAAGACACTCAAAGCTGCTGCGCAGGTTGACTCTGTGGTTAAGAAAGCATACAGTGCATTGGCATTCTTCAATCGTGGGATTAAGTTTAGGAGCTGAGAGATAATGGTGCAGCTATATAGGACCCTGGTCAGACCCCACTTGGAGTACTGTGCTCAATTCTGGTCACCTCACTATAGGAAGGATGTGGAAACCATAGAAAGGGTGCAGAGGAGATTTACAAGAATGTTGCCTGGATTGGGGAGCATGCCTTATGAGAATAGGTTGAGTGAACTCAGCCTTTTTTCCTTGGAGCGATGGAGGATAAGAGGCATTGATTGTATGGATAGTCAGAGGCTTTTTCCCAGGGCTGGAATGGCTAGCATGAGAGGGCACAGTTTTAAGGTGCTTGGAATTAGGTACAGAGGAGATGTTAGAGGTAAGTAGTTGTTTTTAAAAAAACCACTAACCGCAGAGAGTGGTGAGTGCGTGGAATGGGCTGCTGGCGATGGTGATGGAGGCAGATACAATAGGGTCTTCTAAGAGTCTCCTGGATAGGTACATTGCTCTCAGAGAAATAGAGGGCTATGGGTAACCCCAGGTAATTTCTAAAGTAAGGATATGTTCGGCACAGCCTTGTGGGCTGAAGGGCCTGTATTGTGCTGTAGGTTTTCTCTCTGTTTCTATGACTCAGTATAAAGGAGGGAGATTGAAAATCTGGCTGAGTGATGCCATAACAACCTCTTACTCAATGTCAGCAAGCTTCAAGGTCTCCTTGGCGCTTATTATTGACTTCAGGAGAAGGAAACTAGAGTCCACAAGCCGATCAGAAGTGGAGAGTGCCAGTGTTATTATTCGAGAGGACCTTTCACAGGCCCAGCACACAAGTGTAATTACAAAGAAAGCACGGCAGCACCTCGACTTCCTTAGGAGTTTGCAAAGATTCGGCCTGACACCTAAACTTTTGGTAAACTTCTATAGATGTGTGATGGAGAGTATATTGACTGGCTGCATCACAGCCTAGTATGGAAACACTAACACCCTTGAACAGAAAATCCTAGGAAAAGTAGTTGATACGGCCAAGTCCATCATGGGTAAAGCCCTCCCCACCACTGAGCGTATGTACACAAATTGTTGCTGTAGGAAAGCAGCATCCATCATCAGGAGCCCCAACCATCCAGGACAATTGTACTGAGTATATGATTTAAATAATCACAGTATAGGTTTAAAAAAGTACGTGAACCTTTGGGGGAGTGCCTTCTACAAAAGCTATTTGGAATCAGATGTTCCAATCAATGAGGTGAGATTAGAGGTGTGGGTTGTAGAGGTGCCCTGCCTGATAAAAGACCCACAAAGCCAGGTTACTGACAGATCCTGCTCTTCTCAAGATTGATCTATTTATGTGCACAATGTCTCCATTAAAGCAATTTTCAGAGGACCTTGGAAGAAGAATTGAAGCTGGAAAAGGCTACAAAAGTATTTCTGAAGTCCTGGGTGTTCAGTAAGAGAAACTGTCTACAAATGCAGGAAACACAGTACTGTTGCTACTCTCCCAAGGAGTAGGCATCCTGCAAAGATCACACCAAGAGCACAATGCTGAAGGAAGTGAAAAGGAACCCATAGGTAACAGCAAAAGACCTGCAGAAATCTCCAGAACTTGCTCAAGTTTCTGTTCATGTGCCCACAATAAGAAAAACACCGAACTTAAATGGTGTTCGTGGAAGGACACCACAGAGGAAACCACTGCTCTCAAAAAGATCGCTGCACATCTCAAGTCTGCAAAACTGGATGTTCCACAACTCCTCTGGGACAATGTTCTGTGGACAGATGAGATTAAAACTGAACTTTTTGGCAGAAATGCATACTGCTATGTTTGGAGGAAAAAGCATCATAGTTTGGGGATGCTTTGTTGCCTCAAGGCCTGCAATCGTCGAGGGAGCAATAAATTCAAAATTGTATCAAGACGTTTTACAGGAAAATGTCAGGGTTGCATGGTACTGACGATGCAACAAGATCAATGATCTGAAACACAAGAATAAATAAACAGAGTGGTTTTAAAAGGAAGAAAATTCATGCTTTGGGACAGCCAAATCAGAGTCCAGACCTCATCCCAATTGAGATGCTGCAGCATGAGGAGGGCTGTTCATGCAAGGTAACCCAGAAGCTATAAGAGTTTTGTATGGAGAAATGATCTAAAATTCCTCCTCGCCATTGGGCAAGCCCCACTAGCAGCTGCAGCAAACATCTGGTGGAGGTTATTGCTGCTAAAGGAGGTTCTCCCAGTTATTAAAAACAATGGTTCACATCCTGGACTGTGAAGACACAAAAAGTATGATTGTGGGTTATTAGTTTAGGCAGATTGCATTTTGTCTATTCTTGTGACTTAGATGAAGATCAGACCATATTTTATGAGTAATTAATCCAGAAAACCAGGTAATTGCAAAAGGTTCACCAGCCTTTTTCATGCAACTGTAGATGCACTTGATAATAAAAATTTACTTTGATCTTTGGTATACATTAACATCTTGGCTATGGATATTAAAGTATGAATTGCTAATCAAGTGACAAGAAAACTGGCAGTGTTGCTGATAGTGAGGACAGGATAATATTGAACAGTTGGGCAGAATAATGTTACATGGGGATCAATGCTGATCAGTGCGAGGTGATGTAAGAATAGACTGACACCATAAATGGTAGGGCTCTCTGGGTTACTGAGAGAAAGAAAGTGTGGGGGGGGGGGAGAATTTTGGTGCAAGTCTAAAAGATCTATGAAGGTGGCAGTAGCAGCAGATAAGATGATGGCAGCAACATACAGATTTACCTGAACTAAGGGGTTTTAAAAAAGCAGGGATTCTATGGTATAACTTCAGTCACAGCTGGATTATGATACAAAGTTCTGATTATCATATGACAAGTGTGTGATGACGCTGGTTCAAAGGAGATTTAACAGGATGTTGCCCAATGGAGCTTTTCAGTTACAATGAAAGAGGGGATGAGTGGGAAACCTGACAGATGTGCACAGATAAAAGAGTAAACAGTAAAAATTTCTCTATAGCAGAAATATCTAAAACCAGAGGGCTAGGTTTAGGACAAGTAGGGGAAGCTTGTTTTTGCAGAGGTGGTTGGAATTTGGTACACAGAACCCAAGGGATGGTAGAAACAGACTCAGTGTATACATAGACAAGCACCTGAATTGCTGAGAGACACAAGGCTACAAGACAAAGGCATGAAAATAGGATCCGTAAAGATGGGAACTACATAGGCACACCGAGCTAAAGGGCCTTTTTTATTGCTAAAGGATAATACTAGATCCAAAGAATTATCTTACTGCCCCCCCCCCACACATACTGCTCTCTCACTGTAGATTAAAACCCAGTAACCCTCAATGATTGCTGTATTACTCTTGTACTTTGATTTATACCAGACTCTGCATTACTGCTCCTTGCAAGACCTATATAGGCATCTCTTTTCCTGTCACGTTTTCTCAGCTGAGAAAACAATAAAGAATATTGAGCAGAGCCAAAGCTTTCTCTCTAGCCTTCACCCCCATTCTTTAAAACCAGGCCCGATGCTCCTTTTCCATTGATCCCCCCTCCATTCTATTAACTGGTTATCCTGGCAAGTTTATTTCCTGACATTGGTAATGATGTAATGGCAGCCAAATGATACCCACCGGATGGATTTGTTGGATTAATTCTCCTCCCAGCAGCAACTCTAGATCAAGGTTTCCCAACCTTTATGCTATGGACCAAAGCCATTAAGCAAGAAGTCTGTGTATCCAAGGGGTGGGAACCCCTAATCTAGATAATACTTGGCTGGATCCAGCAAAAACCAAGCACGGCCTTGGGGAAGAGATTTACCTTCCTCATGATACTGTGATTACTCACCCAGTCCCAGTTTGACCATGCGATAGATTCGGTTGGAGTGTGTCTGGGGGTCATCCAGTGAAAATCCAGAAGATAAGAGTGCAGTCTCAAAGAGCAGGATCACCAGGTCCTTCACAGCTTTGTCATTCTTGTCTGCATCAGCCTTCTGCCTCAGGGTGTCCATGATCGGGTGGTCAGGGTTGATTTCCAAGTGTTTCTTGGCCATCATGTAGCCCATGGTGGAGTTGTCCCTCAGTGCCTGAGCCTTCATGATCCTCTCCATATTGGCAGTCCAGCCATAAGTGCTGGTCACAATACAACAGGGAGAAGATACCAGCCGGTTGGAAAGAGTCACCTGGAGAGGCAGGAAGACATATCAAATACTGCCCTTCAACCAGACCCTCCCTCAGCACAATGTGTTGGCCATCACCAAGGTCAACCCTGCAGCTATCGACAGCCCTCATACCAGTGATCGAGTCTAGAGTTCTAGGTTCTATGAGGGACTTCTGGAGTGGGTGAGCTTCCCGACACCAAACTGGCACTTGCCAATAGTGGATATTATGTGTGGCTGCCCTGACTGGAGGGCTCAACAGCACCAAGCATTACTCAGGTAAGTACAGGAAGAATGGAGATACCTCACCTTCTCCACCTTCTTGTCCAGGATCTCCTTCATCAACTTGCAGAGGCCATCATACTTGGTGCGGTCATCTTCTCGCTTCTTCTTCTCCTCGTCATCCTCGGGCAGCTCCAGCCCCTCCTTCGTGACGGACACCAACTGCTTGCCATCAAACTCCTTCAGCTGCTGCACGCAGTACTCATCAATGGGCTCCGTCATGTAGACCACTTCAAAGCCCCGCTTCCTCACCCGCTCCACAAAGGCAGAGTTGGCTACCTGGTCCTTGCTTTCACCTACAGATCCAGACAAATCAGCATGGTAAGTCTGTGCCCCGGCTGTGTAGGAGGGATGGGAATGCCACCTTGCCACTGCCCCAACTGAACCCCTATCATCAGATACAAGGACAAGGACAAAACCAAGCTGGGCTCCCAGAGTCAGGTTACACTGAGCACACAACCTCAACTTGCATTTCCCAAATAAGAGAAAAATCTGTATTTGGGTTTGATAGAGGTTGGGGATAAACATCTGCTGGAAGTGATAGTTAAGAAGGTGGGAGTTAATTCAGACTACCGCAGAAGCAGAGGGAGGCTGTATCTGCTCAAGCCGCACTAGCTCTCAATAAACCACAACACACCTGTGATGTAGTAGATACATTTCTGGTTCTCCTTCATGCGGGAGACATAGTCAGATAAGGACGTGAGTTCATCTCCAGACTGGGAAGTGTGGTAACGCAGCAGCTCTGACAGCTTCTTGCGATTCTGAGAGTCCTCATGGATACCGAGCTGTGAAAGAACAGATGGAGGAAGTCAGCAAGCACAACTCAAATACCCTAACATGGCAAGCCAGAAGGAACCCACTTTTGCTGTCCCCCCACACCACATACAATTGCTGCACAATCAAAGACCATTCCAGTTCTTTCAGTGTGCCCTAGGCCCCTGTGGCCCAGAAGGCAGCATCTCACTCCACCCCAAGGAGACCAGGTGCACAAAAAGTTACTATTGTTTGGTCATCAGTTTGCATTACCCAGTCCTCAAGTCTCATTGGGCTGAACAGATTGGAAAACTGTTCACAGGCAGGGCAACAGACCAATTTACATCTGCAAGTGAGAAAATAGAACAAAACGATTTACTCAATTTGTCATTTATTAATGAAGACTTCACTTACTGCAAATGGTAGGGAATGCTTTTTAAGCACAGGCCTACATAAACTAGTCTTTCTTCACATTAACAAGGCATTTAAAGTGAATAAAAACCCATCACAATTCCACCTGACAACAGTGGCCGTGTGACTAAGTGTTTCAGTTGCTTTCGATGTGCAGTGTCCTTAGTGGGAGGACTCTGTAAAGGGCACTACATTTGTTGAGAAACAGCAAATGTTGGGATCTGGAACAACTACCGGCTGGAGGAACTGACTACTGCTAAATTTGCTAATGACAAGGGTGAGTTGGCAAGTTTTTATAAAAGAGCACAATGAGGAAACAGCAGAGTAAGTACAAATGGAACAAGTGGGCAAAAGTCTGCCATACTGATGACATATAGAAATAAAGTTGAAACACTCAAATGGTAGGAAGTTTCAGAATTCTGGGATACAGAGGGACCCACAAAAGGATTTGTATATACACTCAGCAATTAGAAAACTGACAACATCTCTTTATTACTGGGAAACTGAATACAAAAGTAATTTATGCTTCAATCTTACAGGCAAGACACTTGGGACATCTCTAAGGAGGAAAGGTTGGACAGACCATATTTGTATCTCGTGGAGTTTAGAAGAGCAAAGGGGACTTGACTGAACATTAAGGAGTCATGACAGGTATTTGTGGGGTCATGAATCAGCAACAGCCACCAAGCCGAAACATTAAAGGTCCTCCACAAGAAAACCTAAACAGCAGAAGCTTCCACAGACCAGACCATGGGTCTCAGGAAAAAGCAGCCCCACTTTAAGGAGACACACAACAATGTTGAAGAATTACTGGTCACCATACCTTGAGGTTCTTGGAGAACTGCTCATAGAACTTTTTGTAGTTCTCCTTGTCTTCTGCCAGTTCACTGAACAACTCCATACATTTCTTGACTATGTTCTTACGGATGACCTTCAGAATCTTGCTCTGCTGAAGCATCTCTCGGGAGATGTTCAAGGGCAGGTCCTCAGAGTCCACCACACCACGCACAAAGTCTGAGCAAAATAGGAACAAATACAACTGCACATTTAAGAAACTAAGAATGATTGAGAACAGTCAGTCCAGAACACTGTAGATACCAAGACAAAGCCAATACATGCCACAAGCCACTAGACTTGAAGACAGAACTTCAAATCTGTTTGTTTACTGTGTCAGGCCAGGTCCAAAACATTCAAGATATTCCAAATTCAATTCACCTCTCATTCAGACTCTCAGGCATCAGAGACAGCAGAATAGATGTGCTGGCTGTCAGATCTTACCATCAGCTCTGCAGACTATGGGCCAGCCATCTAACATTTGCTACTAGACTGTACCAGAATGGGGACATCCCTCTTCTGAACCAAGACTGTGGAAATGCAGGACAGAGTACAGATATAGCAGGAAATAGGACAGAATGCCCTGGCAAGTTAAGGAAATCATTGGAGTGGAGGCAGACAGCAAAGGAAGAACAAGACCAGAGCAGAGGAGTGATTCAGGGAAATTTACAGATGGGAGACATTCACCCACGTAACAAGCACAGACACAATCCCACATCATCAGGTTAAAGCACTTACTGAGGTATTCAGGGATCAGCTCCTCACAGCTGTCCATGATGAAAACTCTCCGGACATACAGCTTGATGTTATTCTTCTTTTTCTTGTTCTCAAAGAGGTCAAAGGGTGCCCGTCTGGGAAGGAATAGGAGGGCTCGGAATTCCAGCTGCCCTTCAACAGAGAAGTGCTGAGGAGAAAAGAAACTCTCAGTCAATTGGTCAAGACAGACGTTGACACATAGGATCTTTAGGATAATTGTAAAGAATCTGAAAATAATTCTAACTATATGAGACTGGCTCATTTCAGGAGACACACAAACCTTGTCTCCTCCCCGAACCTCAGCACTAGACCCACCTTCACAGCCAGGTGGTCCTCCCAGTCATTGGTGAGACTCTTGTAGAACTCGCCATATTCCTCCTGTGTGATATCGTCAGGATTGCGAGTCCAGATGGGCTTAGTCTTGTTCAGCTCCTCCTGGTCAATGTACTTCTCCTTAATTTTCTTGGTTTTCTTCTTGCCCTTCTTTTCATCATCTTCCTCCTCATCTGAGCCCACATCTTCAATCTTGGGCTTCTCCCCTTCTTCATCCTCCACTCCTTCCTCTTTTTCTGCCTTTTCCTCTGGCTCTGCCTCATCATCACTGATTTCCTTCTCCCGTTCCTTCTCAACCTGAAACCAAAAACCAACATTAGTCAAGCTCACCTTTGACTTCCACCACCTCTTCTGACAACATGTTTGAGGCATCTACCAATAAAGAAATGTCCCAAATCTCCTTCAAACTCCATCCCCCCCCACCCACCAAAAAATTTACACTATCTGTGCATTACATAAGTTTACACATTTCAGCATTACCCTTAGCCTCTAACGCTCTAGAGAAAACAAAGTGGATGTTCTTCTTTGGTAACAGCTAAAATGCCCTCTCTGTTCTATGCAAAGCCCCAACCACAGATCCTCCACTTACAAAGAGAGTAATGGGGTAGCCAATGAACTGGGAGTGTTTCTTCACTATCTCCTTGATCCTCTTCTCTTCTAGATACTCAGCCTGGTCCTCCTTCAGATGTAGGATTACCTTTGTACCGCGACTGATAGCAGAGTCACCTCCATCACCCTTTCCTGGAAAGCAAGTCAGAGACTGTTAATCCACTAAAGGCTCAGGACCCAACATCCACTCATGGACCTAGTATCAATCTAGAACAGAATCCTGAGATAAGCTTTGCTTATGATCTTAGTGCAGGAAAGTGATAAATAAGTAGATCAGTCAAAACAATGAATGATAGAGCAGGCACACAGAACCAAGTCTACACATGAATGTTTGAAATTAAGAGTAGGTCACTCAGCTCCTCTAGGCTTTTCCAAAGAGTCTAAACCAGAACTATTCACTGCATTTCCCTCTTCAGAAGCTGTCTGAACCAGAGTTCTTTTAGAAGCCTTTAAAAATAAATTATCTAAATGTGCAATTAGTACCTTTAGTAACCATATCTTTGGTGCTTTCATCAAATCCGCAAGTCAACAGGGTAAAGGAAGGATAAGTTTTTTTTAAATGCCAACAAGGTTATTGATGGTCATCTCAACTCACTCACTCCAAAACATTTATTCCCAACACTCCTTTCCCCATACCCACCCGTGGAACAATGGTTCCAGTGTCAACTGTCTACAAAATACACACAGGCAACACCAACAACTGCCAAACCAGGAACCTCAACTGCGAAACGCAAGAGCAATATAGGATAACCACCGTGTCTGCAGCTTTCTCTCCAAGCTCTACCTCACCCTGACTTAGCACTACTCCTTGTCATTGGATCCAATTCTGAAACCCCCACCCCTCCTCTTCAACAGCACAAAGGGAACAGCTTCACTGAGAGGCCAACACTACACACAGCTCATATCACTTTCTAAAGGGACAGTCAGCAGCACTGGGACTCCGAACTGAATTTTGAGGCAGCACTGATCCCTGTGACACAGAGAAAGACACACTCATGCCTACCAGCTACTTCCTGTCCTGCACACCAATATCTTTATCTCCAACTTTGGACTTCCTTGTTTCATAATAATTATGTCAAGCCCTCTAGTTCAGCTCTCCCCAATTAACTAAGGGCAAGGTGCATATCCCAGGAGATGTAACTACCACAAATGATGAAACTTCATTGCAAAATGAACCCCCACCACAATCCTTTCTTTTCTGCAATAACTTTTAATGCAACATTTTATCAAACAACATCAGTACAGATCATCGACTAGTTCCCCTTACCAATTGGAGACTTGTGAAATCAGAGGAAGAGGCTGTGAAACGCTGTTGTCAGTTTGCAGCGCAGAAACAGGCCCTTTAGCCCATCATGTCCATGCCACCCATTGTACACATCTATGCTAATCCCATTTACCATAAAACTTGTAGCTTCAGATATTAAAAGGAAATTATGTTAACCTAACATCAGTGTTTGAGAAAATGTTGGAGTCTATTAAGGATGAGGTTTCAGGGTACTTGGAAACTAATGACACAATAAGTCAAAGTCAGCATGTTTTCTATAAAGGGAAATCTTGCTAAACAAATCTGTTGGAATTCTTTGAGAAAGTAACAAGCAGGGTAGTCAAAGGAGAGGCAGTGGGTGCTATTTGCTTGGATTTTCAGAAGGCATTTGATGAGGTGCCACACATGAGGCACCTTAAGATAAAATCCTATAGCATTACAGGAAAGATACTGGCATGGATAGCGGAATGGCTGACAGGCAGGAGGCAGCGAGGTATAAAGGATGGCTGCCAGTGACTAGTGGTGTTCCTCAGGTCTCAGCATTGGGACAGCTACTTTTCACATTGTTTGTCAATAACTTAAGACAATGGAGCGGATGGCTTTGTGTCAAAGTTTACAGACAATACAAAGATAGATGGAGGGGTAGGTAGTGCTGAGGAAGGAATGTGATTGCAAAAGGACTTAGACAACTTGGAAGAATGGGCAAGAGGGACAGATGGAATACAGTGTTTGGAAATGTGTGATAATGCATTTTGATAAAAGTGCAGACAGTATCTAAATGGGCAGAAAATTCAAACATCAGACATGTGAAGGTACTTAGGAGACACATGCAAGATTCCCAGAAAATTAATTTACAGGTTGAGTCTATGGTAAAGAAGGCAAAAGCAATGTCAGCATTTATATTCTATTCCACTTGAAATAAAAGCAAGGAGATAATGCTGAGGCTTTACAAGACACTGGTCAGGCTGCACAGGCATCAACAGTTTTGGGCCCCGTATCTCAAAGGATATGTGGACAATGGAGGGAGGCCAGGAGGTTTACGAGGATGATTCCAGGAATGAAGGAATTAACATATGAGGTGCGTGTGGCAGCTCTGGGCTTGTACTTACTGGAATTTAGAAGAATGCGGGGAATCTCACTGAAAACTACCAAATGTTGAAAGGACTAGATAGTCAGTCATACTTTATTGATCCCGGGGGAAATTGCTTTTCATTACAGTTGCACCATAAATAATAAATAGTAATAGAACCATAGTTAAATAGTAATATGTAAAATATGCCAGTAAATTATGAAGTAAGTCCAGGACCAGCCTATCGGCTCAGGGTGTCTGACCCTCCAAGGGAGGTGGATGTGGAGAGGATGTTTTATTTATATTATATATAAAAATAAAGTCAGAGGGTAGCGAATCTGTAGAATGCTCTGCCACAGACTGCGGGAGGCCAAGTCTGTGGGTACAATTAAGGCGGAAGTAGATCGTTTCCTAATTGGTCAGGAAATCAAAGTATATGGTGAGAAGGCAGGTGCATGGGGTTGAGTGGGATCCGGAATCAGCCATGATGAAATGGCGGAGCAGACTTGATGCACTGAATGGCCTAATTCTGCTCCAATGTCTTATGGTCTTGTCTTAAATGTTGCAACCCCTTTCAAGCCTCCAAATTCTAACATTAACCCAACACCCTCATTCCAACCTGCTGAAACTGGTAGATTCTTGTCATCTACCAGCCCCATCAGGTCACCCCTCACTCCACGACTCCAGGGAAATCAGCCTATGCAATCACTCCTGACAACAGAAGTCCTCCAATTCAGTGACCATTCTAATCAATCTCCTCTGTAACCACTCGAGTTCAATGACATCCTTCCTACAGAGGCTCACTGGAGAAGAATCACTTCAAAGCACTGGGATTAAATTCTACTTGTCTTTACGCCAGCCATTTCCCACCCTCTCATGTCACACTATAGCCTGACAACACTCCTCTGTCTATAATAGGTAGGTTAAAGGATCAGAACATCATGGGCCAAAGGGCCTGTACTGTGCAGTACTGATCTATACCACAAATTTGGTGAGCCAAAAGGAAATGCAGTTCAACATGGCAACCAATCATATAAAACCATACAAGATGCCACATATTAAAAACCCTGTCAAAGCATGAATGCACCAGCTCATCCTGAAATACACAGGACCACATTAACTCGGGTGAAGGCCACTGAAAATTAAGGACTGCCACATCATAACATAACTCAGTTTGCTGAATGGCAGAGGATTCCACGTGCTGTTAAATCCAGCCACATTACTCAGTGGGTGTATACCCTTAAGCTCACAAGTAGACAGACCCAGTGGAAACTCACTGGTAGAGGGGAATGATGTTGTTTGAACAGTAGCACACTGGGTTACAGTAATAGAAATGGTTGAAACACTAGTGCCCATTATAAATACCCAGTCGTGTTGTGGAGTTTCAGCTTGAAACATCCAAGATGCTGCTTGACCAGCTGAGTTTCTCCAGTAGATTGTTTGTTGCTAGTAACTATACCTGGTTATTTATTCTGGGCCAACTCTAACAAATCCCTTCCTTACTAAACTTTCTAAATCTTTGTCCATCCTACAGCACATGTTTAAGACTGTGATAACACGTGTGTCAGTAGGTGAATCACACTGCCAGCTCACCTCACCAGGCGTCATCATTTATGCATTAAGTTAATGCAGCCTGATGCTGACTTGGAGACCTGGAATGGATTAACGAACTTGATCCCCATCAAATCCATCATCCAATTTGGAGAACAACGCGCATGTGTGTGATTAAACAGGATAATCCTGTTCGGACACCTGTTTGTGATTACTGGTACCAATATAAAGCAGGACTACAGTCAGCACACATCAAAACATCAGCAACAACAATCACCATGAGCAGCTCTGACCAGGAGTGTCCGGACTCTAACCAGTCGCAGCGAAGCTCAGGCAGACGACGGTCTAACAGCATCGGCATGTGCCCCTTGCCCAGCATCCCAGAATACCCAGGGTATCAGGACCTTAAGGTAAGTTCCTGATGGCTTTACCAACCTCTTGACTTTGAGTTGTCCTCAGAACAAGAGAATCCTTGCTGAAAATTAAAAATTGAAAAAAAAAAATCACATTCACTAGTGGTCAAGATGCTTTCATTACCAGCTGCTGCTGAAATGCCAGACAGGCTCCATGGAGGGGAAAACAGAGGCTGGGTCAATGACTTTTCATCGTGCATTACCTTGCTCAAGGTAATTTTTCCATTCCTAATCAGCAGCCTGTCTGAACTACTTGAATTCAGGTTGAAAGAAGAGCTGAAACATTTGAAAAGATTATTTTAAAATAGCACAGCAATTGACGACAGCCAGTTTTATGTTTTATATATCTCCAATTTCACTTCAAATTTCCTCAGGGGCGGAAAAACTCTTAAAGGTGGGCTGTTGTGACTACCCCACTGTGCGTGTATAAATAAAAATACTTACAAAATTAGGTAAGTAGTGCTAAAAGAGCAAAAAAGGAAAAAAAAAGTGAGGTAGTGTACATAGATTCACTGTTCATTCAGAAATCTGATGGAGGGGAAGCTGCTCCTAAAATGTTAGGAGTCTCTTCGGGCTCCTGTACCTCCACTTCGATGGTAGCAATAGGAGGGCATATCCTAGGTGTGGGGGTCCGATATCCTTGATGCTGGGGAGGCTAGTGCACTTGGAGCTGGCTGAGTTTGCAACTTCCTGCAGATTTTCCCGATCCTGTGCAGTGGCCCCCTCTGTGCCAGGCTGGTTTGTGTACAGTTAGTTAGAATGTGTTCCGCAGTTCATCTATAAAAATTTCCAAGAGTCTTTAGTGTCATACTAAGTCTCCTGAAACTCCTAATGAAATGTAGCCACTGTCAAGTCTTTTTTGTAATTGCATCAATAGGTTGGTCCCAAGATAGACCTTCAGAGACGTTGACACCCAGGAACTTAAATTCCACTGATAATTCCTCAGTACAGACTGATGTGTGTTCCCTGACTTCCCTTTCCTGAAGTCCACAATCAACTCCTTGATTTTACTGACTTTGAATGCAAGGTAGTTGTTGCTGTTGTATATTTGTAAATGGCATTTAAGCTCTGTGTAGCCACACAGTCGTGGGTGTTAAGATTAGAGCAGTGGGCCAAGTACACATCCTTGAGATGCATCAGTGTTGATTGTCAGCAAGGAGATGTTACTTGCAATCCGCACTTACTGTGGTTTCCCAATGAGGGAGTCAAGGATGCAGTTGAATTGGGAGGTAGAGGCCCAGGTTTTGGAGCTTGTGGATTAGTACTGAGGGAGGGTGTGATGGTGTTGAACATTGAGCTGCTGTCAATAAACAGCAGCCTGACATAGGTATTGCTGCTGTGCAGGTGATCCAAGGCCGAATGGAGAGCCAATGAAATTGCATCCATGGTAGACCTACAATGATGATAGGAAAATTGCAGTGGTTCCAGGTTCTTACTTAGGCAGTTGTTGGTTCTGGCCGTGACAAGCCTCTCAAAACACTCACAGTAAAGTGCGTGCAACACTAACAAGTAAAATCAGAGGATGAAGGAAAAGAGATTCTTTAAGGAATTATAGATATTGAAGCACTTGAATCTAAGGCAAGGTAGGATATGGACCAAGTGCTGGTGAATGTGCACAATGTTTGATGTGGATAGAGCTGAATGACCCATTTCCATCTCCTATGTCTAACTGATCCTTGTCTCTTACCCTTAACTTTAGGGCACAAGGAGTCTTCCATCAAGAGTTCACTCTAGCCTTGCACTCAATATTCATGGCTCAAAGAGGAACAGCACTTCCCAGAAATCAGACAGCACAGTCGCCATTCACACTCTGGCCCAGTGGAGCCTGCAATTCCAAAGCATAGCAGGATTGTCTGGAGATCACATGCTCCCAGACGCCAACAGGCAATTCCACGACAAGAGCCTGGAAGATTACTTCCACGAGCGCCTGATGGAGCTGAAGCACAGACCTGTTCAGGCAGCCAGGCCCAGTTGCTGACACCAAACTTTTACTAGCATCATAGGCTACAGTAGTTTTGCACTGGGACTTCTGAAGCACCCAGTAATTGGCAGTGTTGATTCTGGAGCAGACAGGTTCCACTCCACCTGGAACAGCTCAAGAAACTTTGACACACCATGTTCTCCCAATCAACCAAGTTTAATGAGACAATCCTATTGTGTAATTATGTATATTTGATATCCAGGTCTTGGACTTGCACCCGAGCACTATCATTAGCCCAAGGCATCTATCCAGCTTGCACAGCTTCATCAACCAACGGCACACTTAATCAAACCGCTCACACACCATGCTTTTGTGTAGCCCAAGTCCATAAAAAGTAGTTTTATGAGGTTTTTTTTTAAACCAGTGGGTAAAATAATTAGTCACTTGCTCAGGACTACACAATGTGTGCCAATTAAAACTGGAATTCTGCAGAACGTACTTACGCTGCCTGATCTCATGATCACAACCACTTAAAAGTCTATAAATACTGACGCTAGGATGATACCCATTTTTAAAGTGGGTTCACTGGAAAGCAGCTTACATTATTGAGACGGAAGATATTTCAAGTGCTCTAATGTTACATACCGTGTACTTCAATGCTCAATGAGCTATATCCTACTATGGCTCTTTAATAAAAGATGTAAATAATGAGGACTGTTTTTAAAAATATTTTCTCAACATCTGGTTGCCTTGGACGATAATGTCCAAATAAGTAAAAACAGCCAAACCAAGTAACAAAACCCCACCCATCAGATAGCAGCTCTCAATGTAGAGCAGGCTTACCAATATACTGTACAATTTCAGCATCATTAGGCGTGATTGGGTTAGAGGACCACCAGTCAGCGATCACAAGCATTGATCAGGGACAAAAATAAACTGCCAGGGCAACTCGGTGTCAGTCAACATCTGTCGATGTAAAGAGATGGTCAATATTTCAGGTTGAGTCCCTGGATCAAGAGTAGAGGGGACATAACCATTATAAATGGGGAAAAGAGGGATGAGCCAAGTTTGGGGGGCGGGGGGGGTGCGCAAACACATATGTATGAATAATTGAGCCAGGTGGGGTGGGGTTGGGAACAACCACCAAATACAAGTTTCAAAGACATTTGGATTAGGTATACAGATCGGAAAGGTTTACAGGGATATGAGCCAAATACAAATAGCACCAAACTACATGATCAACAAGCTTAAAGTAAATTTATTATCAAAGTACATATATGTCACTATAGACAACCATGAGATTCATTTCCTAAAAACAAAAAATAGAATCAATGAAAGTCCACACCCAACAGGAAATAACAGATGTGCAAGACAACAAACTGTGCAAACAAAAAGGAAAAAAAACTATAAATGAACAAAAATATTAAGAGCATGAGATGGAGAGTCCTTGCAAGTGAGTCCATTGGTTGCGAGAACAATTCAGTGATGGAGTGAGTGAAGTTGAGCAAAAGTTTTTAGTTGACTTATTGAGATACAACGCGGAAAAGGCCCTTCAAACCACGCTGCTCAGCAACTTTCTAGACCCCAATTTAATCCTAGCCTAATTACAGGAAAATTTACAATAACCAATTAACCTACTAACCAGCAGGTCTTTGGACTGTGCAAGGAAACCGGAGCACCCAGAGGAAACCCACATGGCCCTAGGGAGAACATACAAATTCCTTACAGACAGTGGCAGGAATTGAACCTGGGTCACTGGTCACGTAAAGCACTGTGCTAACCACTATGATACCATGCCGCACTCACCCCCTCTTGTTCAAGAGCCTGATGGTTGAGGAGTAGTAACTGTTCCTGAACCTGGTGCTGTGGGTCCTGTACCTCCCTCCTGATGGCAGCAGCAAGGGGATGGCCCAGATGGTGGGGGTCCTTGATGGCGGATGCTGCTGTCCTGCCTCAGCATTCCATGTAGATGTGCTCAATGGTGGAAAGGTCTTACCTGTGATAGACTGGGCTGCATCCGCTTTTTACAGGCTTTTCTATTCAAGGGCACTGGTGTTTCCATACCAGGCTGTGATACAACCAGTCAATATACTCTCCACTGCACATCTACAGAAGTTTATCAAAATTTTAGATGACATGCTAAATCTTTGCAAATTTCTAAGGAAGTTACTTCTGCACTATATAACTAAGACAAGGCCATTCAGCCCATCATCCCATTCGCTCTCAATATTGATCTCAAAATTACTCATTTGTTGCTATTACCCCCTCCAGTTCATCATGTTGTTCACCAAGATAAATTAGCCACCTTCCGCCATCTTTGTACACACTGAATAGACTGCATATGTGGATGGGCAATGAATACTAGCATTGCCAGTGTCACCCGTGTCCTATAAACTATAAAGGTAAGCAGCTGAGCTTCCTACAGAACCAGAGGAGGAATCAAGCCATCTTAGTGACCATTAGTTGGCATCAGGCAAAGTAAACGGCAAAGGGTTATAGCAGGGCAGCAGCACCTGACAAGTACTTTGTGTAATAGAATCCTCCAATCAGTTCGGGCTCCCACTCTTTTACATAGACGCCACAGATACCAGTAAATGCAAGAAATATCATAACTACACGGGTGTTTGAAATCCCTGCCATTCACCAAGCGGTAGAAAACTAGATATCCACACTTGTACAGTTTTGAACACTTGAACTAAGAGGTGCTGCCTCATATTAGAGCCTCTTAGAGGCAAAAATGGTTGGAGACAGGGGAACCTCATTCTCAGCAACACTCACTAACCAACTAAGTATTCTGGTTAGTTACACCAACTAACATGGCAAGAAACAGCCCTTTTTGTTTAAAAAAACACAATGAGATAGAATGGCTTTAATGCAACAGTTGAAAGGCAGCACCAAACCACACTCCGGCATTAGACTAGACGGCAAGCCAAGGAGCCAAAATGATGCAGGAAACACTGTTCCACATCACTTATTATTCCTTGCTCACGCCAGTCACTCCAAAACTACTCCACTCTTACTTAACTGGGATTATAGAGTACCCAACATTAAAACCACACACCATGTTCAGGCTATCCAAGAGAAAATGAAAGTCAAGCCCTAATACTGCAAGTTTGATGTAGTTCTACAATGAACCCTCCTGTGACCCTGTTCACCCTGGCCAAAATAATCAAGGATAGAGTGAAATCAAAAAGCTGGACTCAGTAACAATAACTACCAATTACAAAATCTCACCTGAAGGAAATAACACACCTTCACCTGCCTCACCAGCATGATGCCTCATCTGACCTGTCACAAAATTCTCCCTTCCATGGGTTCACCCTCTTTTGCACGAATTGAGGGTGGTTGGTTGGTTTTACACTCATTGCTTACCAGTATAGGTTTTGACAGTGAAGGAGCCTCCAGCAGATGATTCCCAGGCATATGCCTCATCATCGTTGTTCTTGGTGAGCACTGTAACCTTCTCAGCTACTAAGTAAGCAGAGTAGAAGCCAACACCAAACTGTCCAATCATGGAAATGTCAGCACCAGCCTGCAGTGCCTCCATGAAAGCCTTAGTGCCAGACTTGGCAATGGTGCCCAGGTTGTTGATCAGGTCAGCCTTGGTCATGCCAATCCCAGTGTCAATGATGGTCAGCGTACGCTCCTGTACATTGGGAATGATTTCAATCTTCAGGTCCTTGCCACTCTCCAACTTTGAAGGATCTGTTAAGCTTTCGTAACGGATTTTGTCCAGGGCCTACAAGAGATAAAGTCCGAATATGGTCACAAACTATTCAAAGTACCCAATATCAAGTATTAGAAGCAGCCTTTGTCATGAAGATATAGCAAAAGGTTATCTTCACAGTGTGTCTTACAAAAGAAATAACAAGTCCAGAACCACCTAATACATGAAAATGACATCCACACTGCACAGGACACACTAGCCAGTTGACATATTACTTCTTGGGAATGACCACCAGAGAAGTTGGCATACTGGAGAGAAAGACAAACAAGCAACAAAGCAAGCATCACTTCACACTCTGGACTGCACTCCATTTGTCACTTTTCAGCCCAGCTCGACATCCTGTCTATACCTTGGTGTAACCTATGACAACATTTTACGCTATCCAACCTTCATTTATCTGCAAACTTACTAACCCACTCTTCCACTTCTTCATCCACGTCATTTATAAAAGATCATTCAATGACTTGCATAAATATGACATAAATGACTCACAGAACAGGTCCCTGATTGTCACCGCCCTCCAACCAGAATATGTTCCGATCTACTACCACCCTCTGTCTTCTGTCAGCAAGCCAATTCGGAATCCACACAACCAAGTTTCCATGGATCCCATACTTCATGTCTTCAAGCCTTCCATGGGAAATTTGTCAACCACCTTACTAAAATCCTTATACACCACATCCACAGGGGCACTTTCTACAGGGTAACAATTGAGAGCATCCTGACTGGGTGCATCACTGCCTGGTATGGGAACTGTACCTTCCCTAATAGGAGGACTCTCCAGAGACTGGTGCGGACAGCCCAGCGCATCTGCAGTTGTGAATTTCCCATGATTCAGGACATTTACAAGGACAGGTGTGTAAAAAGGGCCCGGAGGATCACTGGGGACCCAAGTCTTCTAACCACACTCTATTCCAGTTTCTACCATCCGGCAAGCTGTACCACAACATAAAAGCCAGGACCAACAGGCTCCAGGACAGCTTCTTCCACCAGGCCATCAGACTGATGAACTCACGCTGATCTGAGTGTACTCTATATTACATTGACTGTTCTATTTATTATAAATTACTGTGATTGTACATGGCACATTTAGATGGAGACATAACAAAGATTTTACTCCTCATGGATGTGAAGGACACAAGAAATAAAGTCAATTCAATTCACATTTGTTTAATAGTCACCTCGTTGAAATGAGGTTTGAGAGACATGAACTGCCCTTCAAAAAAAACCAAGCTAACTTTACTAAATCAGAGACTATGCCTCTGGGGTATCTGCAGCAGGTACCTGACTCAGGGTGTTTTTCCCTTTAGATGGTCGTAGACAGGTTTTGTTTATCACACCTATGTTCAATCAATTGTTCAAAGCTAACTTTACACAGTTATTTGACAAAATCAAACAGGATCTTGAGCAATGGAGCACTCTTCCCATTTCTTGGCTTGGCCGAATATCCTTGCTCAAAATGAACATTCTTCCTTGTCTGCTCTACCCAATACAAATGATTCCAGTCATTTTTACCCAAAAAATACTTTAAAAAAATAAATGGCTGATTTGTTTCTTTCATCTGGAACAAAAAAAGACCCTGTATTAAAATGTCTAAGTTACAGCTTCCCAGTGGTCTAGGGGGTCTGGATTTTCCAGACATCAAAAAAAAAATCAATTAAGTTCCTTTTTATCTTATGTGGTTGACTGGGTGCACAGGGACCCCTCCTCAATTTGGCTAAACATCAAAGCTCCACAAGCAAAATGCCTTCTTATTAATTTGCTTTTCCTCAATAAGATGAAACTAGTTAAGGAATATTGTTGCAATCCCAATAACAATTAATACAGTCAGGGCTTGGAGGGCGGTGCGACAAATTGAGGGCAACGCAGCGATAATATCACCCTTCACTCCAATAACCAGCAGTCCAGATGTTCAGCCTGGCATATTGGATCCTGGATTTAAACTTTGGATTTCTAAGGGATTCCATTTAGGAGGTTTGTTTGATGAAGAAACGATGACGTCTTTTAGTCAAATAGTACAGAAATTTAACATACCCAACAAGGATCTTTCTCGTTTCAGATAAGAGATTATATACAGAGAAAAATTATTTGTTAACTGATTTCTATAGTTCTGACATAGAAAAGAGGGTGTTTTGTTCCACGGGTGAAGTCTCCATCAGTACTATTTACAGCATCCTGAGGGAATGTTCTCATGGAGAGGCTGAGCAGCTGGGAAGGGTTTGGGAGGAAGAGCTGGGAGTAGAAATTACAGCTGAAACATGGGAAGACATCTGTGATAATGCAAAGAAAATTTCAGTTTGTAATAGAACTAAAGCACTGCAACTCAAAGTTCTGCATAGAGCCCATCTGACTCCAGATCGTCTCTCAAAATTTAAGACGGGGGTTTCTCCAATGTGTTCTAAATGTAAAGTAATTACTGGAACTTTCACCCACTGTTTTTGGACTTGTCCCAAACTTCAGGCATCCTGGAGTGATATTTTGGGTGAAATGGAAAAGATTCTGAAGATGGAGCTTGAACTGGACCCAGTGTCTTTTCTCTTAGATTTACTCAGCAGTCATATTATTAATGCACATCAGAAAAAACTTAACATCCTGACTTTTTGTTCAAGGAAGAACATTTTACTTTGTTGGATATCCAATAAGGCCACTGGACTTTTTGGATGGCGTAAATTAATCATAGAATACATTCCTTTGGACTTTTTGACACGTATGGTACACTCAAAAACAAATAGTTTTCGTAAAACGCACCAACCTTTTCTACAATATGTAGATGTAAACCTGTCTGCTATACTAACAAGGGCTTTTGTATAGGATGTTGGGGTGATGTCTATATTTTGATGGGAGTGTTCTGATAACTGATAACTCAGATGAAGAAATGTAAATGTATCTGTAAATTGAAAGTTTTGTTATGCTGAGCAAAAAAAAAATTAAAGGAAAAAAACCATGCTGATTCTCCCCAACAAAACTATACTTCTCCAAATGCTCTTAAGCCTTGTCTCTAAGAATCTTCTCCAATAGTTTGCCCACCACTGACACAAGTTTCACAGGTCTATAATTCCTTGCATAGGCCCTGTTGCCTTCCTTCAACAATAAAACATTCATTAAAACCTCCATCTCTCATGAGCACTAAAGCACAATACTCATTAAGGACCTCCTCCACCTCCAGGGACTTTCTCTCATCTGTGTATCTACATTTACATCAACTTTGGTTCACAAGTTCAGGTATAACACATCCCTTCCCCACATAGCTTCCCACAGAAGAGATCCCAGTGATGCACAAATCGGAAACCATGCCCCATGCATCAAGCCTTCAGTCATACATTCATCTGCAAAATGTTCCTATTCTGCTTTTTGCTTCCATCTTAACTCCCAATATGCAGTCTTCAGGACCGCATCTCTTTCTCTACCCTTGTTGCTGGTAACAATGTGTACGTGACTTCTGGCTGCAAACCGTCCCATAATATGGCCTCAACGATGTCTCTGACCCTAGGATAGGTTCCCTGTAAGTATCAGTGAGGATACACATGTGTAGAGCCACAGAATTGAGGTCTTGAATGAATACTTCTTGTCTGTATTTACATTAGAGATTATGGAAACTAGGGAATTCAGGGAGAAGAGGAGTGATGTCTTGAAATACATTTCTAAAAATGTATTGGTAGACTTAAAAGGGAAATAATCCACTGGGATCTATCAAATGCTCCCCAGGATGTTGTGGGAAGCAAGAGGGAAAAAAAATAGGTTTTTGCATCTTCCCCATAGAACACTACAGCACAGAAACAGGCCCTTTGGTACATCTAGTCTATGGCAAACTATTAGTCTGCTCAGTCCCATTAACCTGCACCCAGACCATAGCCTCCTTACCACCTCCACCCACGTACCTATCCAAATTTCTCTGAAATGTTGAAATTGAACCCGTATGGGGCATGGTTTCCCGTGCAGGTTCCACTGGCAGCTCGTTCCACACTTCCGCGTGAAGATTTCCCTCATGTTCCCCTTAAATATTTCATCTTTCACCTTTAATCCATGACATCTAGTTCTAGTATCACCCCACCTCAGTGGGGAAAAGGCCTGCCTGCATTTACCCATCATAATTCTGTATACCGCTATCAAATCTCTCCTCATTCTTCTACACTCTAAGGAATAAAGTTCTAACTATTCAACTTTTCCTTATAACTCAAGTCTTCAAGTAAGTTTTCTCTGCACTTTTTCAATCTTACTTACATCTTTCTGGCAGGGAGGTGATCAGAACTGCACACAATACTCCAAATTAGGTCTCACCAACATCTTATACAACCTCAATATGACATCCCAAATTCTGTACACAATGTTACTGTTCCTCTCCACACCATCAGCTAACAACCTTGCTATTTCTTTAGAAGTTGTCTTTTTTTCAGTAAAAAGGCTGAGCTGCTAGCTTGATGCTCAACCCAGCAAGAATGGAAAAGGTGCAAGGAGCCAATTGGAATCAAACCCGAGACAACTCGCCTCGAAGTCCAGTGCACACGCCACCAGACCACTGGCCAGCTATACATAATACTTTGTGTTAAATACTTTCTTTACAAGCCCATCAACATCTGATGCCACTCTCAAGGAATTATGAATCTGTATCCCAGATTCCCCTGTTCTACCGCACTCCTCAGTGCCCTACAGCTCAGCATTTAAGTCCTACTCTGATTTGTCCTCCAAAAGTGCAACATCTCACATTTGTCTGCATTAAATTCAATCTGCCATTTTTTGCAACTGGTCCAAATCGTACTGCAAGCATTGATAGCCTTCCTCTTTGTCCACTACACCCACATCTAGCTGTCATCTGCAAATTTGCTGATCCAGTTTACTACATTATCAAGATTGCTGATATAGATGACAAATAACAACAGACCCAGCACCAACCCCTGTGGCATACCACTAGACAACGGCCTCCAGTCAGAGGCAACCAACTCCCACCACTCTCGTTTCTTCTGTGAAGCAAATGTCTAATCCAATTTACTACCTCACCCCGAATGCCAGGCAACTAAATTCATGTAGACAACATCCACTGCCTTGCCTTCATCAACTTTCCAGGTAACTTCCTCAAAAAGTCCAAGATTGGTTAGACATAACCCACTACCACATACAAATCCATGTTGACTATCCCTAATCAGTCCTGACTATCCAATTAATTATCTATCCAGTCTCTTACAATACCTTCCAATAACAGATTCACTACTGATGTCAGGCTCACTGGTCTGTAATTTCTCAGCTTATCCTTGGATGTAAATGAGATTCTGGAAGACTGGAGGATGGCTAATGTTGTTCCTTATTTAAGGAGGGCTACAAAGACAAGTCAGGGAACTACAGGCTGTTAAGCTAGCATCAGCAGTGGGAAGGTTCTGGAAGGAATTCTGATGAACAGGATCTTACTGTAAATGGAAAGGCAAAGACAGATTAGGGTTAATCAGCATAGTTCTGTTTGGGAGAAATAGTGTCCTAGAACTTTGAACGAGCTTTTATTTTGAAGAGGTGACCAAAAGGGGGTGAATACTGTGGCTATAAAGCAAGGCGAATCCTGAAATACTCAGAAATAAATCCTGTATCAACACCGCTGGAGTATCAAACATAGGATAAAAACTTACATCAGAAGCATTGGAGATGAGCTCACGGAGAAAGATTTCTTTGTTGGAATAGAAGGTGTTGATGATCAAGGACATAAGCTGAGCAATCTCAGCCTGGAAGGCAAAGGTTTCAACCTCATCGTCAATACGAATTTCTTCAGGCATCTGAAAAACAGAAATCCCTTCTATTCAGCACAAAACAGTCCATTTAATATTTTCTGGTGCTCCAGTTCACCTACCGCCAACATATTGTTTTCTCCACACTCTACACACAGAATTTTGTACGCTCTCTGGTTAACAGAACAACAGCCCAAAGATTCATATATCCCAACAGCTCAGCACTCCTAAGAATTTCAAGTGATTGCCTGCTTTAAAATTTAGACCAAAAGTTTTGAAATTGTCAATTTCTTCTTGAAACCAAATGATGGATATACAATGAAATTAAACATTGCATATTTGTATGGCTACATGAAACTTCAGGTTTAAGATAGTGCTACTGAAGGTGGACCATTTTCAAAGCAAGAAATACGACTAAGTACTACATTGATAACACTTTTTATGTGAAAAATTGTGGGGCTGATCTGAGTCAAGGCGTGCAGGTACGAGACTGATTCAGAGCATGGTTGAGGCATGCATGAGACAAAGTTGGAGTTGGAGAGACCAGAGCTGAGTTGTTTCGGAGCCTATCCACCTAAAGCAGGAGCGAGGCTGGATCTATCCAAGCTCTAGGCCAATTTGGAAATGTTGAGTACAGGCCAGAACATGGCACCAGGGCCCAGAGCAAGGGGTCCAGGTTCATGTGCGGGGGACGATCCGGTGCTTGAACAACTTAAATGCTGGGCCAGATGGACTGAAAAGGCAAGTTGTCTGGACCAGTTCTGGACCGAGTGTGTGCCTGCTCCAGGCTTTGTATCTGCAAGCTTCGCAGTGATTTCTCCAGCTGTGTGATGAACTGAGACTGAGGCTACTTACTGGCTGCTCCAGGCTTTGGGTTCTGAATACTAATGCTTGCTTTATTGTTTGAATTTCCTCCTATTTCTGCACATTGGGTTCTTTCGGGATTTTTTGCTTTGTGGCTGCCTGGAAGCAGACAAAACTCAAGTCTGTATAATGTATACACACCTTGATAATAAATGTACTTTGAATGAACACTGAACTATAGGCCAGTCAGCCTTTAAGTAGTACAAATTTTAGAAGCAAAATTTAGACAGAATGACTTGGACAAGTTAATAGGAAAGATAGCACAGATCTGTCAATAGCCGACTTAGAGCTCTGTGAAGAGGCAAGAGGATCCAGATAAAATACAAAATTTTATATCGATTACACAATATTTTTGACCAGCAGCACAAAACTAAATACCCCGGAATAAAAAGGTGGTAGCAGCAACAATTACTGAAATGACAGGAAAGCGGATGAGGAGAAAGTCAGTCATACATCACTCTAACCTTCAGCCCACCATATTCACACTGATCTTTCTTCCTCAATTTATACCACTCCCATCTGCCTGCACTAGGTACTTAACCAGACTCTTCAACCCACCCTATCTCAGAAGTATCCTTCCATGCCTTGCCAAATCATGTGTCTCAAACAAAATCATTGTATCAGACTTCTCCACCTTCCCTGGCAACAAGTTTCAGGTATCAACTATTCAGTGTAAGATGTCCCTCTCCTCAAATCCCCTTAAAACCCCTTCCTCTCACCCCAGTAGTGAGCAACGGCTTTCATTCAGGAGGGAAATGCACAGCAGAGCAGGGGCTATAGTCGGCAAAACAAAGATTTCTTTATAAACTTTCGTAACTCTCAAACACAAGAATACATGGCACATTTTCCCAATTCTTAGACGATAAAACTAGACAGTAAACCACGAGAATGGTTAAAGGCCAAGATGATGTAGAGAAACTGTTGGAATAGACAGATGAATGCTAGATTTGACAAATTTAACACCAAGAATCAGAAGGTGTTACATTTCAGTAAGGGAAATAACGAAGAAGCAAAACTCTAAAGGCATACGTATACAGAATATCAAACTGCGAGCATGAGCAAAGTCTTAAAATCAGGAGGTAGTTGAGGAAGCAGTTAAAAAACACATAACATTGAGCATTAGAGACAGTTATAGTACAAGAGCAAGGATTATATTATCAAGACTCTACATTTAGAGTCATGAGTGTAACACTGTGGACACCACAGGCTATTCAAGGCACAAGACGTGCTAGTCTGCCTCTGAAACAGAAGTTGTAAGATTAGATTCAACTTTATTGTCATTGTGCCGAGTACAGATACAAAGCCAATGAAATGCATTTAGCATCTGACCAGAAATGCAAAGAATAGTGTTATTTACAAAATAACTGTGAATAAAAGTGCTACAGCACACAAATATAAAAGTACCGAGACAGTACAATATGGGTGCAATACTGCTTAGCGCTGTGATGTGAGGTTCAGCAGGGTCACAGCCTCAGGGAAGAAGCTCTTCCTGTGCCTGCTGGTGCGGGAGCAGAGGCTCCTGTAGCGCCTACCGGATGGGAGGTGAGTAAAAAGTCCATGGTTAGGGTGATAACGCTTTTCACCCTGCCCAGGCAGCGTTTATGGTAGATGTTCTCAATGGTGGGCAATTGGGTGCCGATAATCGCTGAGCAGTTTTCACCACACGCTGGAGTGCTTTGCGGTCCGATACGGGACAATTGCCATACCACACTGAGCTGCAGTTGGTGAGTATGCTCTCAATGGTACAGCGGTATAAGTCCCATCAGTATCCTGGACCTGATATCATCAGTTAAAATCAATAGCGGAGCAGTGAGTGTGAACTCGTTCTAATTGAAATTGGGTCAACCATCAGGGATCAAACCAAGGACACCAAGTAACAGTGAATGGTTATAATAGGAAATGCTGTCAGGATAGCACAGGCAAAGATCAAGGGAAATGGATACGTTTCTCGAAAGGAAATAAAATCATATGCGGAATAACAAGGCTGGCCAAATTACCTGCTTCTGTGCTGTAACTCAATGCATGTCAAATAGATTAAACACCCAATGCAAATACTAAATTGGATCCCAATACTTATATACTTTTATAGGAGGCAAAGCATGGGAATAAACAGGATCTATTCTGGTTGACTAGTGGTGTTCCACAGGGGTTGATATGGGGCCGTTTTATTGCAGGCATTCACAGTAGAGGAAATAGAATCAATGAAAAACTCTACACAAAGACTGCCAAGCAACTAATATGCAAAAAACAAACTGCAAATATAAAAGAATTAAACAATACTGACAACATAAGTTCTAAAGTCCTTGAAAGTGAGTGCATAGCACCACACACAAAATGCTGGAGGAACTCAGTAGGCCTGGCAGCATCTTTGGAAAAATGGATAGTCAATTTTCAGGGTCGAGACCCTTCATCAGGACTGGGGGAAAAATGGGGGGGGGGGAGAAGGAAGTACAAGATGGTAGGTGATAAGTGAAACTGAGAGGGGGAGGGGTGAAGTAAAGAGCTGGGAAATCAATTGGTGAAAAGAGATAAAGAGCTGGAGAAGAGGGAATCTGATAGGAGAGGACAGAAGGTCATGGGAAAAAGGAAAGGAGCAGCAGGGGGAAGTGATGGGCAGGATGGAGACAAGCTGAGAGGATGAAATGGTGAAGGGGGAGCCATTAACCGAAGTTTGAGAAATCGATGTTCATGGAGGCTACCCAAGTGCTCATCCAACCAGACTGAGGTAGTAGAGGAGGCCATGGACTGACGTGTCGGAATAGGAAGTAGAATGGGTGGCCACTGGGAGATCCAGCTTTTTCTGGCATGCAGAGTGCAGGTGCTTGGCAATCTACGCTGGGTTTCACCGATATACAGGAGGCCACACCAGGAGCACTGGATACATTAGATGACCCCAACAGCCTCACAGTTGAGTCCATAGGTTGTGTTCAGTTTTAAGGTGAGGGAAGTTATCCACACTGGATCTGGTGGTCTGGGACCCAAGGTTCCTATATCTACTTTCTGATGGTACATTTAAGTGTAAGGGATTGGGGATAAGCTTCCGACACAGAATTGTATGGAAGAAAGCAAATCATTTCTTGAGGGTCAAGCAGTGTCTATTGGAATACTAAAGTAACAAGTGTTTTAATAAGGGTGTGCAAGATTACAAGGCGGCAAGAAAATAGGGTTGACAGAGATAATAAATCAGTCATTATGGAACAGCAGACCAGACTTATGTTTTATGCCAAACTAACCACATCTGCCTGTGCATGATCCAAATTCCTCCACCCCCCCCCACCCACAAGCTTCCGGCACAATCCAAGTTTGTCTCACCTCTGCTAGTAGCCAATGCCCTCTAGTCCAGAAACTATTTTCTGCACCTTCTCCAAATGCCCAGATCCTTCATAATTCTTCTCCTTTGTATTGCCCTCTAAATCCACGCTGACTACTGTATCCACCTAGCTAATCCCAGTTAAACCGCAGCTGAAGTACTACGGAGGTGCTAGTCACCCTCAAGGTAATGTGATTGCCAAAGAGTGGGTACAGAAAAGGTTTACAGACCAGTCACCAGGAAGAGAAAATAATGGCCAAGATAGGGAAGCTAGGATTGTTTTCTTTGGAACATAAAATCCCAAAATGAGATTGAATGAGATGCACACAATTCAAAGGCCTTCTTTTAAACTTTCCTGTAAGAGGTCATGAATAAAAATGCACAAATGAAACATTTTCCACCAGAAGGTGCATAGGTGTAGAACAAAGACCAAAGAGGTCAAGGTGGAAACTCCCTAACCACCTAGTAGTAGAAAGACATTGATTCTCAACCAGGAAAGGCAGAAATGGTCAAACAACCCCTTCAATGCTACACATTCCCAGTGATTCTGACTTCCAACTCAAAACCTACTACCCAGTACAACCCACAATCACCAAAGGAATCAACAGACAGGAAAAGGTTGGGGCTGGAAGTTCCCTTCTGTGAACTGAAAGAAAGATAGAGCTCAGAGGTTGGGGAAGGATAGATATGTCCAAGACAGTCCCCAGTCTCTTCTTGAATAGAACTTGTGTACAATAAAGAGGAACTCTTCTCTCCCCCCCAACCCCCCAAAGCAACACAAAATGCTGGGGGAATTCAGAAGGCCAGGCAGCATCTATGGAAAAAAAAGTACAGTCGACATTGCCGGTAAGGGCTTTGGCTTGAAACATTTGACTGTATTTTCTATAGTTGCTGCCTGGCCTGTTGAGTTCCACCAGCATTTTGTGTGTTACTCAAGATTTTCTCGTTTGTGATTTTTTTCCAACCTTCTTCAGGATGGCTTTGGCACCTTATCTGTCTACTTCCTCTTTCTCTGCAACTCTATTCTGGATTCTCGTATCATTTTATTCCCTTTTAAATTACCTCCATATGCTTATGTTTGGAAAAACCTATCCGAATAGCATGATAAACAAGCTTCTCCACTATACTTCAGGCAATAATAAGAAGCCCGATTTCCAGCCGTAGAGTATGTGATGCAGGAAATAGACTCAAGGTGGGTGGGATAATGGAGTGTGCCCAAACTGTGGAGATGGTTTGGTGCAGAGGACAGGAGGTGGGGTGGGTGTCGCAAGCCCCAGCCTGCCTGGCCCAGAGGCAAAGCCAAATTAGCGATTCAGTCTGCCGTGGGGTGGGGACAGACGCGCGGAAAAAAATTATCGCACCACGTGGCCTGGTGTAATATAGGGAAATGGGTGCAGAGGTCTCCGAGCAGGAGTCCAAGCACCACAAGTAATAGGACGTTGCAAAGTTTTATTAACGTGGGGGGGGGGGAGAGAGAGCGGGAGTTCACCCCCAACCGTTTAGCCGCAGAATGACCGCATCACAGCCGGAAGCCATATGCACCACTCTCCCTCCCATCGGGACAAAATGGCGGCGCCGTGGAGCACGTGGTGGCCGGCCACAGATAAAAGGACCGGGTCGGATGCCCACCCCTCTACAACCAGATACATGTACTGCGCCAACCGGTCTGCATATCTACCGGGGCTGCCGCGGTGCAGACTGCCCAGCTAGCAACCACATTCTGGTCTGCACCCCCGAGCCCTCCATAGGCCGACCGAGCCCAAACCCAAGCAGGGCTGGCCAAGAGCGATCGGTGCCAGCCTGATTCCAGGCCCGGGCACAGGAGAAACACTGCCGCGGGGCTCACTGCCGTATCCCGGGCCGGCGAGTTAAGAAGGCTTTGTCTTCCCTACCTTGACCGGGTACGTGGTCCGCTGCTGTTACCGGAGGGGACTGACTGGGAGGAGCCAGGTACTCGCTGCTTCACTTCACTTCACTCCCGCCGCAGAAAGGAGTCGTTCTTCCGCTGCCGCGGTATCTCAGCGCCGCACCACCCTCCGGCGGTGTATCCATGCGCGCGTACCGGCCAGCCCACCGAGGTTCCAGCCCCATCGCCGGTCCCCTACTCCTAGACATCCGGACCTTTTATCTTTACCGCGCTCTCTTCCCGCTGTCTCCCGATCGCCGTGCAGCCTAAGCTGCCGAATCGTCGAGGCACTACTTCTCCGGGAAGTGCGGAGGCTGACGGGTGAAGATGGGTAAACCGGTTTGTTCCAGCACATTCGACGGGTGGGTTCCGGCGCAGTTACGTCAGAGGGCTGGGCTTGGGTGGGGCGCCGCCAGTTGCCATGGAGACGCGGGTAGAGTCGGTGTTGATCGAAACCAGTTTCCTGGCGGTGGGGGCAAAGGATGGGAGATCGCTGCTTGTTAACATTGTTCCTCCTTCTTCCACCCTCCTCTCTTCTGCCAAGTGGGTTTCACACTTGCACTGATTGATGGCGTTGTGTGTCCCTCTGGGACTTTTCACGGTGCAGTCAGTCTCTGTTCCACAGTCCAGTCTCAGACCAACCATCAGTCGTGACAAGGTTTTCATGTTATAACGGGCCTCAGAAAATAGAACATAGAAATCTACAGCACATTACAGGCCCCTCGGCCCACAATGTTGTGCCCACCATGTAACCTTCTCTAGAAACTGCCTGGAATTTCTCTAGCGCATAGCCCTCTATTTTTCTAAGCTCTATGTACCTATCTAAGAGTCTCTTAAAAGACTCTATTGTGTCCGCCTCCACCACCATCGCCGGCAATGCATTCCACGCACTCACCACTCTGTGTGAAAAACTTACCCCTAACATCCCCTCAGTACCTACTTCCAAGCACCTTAAAACTATGCCCCCTCGTGTTAGCCATTTCAGCCGTGGGAAAAAGCCTCCAGCTATCCACACGATCAATGCCTCTCATTATCTTGTACACCTCTGTCAGGTCACCTCTCATCCTCTGTCACTCCAAGGAGAAAAGGCCAAGTTCACTCAACCTGTTCTTGCAAGGCATGCTTCCCAATCCAGGCGACATCCTTGTAAATCTCCTCTGCACTCTCTATAGTATCCACATCTCTCAAGTGGGTTCTAACCAAGGTCATATATAGCCACAACATCACCTCATGGCTCTTGAACTCAATCCCACAGTTGATGAATGCCAACACACCATATGCCTTCTTAACAACACTGTCAACCTGCACAGCAGCTTTGTGTGTTCTATCAACATGGACCCCAAGATCTCGCTGATCTGCCACACTGCCAAGAGTCTTGCCACTTATATTCTGTCTTCAAACTGGACCTATCAAAATGAACCACCTCACACTTATCTGGGTTGAACTCCATCTGCCACTTCTCAGCCCAGTTCTGCATCCTATCAATGTCCCGGTGTAACCTCTGACAACCCTCCAGACTATCTACACCACCCCCAACCTTTGTGTCATCAGCAAACTTACTAACTCACCCTTCTACTTCTTCATCCAGGTCATTTATAAAAATCACGAAGAGGAGTGGTCTCAGAACAGATCCCTGCGGAACACCACTGGTCACCATCCTCCATGCAGAATACAAACCATCTACAACCACCCTTTGCCTTCTGTGGGCAAGCCAATTCTAGATCCACAAAGCAAGGCCTCTTTGGATCCCATGCCTCATTACTTTCTGAATGAGCCTGGCATGGGGAACCTTATCAAATGCCTTACTGAAATCCATATAAACTACATCCACTGCTCTACCTTCATCAATGTGTTTTGTTATATCCTCAAAGAATTCAATCAGGCTCATAAGGCACGACCTGCCCTTGATAAAGCCATGCTGACTATCACTAATCACATTATGTCTCTCCAAATGCTTATAAATCCTGCCTCTCAGGTTCTTCTCCAACAACTTGCCCACCACTGAAGACAGACTCACTGGCCTATAATTTCCTGGGTTATCTCTACTCCCTTTCTTGAACAAGGGAACAACATTTGCAACCCTCCAATCCTCCGCTACTTTTCCCGTCCCTATTGATGATGCAAAGATCTTCGCAAGAGACTTAGCAATCTCCTCCCTCGCTTCCCACAGTGGTCTGGGGTATACCTCATCCAGTCCCGGTGACTTATCTAACTTACTGCTTTTCCAAAGCTCCAGCACATCCTCTTTCTTAGTGTCTATATGCTCAAGCTTTTCAGTCCACTCTAAATCATCCCCACAATTGTCAAGGTCTTTTTCCCTGGTGAATACTGAAGCAATAAGTATTCATTAAGTACTTACGCTATCTCCTCCAACTCCATGCACACATTTCTGCTATCGCACCTGATTAGTCCTATTCTCACATGGCTCGTCCTCTTGCCTTGGGGTTTTCCTTAATCCTGCTCACCAAGGCCTTCTCATGGCCCCTTCTGACTCTCTTAATTCCATTCTTGAGCTCCTTCCGAGCAATCTTGTAATTTTCTAGAGTTCTATCAGTATCTAGTTTCTTGAACCTTTTGTAAGCTTTTCTTTTCTTCCTAACTAGATTTTCTACACCATGGTTCTTTAACTCTACTATCCTTTCCCTGCCTCAATGGAACATACCTATGCAGAACTCCATGAAAATGTTCCCTGAACATTTGCCACATTTCTGCTGTGCATTTCCCTGAGAACGTCTGCTCCCAATTTATGCTGCCAAGTTCGTGCCTAATAGCACCCTATTTACCCCTACCCCAATTAAATGTTTTCGCAAATTGTTTGCTCCTATCCCTCTCCAACACTATGGTGAAGGAAATAAGAGTTACGGTCACTACCTCCAAAATGCTCTTCAACCAAGAGATCTGACACCTGACCAGGTTCATTTCCCAATACCAGATCAAGTACAGCCTCTCCTCTAGTTGGCTTATCTACATATTGCATCAGGAAACCTTCCTGAACGTACCTAACAAACTCCACCCCATCTAAACCCCTTGCACTAAGGAGATGCCAATCAATATTAGGAAAGTTAAATTCACTCATCACAACAACCCTGTTCTTATTGCACCGTTCCAGAATCTGCCTCCCTAGCTGCTTCTCGATGCCCCTGTTACTATTGAGGGTCTATAAAAAACACCCAGTAGAGTTATTGTCCCTTTCCTGTTTCTGACTTCCACCCACAATGACTCAGTAAACAATCCCACTCTGGCCTCCTCCTTTTCTACAGCCGTGATACTATCCCTAATTGGTAATGCCATGTCCTCACCTCTTTTGCCTCCCTCCCTGTACTTTTTGAAACATCTGAAGCCTGGCACTCTCAGCAGCCATTTCTGCTCCTGAGGCATCCAAGTCTCTGTAATGGCCACAACATCACAGTTCCACGTATTGTCCCACGGTCTAAATTCATCTGCCTTGTTTATGATACTCTTTGCATTACAATAGACACATCTCAAACCATCAGGCTGAGTGCATCTTTGCTCTATCATCTGGTTATCCTGCCTCACAAACTCCCTATAAGCTGTCTCTACTTGTGCTCCAACCTCTCATCCTCTGCCTCTTCACTTCGGTTCCCACCCCCCTGCAAATCTAGTTTAAACCCTCCCCAATAGCAGGATATTGGTTCCCCCTTGGATTGAAGTGCAACCCGAACTTTTTGTACAGGTCACACCTGTTCCAGAAGAGGTCCCAATGATCCAAAAATCTGAATCCCTGCTCCCTGCTCCAAACCTTCAGCCACGCATTTAACCTCCACCTTTCTATTCCTATACTCACTGTCGCGTGGCACAGGCAGCAATCCTGAGATTACTTTTGAGATCCTGTTTCTCAACTTCCTTCCTAACTCCCTGTATTCTGCTTTCAGGACCACACCCCCTTCCGGTGCTCTATTTGAACGAAATTGAATTAGTATATCATACCAACCCTGACTTCCAGGGCACCCAAACCCATGATCACCATATCCCTCCATACACCTCTCATCCATGTACCTGTCCAAGTTTTTCTTAAATTTTAAAAGTGAGCCCGCATTTACCACTTTATCTGGCAGCTCATTCCACAATTCCATCACTCTGTGTGTGAAGAAGTTCCCCCCTAATGTTCCCTTTAAACTTTTCCCCCTTCACCTTTAACCCATGTCCTCTGGTTTTTTCCTCCCCTAGCCTCAGTGGAAAAAGCCTGCTTGCATTCACTCTATCTATACCCATCATAATTTTATATACCTCTATCAAATCTCCCCTCATTCTTCTACGCTCCAGGGAATAAAATCCTAACCTATTCAACCTTTCTCTGTAACTCAGTTTCTCAAGTCCTGGCAACATCCTTGTAAACATTCTCTGCACTCTTTCAATCTTATTAATATCCTTCCTGTGATTTGATGACCAAAACTGTACATAATACTCCAAATTCGGCCTCACCAATGCCTTATACAACCTCACCATAACATTCCAGCTCTTAGACTCAATACTTTGATTAATAAAGGCCAATGTACCAAAAGCTCTCTTTATGACCCCATCTACCTGTGATGCCACTTTTAGGGAATTTTGTATCTGTATTCCCAGATCCCTCTGTTCTACTGCACTCCTCAGTGCCCTACCATTTACCTTGTATGTTCTACCTTGGTTTGTCCTTCCAAAGTGCAATACCTCACACTTGTCTGTATTAAACTCTATGTGCCATTTTTCAGCCCATTTTTCCGGCTGGTCCAAATCCCTCTGCAAGCTTTGAAAACCTTCCTCACTGTCCACTACACCTCCAATCTTTGTATCATCAGCAAATTTGCTGATCCAACTTACCACATTATCATCCAGATCATTGATATAGAAGACAAATAACAATGGACCCAGCACTGATCCCTGTGGCACACCACTAGTCACAGGCCTCCACTCAGAGAAGCAATCCTCCACCACCACTCTCTGGCTTCTTCTGTTGAGCCAATGTTTAATCCAATTTACTACCTCTTCATGTATACCTAGTGACTGAATCTTCCTAAATAACCTCCCATGCGGGACCTTGTCAAAAGCCTTACTGAAGTCCATGTAGACAACATCCACTGCCTTCCCTTCATCCACTTTCCTGGTAACCTCCTCAAAAAACTCTAATAGATTTGTTAAACATGACCTACCACACACAAACCCATGTTGACTCTCCCTAATAAGTCCCTGTCTATCCAAATACGTGTAGATCCTATCTCTTAATACTCCTTCCAATAACTTACCTACTACCGACGTCAAACTTACCAGCCTATAATTTTCCAGATTTACTTCTAGAGCCTTTTTTAAACAATGGAACAACATGAGCTATCCTCCAATCCTCTGGCACCTCACCCATAGATACCGACATTTTATATGTATCTGCCAGGGCCCCTGCAATTTCAACACTAGTCTCCTTTAAGGTCCGAGGGAATACCCTGTCAGGTCCTGGGGATTGATCTACCCTGATTTGCCTCAAGATAGCAAGCACCCCTCCTCTTCAATCTGCATTGGTTCCATGACCTCACTACTTGTTTGCTTATTTCCATTGACTCCATGCCAGTTTCCTTAGTAAATAAGGTAGTTATCTACCTTCAGACCCTTCAGTTTCTCAAGAAACTTTTCTCTAGTAATGTTATCTTCCCACACTTTGTGCCCCCTGACATCTGGAGCTTCCACCATACTGCTAGTGTCTTCCATTAAGTAGACTGATGGAAAATGCCTGCTGGGTTCACCAGCAACTTTGATGTGTGTTGCTGGAAAATACCTATTCAGTTCACCCGCCAGTTCGTTGTTCCCCCTTACTACCTCTCCAGCATCATTTTCCAGTGGTCCGGTATCCACTCTCACCTCTCTTTTACATTTTATGTATCTGAAGAAACTTTTGATGTTTCCTTTAATATTATTGGCTAGCATACTTTTGTACTCAATCTTTGATTTCTTAATTTTTTAGTTGGTTTTTAAAAACTTCCCAATCCTCTAACTTCCCACAATTTTTTTGCTCCATTAGATGCCCTCTCTTTGGCTTTTATGTTGAGTTTGACTTCTCTTGTTAACCACGATTGTGTCATCTTTATATTAGAATACTTCATCCTCTTTGGGATGTATATATCCTGTGCCTTCCAAATTGCTTCCAGAAATTCCAGCCATTGCTGCTCTGTTGTCATCCCTGCCAGTGTTCTTTTCCAATCAATTCTGGTCAACTCCTCTCTCATGCCTCTGTAATTCTCTTTACTCCACTGTAAATCTGATACATCTGACTTTAGCTTCTCCTTCTCAAATTTCAGGGTGAATTTGATCATATTATGATCACTTTCCCTGAAGGTTCTTTTACCTTAAGCTCTCTAATCAATTCTGGTCATTGCACAACACCCGACCCAGAATAGCTGGTCCTCTAGTGGGCTCAACCATGGGCTGCTGTAAAAAGCCATCTGATAGGCACTCTGGAAGTTTTCCCTCCTGGAACCCAGCACAAACCTGATTTTTTCCAATGTATTGAAACCCCCATGACTATTGTAAGATTGCCCTTTTGGCATGCATTTTCTACTTCCCATTTAATCTGTAAGACACCTCCTTATTGCTATTTGGGAGTCTATATACAACTGTCATCAGGATATTTTTATCCTTGCAGTTCCTTAGCTCTGTCCACAATGAGTCAACACCTTCTGACTCTGTCACCTCTTTCTAATGATTTGATTTCATTTTTTACCAACAGAGCAACAGTACCCCCTCTACCTTCCCACCTGTCCTTACGATACAATGTGTATCCTTGGATATTAAGCTCCCAGCTATACTCTTCTTTCAGCCATGATTCAGTGATGCCAACAACATCATATCTGCCAATTTACAACTGAGCTGCAAGTTCATCTACCTTGTTCTGTATACTGTGTACATGTATAACTCCTTCATATATAACAGCTTCAGTCCTGTATTCACCCTTTTCAATTTATCAAGAGCCTCTCTTCACTACACATTGCCTCTGTCTGTAAACCAGCTACCTCATCTTCAGCACTATTATCCGTCTTTCCTACGATACCTCATACATTGAAATATAGGCAACTCAGGACACTAGTCACGTCATGCTCAACCTATTGATTCCTAGCTTTGTCTGAAGTCTTACCAACAACTGTCTCAATAACCTCTCCACAAACTGTTCTAGCACTCTGGTTCCTGTCCCCCTGGAACTCTAGTTTAAACCCCACTGTGCTGCATCAACAAACCTTCCCATAGGATATTAGCCCTCCTCCAGTTCAGGTGCAAACAGGTCCCACCTTCCGTGGAAGAGAGCCCAATGGTTCAAAAATCATACGCCCTCCCTCCTACACCAACTCCTTAGCCATGTATTAAACTGTGTAATCTTCTTAGCTCTGGCCTCACTAGCACATGGCACAGGTGGCAATCCTGAGACCCTGGAGGTCCTGTCCTTTAACTTAGCACCTAATTCCCTAAACTCCCTGTGCAGAACCTTGTCACTCATCCTACCCATGTCATTGGTATCCACATGGATCACGACTTCTGGTTGTTCACCCTCCCACTTACGAATGCTGAAGACTCAGTCTGAGGTATCCTGGACCCTAGCACCTGGGAAGCAACATACCATCTGGGAATCTCGTTTTCGCCCACAGAACCTCTTGTTTATTCCCCTAACTAACAATTCCCCTATCACCACAGCGCACCTCTTCACACCCTTCCCTTCTGAGACACAGTGCCAGAGACCCAACCACTCTGACTTTCCTCTGTTAGGGTCATCCCCCCTGACAGTATCCGTAGTGATACTCATTGAGGGTGATGGCCACAGGGGTACCTGCACTGGCTTCTTAACGCCTTTCCCCTTCCTGACCGTCACCCAGTCTCCCGTGTCCTGCATCTTGGGTGTTACTACCTCTCTATATGTCCTATCATGCCTCAGCCTCCGAGTTCCAGCCCCAACTCCTTAACACAGATTGTTAGAAGCTGCTGCTGGATGCACATCTTACAGTTGTAGTCACCAGGGACACTGGAGATCTCCTTGCCTTCCCACATCCTGCAAGAGGAGCATTCAACTATCCTGCCTGAAATCTCTACTATCCTATTTGAGCAGATATGAAGAAGGGAAGGGAAAAAATGAGCTTTTCTTTTCTTTTGCTTTCTCTGACTGAAGCTTCTCTTCCCAGAAGCCTCGAAGAGCTAAAGCCTCAAGATCACCACTCTGACTCTGCCCACTCAGGTGACAGCCGCTGCACTTGTCCCGCCTTCCTTTAATTTGCTCTGACTGGTTGCTGGTCAAAACTCTTTTTCGCTGTAGTGACTTTTGTACTAGTGTACTTTTTACCTGGAGTACTATTCACCTTTTGTACTATTTACCTGTAGTACTAGTCACCTTTTGTGCTCTTTACCTGGAGTACTATTCACCTGTAGTATTTTCTTGTGAGAATCTTATAATATTTACCTGCTGGAAACTTAGCTGAATTGTTACTTACCTGTGCATATTAACTGGTGTGAATGTATCAGTGTGGTAATCGCGCTGTATTGTGTTGTTTCACTCCTTATTCACCATTGAGTCTGCAATACAACCAAGGAGCGTGGAGGCTATAAGCTGACCCTCATGTCATTTTTGAGTCGAGTTCGGCTGACTGTCTAATTGATGTTACAACACCTCAGTGAGGGCAGTACAAAAACCCTAAGGTAGGAGCAGAATGAGGCCATTCAGCCCATCGAGTCTGCTCCACCATTTGATCATGGCTGATTCATTACCTATCTCAGCCCCATTTTCCACAAGTTTAAGTTTATTGTCATTCGACCGTATACATGTATACTACCAAACCAAGCAACGTTTCTCCTTCCTTCTTCCTACAACCCTTAACGTCCTTACTAATCAAGGACATGGAAAATGCTCCTATGTTATCCTCTCCCATCAAGGACAGGGCCAGCAGGTGTAATGAAGTACCTCCACCTGCAGGGGCCCTCTCATTCACACTCCACCCTGGTTTAGAGATGTGTCGCCAGTGTTTTATTGTCACTGGGCATAAATCCTGGAATCCTCTCCCCAGTGGTGCAGCGGTGCAGTTACTAGCACTGCTGTCTCGAAGCTCCAGCAGGCATTGGCTTTTACTAAAACCTGTTGCCCTTCAGCTCAGGGGCAGTGCATGAGGACGAGGTGTGTGGGTAGTAATTTTCAAAGTAAGTAGGGTGAGTTAAGGAGTCTGTGGAGCCAACTTATAAGATCCTTCGCTTGGTACATAATCAGGTTTATTGTTACTGACATAAGTCGTGATATTTGTTTCTTGTGGCAGCAATATAGTGCAGATATAATGGGTTACTATAAGCTACAATAAATAAATAAGCTATAAAAATAAATAAATAATGTGAAAGAGAAATAGTTATACAGCTATACAGATTGGAAACAGGCCCTAAAGCCCAATGTCCATGTTTATCAAGTTGCCTAACTGAGCCAATCCCACTTGCCTGCATTTAGCTAATATCCTTCTAAACCTTTCCTACTCATGTACCTGTCTAAATGCCCCTTATGAATTTTTTGACCTTGATAAGATCACCTTTCAGCTTCCTACACTCTAGGGAAACGCTTATGCTTTCTCCAGTCTCTCCTTACAACCCAAGCCTTCCAGCCCATCTGCTGAGTTCCTCCAGCATTTTGTGTGAGTCTCCATCAGTCTGGGTAACATACTTAAAAATCCCTTTTTGCACCCTGTCCAGTTTAATGACATCCTTTGCAGAAAGTTGCATTAAACATAATTTGCTGGGCCCCAGCAGAAGCACCAGGTCCAGATCTAGGACCCATGCTTTGGGAGGATGTCAAAATGTCAGAGAGGGTCACAGAAAAGACGGGAGCACCTTCTCAAAGAGGACACGGCTGATGAAGAGTTTGATTAAAACACAAGGCTACAGTTTCCAAAGGCCGGCAAGTTGTTGTCCAGCAGGTGTCGACTGAGGATGAAGAAGAAATAGGGTAAAAGGAGGAAATACTGAATATTCAGCAAGTCAGGCAGCATCTGTGTAGGGAGAAACAGATAATGTTTCAGTTCTGAGACCTTTCATCAAAGCTGTGAAAGGAAGGTGTGCATTGTTTGGATGAGAAATGAAATCAGAATCAACAGGAGCTTCTGAAATGGGGCTGAATAATTGCTTGAAGGGAAACTAAACAGAACACAGAGGGAAAAGCAAAGGGAAGGGTCAGAACAGAGAGCTCTATACACTGACAACACTGTAGTCAGAAGCCTAAAGACCTTCTACGCCGTGTGTTTATTCAATAGGATCAGAATCAAATCTATTATTACTTTCTCATATGATGTGAACTTTATTATTTAATGGCAGTACAGTGCAAAGATGTAAAATTGCTATAAATTGCAAAATAAATAATGAGTGCAAAAAAGGAATAACAAGGTAGTGTTCATGGGGCCATTTGGAAATCTGATGGTGGAGGGAGAGAAGCTGTTTCTGAATTGATGAGTATGGATCTTTAAGTTCCTGTACCTCCTCCCCGATGGTAGTAAGGTGTTGACAAGGTCTCTCATGATAGGCTCAGGCAGAAGACAGGATCCATGGTGAATTGGCTATTTGAATTCAGAATTTCCATGCCCATAGAAGACAGTGTAGTGTTTGATAAGGCTTATTCTGGCTGAAGGTCTGTGATTAGTAGTATTCCACAGGGATTCATACGAGGAGCCATAAATCCACAAGAAAAGGGAGCAGAATTTGGCCATTTGGCCATTTTATCATGGCTGATTTATTCTCCCATGCTCCTCCATGTAATATTTGACACCCTCACTAATCAAGAATCTACCATTCTCCACTTTAAATATACCCAATGAATTAGCCTTCACAGCCATCTGTGGCAATGAATTCCACAGATTCAGCACCCTCTGGCTAATGAAATTCCTGCTCATCTCTGTTCAAAAGAGACACCTTTCTATTCTGAGGCTGTGTCCTTTGGTCTAGACTCCAGCACTATAGGTAACATTTGCTCCAGGCCTTTCAATGAGATTTCCACCCCACCACATTCTTCTAAACTCCAGTGAGTATGGGCCCAGGGCCATCAAATGCTCCTCATATCTTAACACTTTCTCTGAACAGTCTCCAATGCCAATACATCCTTTCTTAGATACAGGGCAGAAACCTACTCACAAAACTCCAAATATGGTTTGACCAACCAGCCTCAGTATTACATCCTTTTTAATATTCTAGACCTCTTGAAATGAATGCCAACATTGCACTTGCCTTTCTCACTACCGACTAATACTGGATCAGGACTCCCAAAGTGCCTTTGCACCTCCAATTTCTAATTTCTTTCCACAATTAGAAAATAATCAATGCCTTTATTCCTTCCAACAAAGCGCATGACCATACAATACCCTACCCTGTATTCTGCTCATTCTGCTAGTCCGTCTGAGTCCTTCTACAGACTCCCTGTTTCCTCAACATTGCTTGTTCCTCCGTCTGTTTGTATTATCTGCAAACTTGGCCACAAAGCCATCAATTCTGTCAGACAGATCTTTGACATGTGGTGTGAAAAGTAGTTGACCTAACACTGACCCTTGTGGAACACCAATAGTCATTGGCCGCCATCCAGAAAATGCCTCTTTTACTCCCACTCTTTGCCTTCTGCCAGTCAGCTAATCTTGTATGCATGCCCGTATTTTCTTGTAATACCATTGACTCCTGTCTTGTTTAGTAGTCTCATGTATGGTACCTTGTAAAAGGCCTTCCAAAAATCGAAGTACACAACATCCACTGATTCTTCTTTGTTTATCCTGCCTGTTACTTCCTCAAAGAATTCCAACCGATTTATCAGGCAACATTTCCCCTTAAAGGAAACCATGATGACTTTGACCTATTTTATCATCTACTTCCAAGTACCCCGAAACCTCATCCTTTATGATTGAATCTAACATCTTATCAATCACTGAAATTGGGCTAACTTCCTTCTTAGTGAGTGGAGTGACATTGCAATTTTCCAATCCTCTGAAACCATTCCAGAATCTATTGATTCTTTAAAGATCACTACTAATGCCTCCACGATCTCTTCAGCTACCTCTTTCAGAACCCTGGGTTGTAGTCCATCTCATCCAGTTGACTTACCTACCTTCAATACTCCATGCCAGTTAAAATGTCGAGCAAGGTTAAAATTGTTGAGGGTGAGAGCAGAAAATGAACAAGTGTTCAAGAAACCATCTGCCTGCATTTGGCTGCTCATCCTCTCTTCTCACTACTCTCGTTGGGCAGGGAGTGCGGGAGTGCCACACCACCAGCTTCAGGAGCTGTCGCTGCCTTTCGGCTGTCGGGTTCCCTGATGAGTTTACTTGCCTCAGTGCAGAACGGCCTCCACAGCTGTGGACTCACTTTTGGATGTCTGCAGCTCATGTTCCTTGTCTGTTGTTTACTGTATTTTTACTATTTGCGTGATGTCCTCTCTTGCAAATTGGATATGTGGTGGTCTTGTGTGTGTTTTCTTTTTTAAAATTTTTTTCTTTCTTTTTCTTTATTTTTGTGTGTGTTTCAGTGAATTCTATTGTGCTTTGTTTTGTAAGTGTCCATAAGAAGATGAATCTCAAGGTTTTATATTGCATACATACTTCGATAATAAATTTGAATTTTGAACTTTCAGACCTTTAGCTTCCCAAACACCTTTCCTTTAGCAATAGCAACGACACTCACTTCTGCCCCTTGACACTCAAATTTCTAGCCTGGTGTTGGTGTCTTCCACAGTGCAGACTGATGTAAAGTGCTTATTCAGTTCATCCACCATTTCTTTGTTCACCATTACTACCTCTCCAGAATCACTTTCCAGCGGTCTGAAATCCACTCTTGCCTCTTTTACTCTTTATATATCTGAAAATAACTTTTGCCATCTTCTTTTGTATTATTGGCTAGCTTACCTTCATACTTCATTTTTTTTTCTCTCCTTACTTTTTTTTTTAGTTGCTTTCTGTTGGTTTTTAAAACTTCCCAATCCTCTTGATTCCCACTAATTTTTGCTAAATTATACGCCTTTTGTTTTTATGCTGCCTTTGACGTTTGTTGCCTCCTCCTCTCCTTCGAATGCTGCTGCTTCTCTGGGATGACCTGATCCTATTCGATTCAGGATTCCGAATTACTCCCAGAAACTCCAGCCATTGCTACTCCACCATCATCCTTCTGCAGCTTGTAATAGAAATAAAAGGCCTCGATGACAATGTGAATGTGTGGGTTAGTAAACTTGCAGACAGTACAAAGATCGGTGGAGGTGGGGGTGGTGATGGAGATTGCTGAAGGGATGCAGCAGGACATAGATCAGTTGCTGATATGGGTGAGGAAATGGCAGAAGGAGTTTCATCTGGCCAAATGTGAGGTATTGCACTTTGGGAGATGAGTAAACAGTTAATTGCAGAATCCAGCCTTATAACACTTTGGTTAGGCCACTTCAGGAGGACTGAATTCCATTCCAGTTGCCACATTGTTGGAAAGACGTGGAGAGGTACCAGGTCAGGACTTACACAGTAAATGATGGGGCCCTGGACAGTATTGTAAAGCAGAAAGAACTAGGGGTAAAGGTACATAGTTCCATGAAAAAGGGTGATACAGGTAGTCTGGATAGTGATGTTGGCATACGGCAGACTTGTCTCCATCGCTCAGGGCATTGACTACGTGAGTTTGGATGGCATGTTTCAGCTGTACAAGATGTTGTTGAGGCCACATTTGAATACCTAGCCACAGAAAATATATCATTAAGCTAGAGAGGGTGTTTCAAAGATTCACCGTGACTGGAAGGCTTGAGTTATAAGAGACCGATTGACTGGAGCTTTCTTCCTTGAAGTGTAGGAGGCTACAGGTGACTTTATATACATTTATAAATTCATGAGGGGTATAGACAGGTGAATAATCAGACATTTTCCAACTTAAAACTGCAGTGCATGGGTTTAAGGTGAGGGGAAAGATTTAAAGGGGACTTAAAGGAAACCTTTTTATACAGAGGATGGTTGGTATATAAGGAGCTTCCAGAGGAAGTTGTAGAGGCAGGTACATTACGATGTTTAAAAGACATTTGGATGTACACGGATAGGAAGGGTTAGCAAATGGGTCAGGTTGAGGTAGACAAATTGATCATCACAGATAAGATGGGCTGAATGGCCTGTTTCCCAGCTTCAAGAGTAAATTCCCTCACTGAATATTGAAATCAACTATGCAGAGATTCAGTCATGGAGTTCAATGGAAGCATGTGTCGTGCTGGAAACTGGTACTGAAGGTAAGATCAGCCACGGTGGAGGAATGAGGACCCGGTCCAGGGGCTGAATGGCTGACCCTTCTTTGTTTTCTAATGCTCTGACATTCTGTGCCCCGTCACCTGGACCAAAAGTTGCGATGCTACCCATTCCTTACAAGGGGAATCCACTCTGTGCTGAACCACAGCCCTTTCTCATTTTAAATAAGGCATCAGAGAGACTGATGTCCCTGAACCGCTCTTGTTTCAATTATTTATCTGGATCTGAGAGTTTTGCTTTTTAATATTTTCCAATTGTTAATAGAAATAATAACTTGGAGTAATACTGCAAGGAAAAGGCCTTTCACCCAACTCGTCCACACTGACCAAGATTATCATAAAATCATAAGATATAGGAGCAGAATTAGGCCATTTGGCCCATCAAGTCTGCTCCACCATTCGATCATGGCTGATCCTTTTTCCCTTCCTCTGTCCCATTTGCCCACATTTAGCTCATAACCATCTGATCCTTTACTCTCCACGTATCTGTTCAAGTACCTTTTAAATGGCGTCAACAACTTTTGCTGGCAGCTCATTCCAGGGACGGGCCACTGTCCAGGTTCCTATTAAATCTGTCACCTCTCATCTTAAACCTACATCCTCCAACTCATTATTCCCCAACCCTGGGAGAGAGACTTTATGCATTCACCCTATCTATGTCTCTCATAAATATTATACACCTCTTTTAAATTCACCCTTTATTCTCCAACACTCCAATGAAAAAGTCCCAACTGGCTCAACCTCTCTCCGTAAATCAGTTTCTCGAGTCCTGGCAATATCCTCATAAATCTCCTCGCATTCTTTCAAGCTTAATTGCGTCTTTCCATTATCTGGGTGACCAAGACTGAACTATTTTCGGTAGTTTATAAATGTTTTTTGTGTTTCTGAAGTAATTGTGAAGAAGCATTGTTGTGGTATTGCTCCCAGACAGCTGATCCGAGCCTGCACCTACTGACCTCAGTGGTTTAGGATCATGACCTTGGTGTTGGGGGGAGGAGGGGGAATTGTAAGCAGATGATCTCCAAATGAGCTCGAAGCTAAACTTCCTGATCCTTGGGATTATCTCGTTGCGACCAGCGTCTTGTTCAGCAGTCGACGGAGCTGCTACCTCACAGCCCGAGTGAGCGGGGTTCGGTCCTGACCTCTGATCTTGATGCATGGAGTCTGCACGTTCTCCCTGTGACCATGTAGGAGTCCTCCCACACCCCCCGTGGGTTAACACACCCCACACCCCAGTGGGTTAACAGGATGTTGCAAGAACTGGGGAATTTGGTCGGAGACAGAAGAACCTAATGTGAAAAATGGAAAAAAGGTAGACTGACTAAATACAGACTTTGCCTTCATGAAGGAGGATGCAAGTAACTTTCCAGAAACATGAGTGAGATGGGGTTCAGTGAAACACAGGAGCTTTGCCAAATCAGTATTGCCTGAGAAAAAGTGTTCAGGGAACTGAGGGGATTAAAGAGCAGGGAAACAAGCCTTCATCCGGTCTGACATTAACGGCGGGGAAGATGCAGGAACCCACTGCAAACGATGTAACGGAGCACTGACTCTGGGGAAGGTGGCATCAGAATGAAGTAACTAGGCATCAGAAGAATGAGAGGGGATCTCAGAGAAATCCACAAAATTCTCATGGGAATGGATAGATTAGATGCAGGAAGGACATTCCTGATGATAGGGGAATGCAGGACTAGGTGTCACAAAGGGGAAACCAAATAGAACTAAGATGAAGAGAAATGTCTTCACCCCCCAGAGTATAGTGAACTAGTGGAATTATCTATCACAGAAAGCAGACGTCACCTAAACACTAAATATACTCAGTGAGTTAGATATTTTCCTGGGGTCAGAGGATAGGGGGAGAAAGCAGAAATAGGGAACTGAATCTGGATGATTAGCCATGATCATATTGAATGGTAGAACAGAGTAGAAGGGACGAATGGCCTACTCCCGTACCTGTTTATGATTCTATGTGGATCACCTCAAGTGATAATGAAATCACGTGTGAGAGAATCAGGTGCAGGGGAAAGAGGGACACGAGGGGTGGGGGGAATGACATCAAAGGTATTACTCCCCTAACAGAACCAGATAGCCTCCTGTGTTGGTTATAACTGAAAGGGAAATTCAGCTGAGGTGACACACATAAAATGCTGAAGGAAAGGAGTAAACAGTTGACATTTTGGGCCGAGACCCTTCATCAGAATTGTTGATCCCAGCTGAGGTTTTTGAAGCAGGTAGTCGGGATGTTGCAGCACCGACTGCCTGCCACTGAGGGGCAGCCTTGGACCATCGGCGGAGGTGGCAATCCTCAATACTGCACCACGGAGTGAAACACAAATTCCCACTCCATTCCGGCCCATTCCCATCCCCATCCTGATACAACAACTGCTCCTGCCAGCCTCGACCCATCTCGACAGGTGAGTACCTTGTCAGAACTGTGAATTCCAATGCTCCTTCCTTGACTTCTGTTGTGCAGTTTTCTCTAACAGCAGCCGATCAGATCTGTCCCTCAACCCCTCCATCCAGTTCCCTCGCCTTCCGGTTCTCTTATCCACTCTATCCCACCTTCCAGGTGCCTCAGCCCTCCATCCATTCCTACCTCCAGGTCCCATTCCTACTCCATTCCTCCCTCCCTCCCTCTGAACTCCTCACCCCCCCATCCCTCCCCCCAGGTTCCTCCATCCTTCTCCCTCCAGGTCCCTTCCCCCTCCATCCCCTCTGGGTCCCTCCAGGTCCCTTCATTCCTCCCTCCCTCTGGCTCCCTTGTCCACTCCAACCCTCCTTGCCCTCTATCTGGGTCCCTTGCCCACTCCTTCCCTCCCTCTTTCAGGATTTGTCATCCCCTCCAACCCTCCCGCTGGGTTTTCCATCTCTCCCTCCTGGCCCCTTGTCCTCCATCCTTTCCTTCCCTGGGTCTCTCCATCTCTCCCTCTGGGTCCTTCATCTCTCTCTCTGGGGCCCTCGCCCCCTCTATTCCCTCCCTCCAGTTCTTTGCTCTCTGCATCCAATTCTCTTTCTGGATCTCTCACCCCCTTCTATCCATCCCTTCCTTTGTGCTTCTCACCAGCTTCCCTTCGTCCCTCTCCAGCAGACACTGATCTGGTCAGAGATTGTCCCCAACCTGTATCTTGAGGTGTGACCCTCTCCCTGTTTCTGTGGGTGTGAAGGCCCATCAATGATCATATTATGTGGGGGATTCTGGTCTCTCAGAAATCTTTCCCATGTTCCCCTGCACAGTGCTAAGGACAAGTCTGGTGATGCAGGAAGGAGTCTCAGTGGGGCAGGACCACTGGATCTTGGTGATCACATCCAGGTTCTGCCATCGATCTTCCAACTGGTTCTTATGTCTCGGCTGTGGCAGGTGTGTTGTGAGATGGAGCACATTGTATGTGGCAGCTGGTACCCAGGCAAGCTGTGGTGGAAACTGCAAGCAGCCAGTCCATCTCTCCGCATTGCCCAGGGTATCGATGTCAGCCCTTTGGACTCTGCAGCCTGATCAACATGTTTGTTTTTTTGATTCAGCTTTATGAGCTCAGTGTGTTACTGGTTCATCCAACATTAACTGATCTACAGCCCGATTCAGCACATTGGGTCCTGTCCCCATCACTACCACCCCGTATGGCCCTGCAAGGCTGCATTATTCACAGTTCTCTCTCCTCCTGTCTTTCAAACATCTTCAAATACTCCACCTTCCTTCTGCTTTTTGGGCTCATAGTCACCTCCACTACTCATTATTGCTCTACCCACTGCCCCAGCACCGAAACAAACCTGGTTGGCAGTGAGGACACAATCTGTAGCTTTGGTAGTGTCTGTAGCCCCGTTGGATGGTCTGCACTCTCACCCTGTGTCATATGACCATAAGATATAGGAGCAAAATTAGGCCATTCGGCCCACTGAGTCTGCTCTGCCATTTCATCATAGCTAAAAGGACGCCCCTCTCTTCTGAGGCTCTGGTCTTCAACTCCCCACATTGGAAACATCCTCCCCATATCCATTCTATCGAGACCTTTCAACATTCGATGAGGCCCCATTCCTCCCTGGCTGCAGGTTCACAAGAACCCTCTTCTCCCGAGCACCCATCCACCTCTCGCCCCCACTCCACATTTCCCACCAGCCCCAAATGGATTTTGACCAGAATCCAGGGCCTGGTGTCTCCCAGGTGAACGTATGATTCATAGCTAACCATTTGTCTGTCACACAGGTGCTGCCTACCTGTTGCTGCTGTTAACATCTGCTTCTGTATTTAAACTCCTCATTGACCAAGAGCCACTGAGGCCTCTATGATATCTGAATTTCTATTTTTAGGTTGAATTTTGCCTTGCTGCCGTCTGTTCTGAACCAGTGTACTGTCTGAGGTCCCAGAGACACATCTCTAGATATCAGCTGATGTAGAATTAGTAACCAGTGCTGTAGGATGGTGGAGCAGATTCAATGGATTGGATGGTCTGTATCTGTGGTCCCTGTTGTTGAAGAGCATTCCATCACCTCCACCATCCCTCCATCCCTCTACCCCCTCAGCTCTATCTATCCACATCCTAGCTGGGAACACGGTCTTCAGTTTTGGCCACCCTGTCATAGGGCAGATGGAAAGAGTGCGAAGGAGATTTATCTCGATGTTGCTGGGACTGAGATATGGAGAAAGGCTGAGCAGTTTGGGATTTTATTCTTTGGGACGAGGAGAATGCGGGAGGATCTTACAGAGGTGTGTAAAATCACAGGGGAGGGGTGTAGATAGGGTGAACATGCATAGTCTTTTTTTCCCAGGGTTGGGGAATCAAGAACCAGGGGACATAGGGTTAAAGTGGGAAGGATTTAACAGAGTCTAAGGGACAACTTCTCCGGCCAGAGGGTGATCAGTATATGGACTGAGGAAGTGGTCGAGGCAGGTACATTAACCATGTTTAAAAGGCACTTGGACAGGTACATGGGCAGGAAAGGCTTATCCTATGGGCCAGTGACTAGCTTAGCTGAGGAACTTGGTCAGTGTGGACTAGTTGGGCTGAATGTTTCCTCGCTGTTTGATTCTATTTATGACATGGATAGAGATCACTGAGTCTGTACGAGCTCTCAAAACAATCCCATCGGTGCCCACTAACTTCCCTTGTAACCCATCGACTCACCAGCCCATCGGTCCCCACTAACTTCCCTTGTAACCCATCGACTCACCATCCCATCGGTCCCCACTAACTTCCCTTGTAACACATTCTCACCAGCCCATCGGTCCCCACTAACTTCCCTTGTAACCCATCGACTCACCAGCCCATCGGTCCCCACTAACTTCCCTTGTAACACATTCTCACCAGCCCATCGGTCCCCACTAACTTCCCTTGTAACACATTCTCACCAGCCCATCGGTCCCCACTAACTTCCCTTGTAACACATTCTCACCAGACCATCGGTCCCCACTAACTTCCCTTGTAACACATTCTCACCAGACCATCGGTCCCCACTAACTTCCCTTGTAACACATTCTCACCAGACCATCGGTCCCCACTAACTTCCCTTGTAACACATTCTCACCAGACCATCGGTCCCCACTAACTTCCCTTGTAACACATTCTCACCAGCCCATCGGTCCCCACTAACTTCCCTTGTAACACATTCTCACCAGCCCATCGGTCCCCACTAACTTCCCTTGTAACACATTCTCACCAGCCCATCGGTCCCCACTAACTTCCCTTGTAACCCATCGACTCACCAGCCCATCGGTCCCCACTAACTTCCCTTGTAACCCATTCTCACCAGCCCATCGGTCCCCACTAACTTCCCTTGTAACACATTCTCACCAGCCCATCGGTCCCCACTAACTTCCCTTGTAACCCATTCTCACCAGCCCATCGGTCCCCACTAACTTCCCTTGTAACACATTCTCACCAGACCATCGGTCCCCACTAACTTCCCTTGTAACCCATTCTCACCAGCCCGTCGGTCCCCACTAACTTCCCTTGTAACCCATCGACTCACCAGCCCATCGGTCCCCACTAACTTCCCTTGTAACCCATTCTCACCAGCCCATCGGTCCCCACTAACTTCCCTTGTAACACATTCTCACCAGCCCATCGGTCCCCACTAACTTCCCTTGTAACACATTCTCACCAGCCCATCGGTCCACACTAACTTCCCTTGTAACCCATCGACTCACCAGCCCATCGGTCCCCACTAACTTCCCTTGTAACCCATTCTCACCAGCCCATCGGTCCCCACTAACTTCCCTTGTAACCCATCGACTCACCAGCCCATCGGTCCCCACTAACTTCCCTTGTAACACATTCTCACCAGCCCATCGGTCCCCACTAACTTCCCTTGTAACCCATTCTCACCAGCCCATCGGTCCCCACTAACTTCCCTTGTAACACATTCTCACCAGCCCATCGGTCCCCACTAACTTCCCTTGTAACACATTCTCACCAGCCCATCGGTCCCCACTAACTTCCCTTGTAACACATTCTCACCAGCCCATCGGTCCCCACTAACTTCCCTTGTAACACATTCTCACCAGCCCATCGACTCACTGGACCAGCTACACACCAGGGCCAATTTACGTTGGCTTTGGCATGTGGAGGAAACTAGGAAACACATATGGTCACAGGGCAAACTCCATAGATTCCATCTGAGGTCAGGATCGAAGAGAAAAAGCAAGATAATGTTGCAGAAAGGGCAGTGAAGGGTGGAGGACATGGAGATAAGCTGATGAAATTACCTGATCAATGGGGGGGGGGGGAAACAAAGAACAGGTCAAGGAGGGCCCATGGAGAGAGAGAAACTGGGCCGATATCACGGGCAGAACTGATATCAGCAGTTTCTGATTATTATTCTGTTGTTGCCCTGTCCAATGCAAATAGAGGCATCAGGGCTCTGACCTCCATTGGTAGACGGGAAGCCCTGGTTCAAGGAGAAGGCACATCGCAGAAACAAGTGTGGAAAGACTCAGCAGAGGAGCCAAGAGAATGGAACAGAATCCTACAGGAGACAGGGTGGGAGAAGCAGCTGAGACAGGTGTGGGAGCCCATAGGCTTTGACTAGATGTCCCCAGGACTGAAAGATTCAGTGGCTGATCTCTGCCAGTCTGTTTGCTGCTCACAGCTGCCTGGGTTTAATCCAAAGCTACAGGTTAAGAGGGCACACAGCCCTTCCCCATGCTGCAGGCTTCCGCTCCCCATGTGCATGGATCTGGAGTCTGCACACACATCCTCCTGCAGATCTCTCAGACTGTCTCCTGCCTGGGCTCCTGTTCACACCTCCAATCACTGCAGCTCCCATTCATTCACTGCCCCCCGTGCAGAGTGTCCCTAGGAGGTGGCTGGAAAAGATCGCAGCGATGGTGCTAAATGTTGGCAGCAACAGGTAGGTATCACCCAGGAAACCTGTCACCCTTACAACTCCTGATATGGCTTTTGCACATAGCGATAGTGACCAGCATGACCAAAGAAAGGTCACAGTGAAGTCTGCCGTGCCTGGTATTCAACTGCCGCAGCTCAAAGATATGACACGATTACAGGCCACTTAGATTAAACAGCATGCCTTTATAAACACATATACATCAAAGCATAAAAATATATACTGTATTAAAACTAGAATTATTGCTGAGGCTTGGTCTTCTGACACCGCTCGAGTCCTGGCCGTTGAGGAACCATAGCCTGTATATCACTGAGTTCGGTAGGAGTTCCCTAGCACCTCCCAGTTCTGCACTAGTGGTAGAGCAATTGATTAACATTAGTCTGGTTTGGGTGCCACCCTGATGGGAGTTAATGGGGAAGTACATCTCACTAGCTGAGGGGGAGAGAGGTGTAGGAGGGGAGGTGTTGGGAGGGCAGCCTTCACAACATTCTTCACCCTGCCCTCTCTTCCTCCCTTTCCGACGGGACTGGGCTCTGCTTACACGCATGGCTCAGCCAGGATGGGTCTAAACCTGAAGGAGGAGGTAGAGAGGAAGGACTGAGCCGAGAGAGGGGGGTGCATACAGGGCAGGGGGGAAGACTAGCTCTGCCACCACACCCAGCTTCGGTAAGCCCCAGGATGGATCAGACCAGCGAACGGATCAGGAAGGACAGGCAAGCTCCCGATGCCAGCCCCAGGGACAAGAAGAAAGACATGATGGCTCCAGCTGTCTCCGCCTCCTTCGCCGCTGCATTCCTGTCAACACCAGTCAGCCATCAGTCAACATCCCTTCCAATGGCACCCAGGCCCCATACCCGACAACAGACCCCCGACGGTCGGTAAACTGCCCCCTGCCAACAACAACCCACACCCAACAACCAGACACCGCATCCCCAGCCCTCACAGGACACCCAAAACCAAGCACATAAGCAACCCACCCTCCAACAACTACCCCCACCCAACAACAAGCCTACCGCTGACAAGAAGACACACCTCAATACAAGGCCCATTAACAGGCCTCAGCCCTGGCAGTGACCCCCATCTCTCCCTGATCATTGTCAGGTCCACCCACAGCAAAAATAGGGGCAGGAGTCGTCCACAATCCCCTCATGCTTGCACCACTCTTCAAAGGGATCATGACTAACCCACCTTCATGTGGGGTCCCCATTGTAACCTCTATCCACCTCTGTTCTGAACATTCTCAGTGCCACAGACTTTATTCACCCCTTCTCATCCTGAAGTCAGTGCTGAATGGGTGACCCCTTATAGACCCCTGGTCAGGAGAAATATCCTCTCTACAACTGCCCTGTCAACCCAGGCAAACATTTGTGAATTGAATGTGAAGACAGAAGGTTGCGGTGGATGGGCGTTATTCTGGCTGGAGGTCTGTGACTGGTGGTGTAGTTTGTGATGTATACAAATCAACTGGATAAAATGGAGGTGATCCGATTAGTAAGTTTGCAGATGACACAACAAAACTGGCAGAGTTGTGAATAGCGAAGAAGATTGTCAAAGCAAACAGCAGGACATAGATCAGTTAGAAATGTGGGCAGAGAAATGGTAGATGGAGTTCAGTCTAGACAAGCGTGAGGTGTGGCACTTAGGGAGGTCCCATGCAAGAGGAAAGTATACAGAAAGTACCAGGACCCTTGGGAACATAGCTACACACAGGACCACGTGCCCACAGCTCCCTGAAAGTGCTAGTAGAGAGATCAGCAACACATGCCTGCCTTCACCAGTTCGGGTGTTGAGCACAAAAGCTGGCTGGTCATGTTGCAGCTGTATAACAATTTGGTTCGGCCATATTTGGAGTCTCGTCTGCAGTTCTGGTCACCTCATTAATGGAAGGATGTGGAAGATTTGGACAGGATGCAGAAGAGGTCCATCAGGATGTTGCCTGGGTTGGAGTATTGACGATAACGGGAGATTGGACTAACTTGGATTGTTTTCTGTGGTGAGATGGAAACTCGGGGAAAACCTGGTTGAAGTATATAAAATTTTGAAAGGCATAGTGGGAATTTAGAGTCTTTATTCCCAGGGTGGAAATGTCAAATAGTGCAGGACATAGCTTCAAGGTAAGAGGGGGAAATTTATTTTACGCACAGAGAGTGGTGCTTGGAAGGTACTGTCAGGGATGGTAGTGGAGGTGGGTATGATAGCAACAATTACGAGATGTTTAGATAGACATATGAACTGGTAGGACCAGTGGAGTGGGATTAATTTAGCTTGAATCTTGTTGGTGGGGCTGTAACATAAACACCGCAGCCAGGGGAAACATAAAACTCCACCTCTAACTGTAATCACTTATTTCATTCACTCACAGTGAACCCTCTTTCTCCCCTTAAGACAAGCCCAGCAGCCAGGCTCTGGAGAACCTTTGCTGTACTCCCAGGCCCTTCAGCCCATTGATCCATGCTAACCAGGTGAGCAATAAGACAATGGTGGGCTGAGAAAGGGCAGGTGAGGGAGACATCACATGCAAGGGAGAAGGTGAGGAACAGGAAGGTAAAGGCAATTGAGCAGGTGTCCACCCTCCTCATGTCATCCACCATCTCTCCTCCTCCCCACCTCTGTCTCTCCTCCTCTCCCTCCTCCCCCTCTTCCTCCCATCCCTCTCCCTTGTCCCCCTCCCCGGCAGACTCACTGGGGTCCGTAGCACATGCAGAGACTGGCCAGGTAGCCGTTGCTGAAGGCGAAGAGAGCCATGAAGCAGATATACCAAGCGTCGTGTGCGAAGACGACAGACAACTGACGGGGATACACGTTACACAGCATGAACAGCGGGATGAACACGAGCCGGCTGATGACAAAGGCTGGCAGCCACTTGCTGTCCTTTCTGGGCTGAAGAAGGGTGCAGAGACACAGAGGTTCAAGCACCACACCCAGTGACATCAGCATCCAGACACACACTTATTCCTCTCATCCCCAACAAGCAGCCCTCATGCAGACAGACCTCTGACACACAGGGGTGGTAATGAGTGGTCTCTGTACTCCATCGAGCAGAGCAGCTCAGGTACCAGCATTCCTACTCACAATGTTGTGCTGAATTAACTAATGCCCAACTAAACTAATCCCTTCTGCACGCACAATGTCCTGTTCGTCCAGTTCTTGCACACCCACATGTCTATTTAAGAGCCTCTCAAAAGTCCTTGTCCTGTCTGCCTCCACCACCACCCAGGCAGTGCACTCCAGGTACTCACCACTCTCTCTGGAAGAAAAACTTGTCCTGCATATCTTTGAATGTATTCCCTCACATGCCAACTGGTATTACACATTTCGATCCCGAGAAAAGACACTGGCTTCTTGTCTATGCCTCTCAAAATCTTATAATCCTCTGTCAGATTTTCCCTCAGCCTCCATCACTCCAGAGAAAACAACCCAAGTTTGTCCAATCTCCCCTTATAGTACACACCCTCTAACCCAGGCAGCATCCTACTAAACCTCTTCTGCGGAAAATGCATCTCAGGGTTGTATACGGTGACGTTTTTTTATGATCGCAAGACCCTGCTGGACATTAAGCTACCCCATCAGCAAGTTTCTCATTGGCGGAGAAACTAAAGGAGTTGGACTTGGTGAGGATCAGCGTTGGAGGAGTCCGTGTGCAGTCAACCAGCAAGTGATCGTCTCAGTTGCTTTTCTTGTAATAGTAAGATCCAGTTGTACATTGTTATTGTGGAATGCTGCAAGTCCAATTCACTGGAACTCAGGAACTCAGTTCCTCGGCCAATAAAGCCAAGCATAGCATACACAGCCTTTCCCACCCTATCTTGGAATCCAAGATCCCTCTGCTCATCAACACTGTTAAGAGTATTGCCATAAATAGTGTCTCTTTATATTTGATCTCCCAACACTTCACATTTGGTCGAGTTAAACTTCACCTGCCATTTCTCCACCCATATCTCCAACTTATCTGTATCCCACTGTATCCTTTGCCAGTTTTCTGTACTATCCACACATCATCAATCTTTATATCATCTGCAAACTTACCAGCCCACCTATCTATGTTTTCATTTGTACTGTGGGAGGGGCAGTACTGAGGGAGTGTCACACAATGATAGGGGCTTCAATAAGATAGCCTTGTATTTCACAACTTTAATACTTCCTTGTGTTAACATTCTAGGACTTCCTGCAGTCACCCATCAAACAGATGACCTGGACAAATCGAACCTAAGGCCATTCTGGCCTCACCTTGTCACGTGTGTCTCTATCCCTCCCACACCTCGACAACCCCAGACTTACCTTTCCCAACTCTGTTATAGGATTTTAGACTTGAAACATTAGTCCATTTTCTCTCTCCGCAGATGCTGCCTGACCTGGAGAGTTAGGCCTTCCAGCCCATTGAGTCTGCTCTGCCATTCAACCCCATTCTCCCTGTGACCCTCAACTCCCATATCAATCAAGAATCTATCAGTACATCCACTGACTTGGCCTTAATGCCCTCTGTGGCAACAAATTCCACAGATTCACTACACTTTGGCTTAAGGAACTCCATTTCTTAGTTTTAAAGGGCAGTGGCTTTATTCTGAGATTGTGGCCTCAGAACCTCGACTGGAACCATCAATCCTATGTCAGAGAGAGGAAACATTTCCCTAAATGGTCAGAGATGAATCAATTTTCTTTCTGGGCTTTTTGCCATCAAGGAATTTTGTACAATACCTCTTTAAATTCTAACCCTTGAAAGGGATAACATTGGTAATATCTTTTCCCAATCAACCACTCAACCCTCCTCACACTTTCTCAGTTTCCTGTTCAGATTTAGGACACTAGATTTGCATTGCTCTACATTACTTTCACACCCATTGTAAATGTCTATCATATTGTGTTGCTTTTGACAAGACTGTCAACCATGCAAAAATTAAGGTCCAAAGTAACAAATGGCAGTAGGTTCTTCAGCTGATCTACTAAAACAACACATACACATACTTGAATTCACCTTCCAGCCTGTTGCAATAAACTTGATTTGTCCAGCCTACGTGTAGGATAAAGTCTCTCATAAATCACTGCCTTACCTCCACTGCACGCATGATGAGCTTATTTACGCCATAACAACTATTACAAGGATTATTAGGTGACCAATAAATGACTCCTCCCAAGGTTATCTGTCCTTTTGACATTTCTTAACATGAATCACTTTAATTCCAACCTGCCATAGCATGTCACATCTGCACTCTACACTTTCTTGTTGGCTTTTCCAAAGGTAATACTGAGGGAACACCACACTGTACCAAGAGTGATACTGAGGGAACACCGCACTGGAGAAGGGGTGATACTGAGGGAACACCGCACTGTAGAAGGGGTGATACTGAGGGAACACCGCACTGTAGAAGGGACCATACTGAGGGAACACCACACTGTAGAAGGGACCATACTGAGGGAACACCGCACTGTAGAAGGGACCATACTGAGGGAACACCACACTGTAGAAGTGGTGATACTGAGGGAACACCACACTGTAGAAGGGGTGATACTGAGGGAACACCGCACTGTAGAAGGGACCATACTGAGGGAACACCACACTGTAGAAGGGGTGATACTGAGGGAACACCACACTGTAGAAGGGGTGATACTGAGGGAACACCATACTGTAGAAGGAACCATACTAAGGGAACACCACACTGTAGAAGGGGTGATACTGAGGGAACACCGCACTGTAGAAGGGGTGATACTGAGGGAACACCGCACTGTAGAAGGGGTGATACTGAGGGAACACCGCACTGTAGAAGGGGTGATACTGAGGGAACACCGCACTGCAGAAGGGGTGATACTGAGGGAACACCGCACTGTAGAAGGGACCATACTGAGGGAACACCGCACTGCAGAAGGGGTGATACTGAGGGAACACCGCACTGTAGAATGGGTGATACTGAGGGAACACCGCACTGCAGAAGGGGTGATACTGAGGGAACACCGCACTGCAGAAGGGGTGATACTGAGGGAACACCGCACTGTAGAAGGGGTGATACTGAGGGAACACCGCACTGTAGAAGGGGTGATACTGAGGGAACACCGCACTGTAGAAGGGACCATACTGAGGGAACACCACACTGTAGAAGGGACCATACTGAGGGAACACCGCACTGTAGAAGGGACCATACTGAGGGAACACCACACTGTAGAAGGGGTGATACTGAGGGAACACCGCACTGTAGAAGGAGTGATACTGAGGGAACACCACACTGTAGAAGTGGTGATACTGAGGGAACACCACACTGTAGAAGGGACCATACTGAGTGAACACCACACTGTAGAAGAGGTGATACTGAGGGAACACCACACTGTAGAAGGGGTGATACTGAGGGAACACCACACTGTAGAAGGGGTGATACTGAGGGAACACCACACTGTAGAAGGGACCATAGTGAGGGATCACCACACTGTAGAATGGACCATACTGAGGGAACACCGCACTGTAGAAGGGGTGATACTGAGGGAACACCACACTGTAGAAGTGGTGATACTGAGGGAACACCACACTGTAGAAGGGGTGATACTGAGGGAACACCACACTGTAGAAGGGGTGATACTGAGGGAACACCACACTGTAGAAGGGACCATACTGAGGGAACACCGCACTGTAGAAGTGGTGATACTGAGGGAACACCGCACTGTAGAAGGAGTGATACTGAGGGAACACCACACTGTAGAAGTGGTGATACTGAGGGAACACCACACTGTAGAAGGGACCATACTGAGGGAACACCACACTGTAGAAGGGGTGATACTGAGGGAACACCGCACTGCAGAAGGGGTGATACTGAGGGAACACCGCACTGTAGAAGTGGTGATACTGAGGGACACCGCACTGTAGAAGTGGTGATACTGAGGGAATACCACACTGTAGAAGGGGTGATACTGAGGGAACACCGCACTGTAGAAGGGACCATACTGAGGGAACACCGCACTGTAGAAAGGACCATACTGAGGGAACACCACACTGTAGAAGGGACCATACTGAGGGAACACCGCACTGTAGAAAGGACCATACTGAGGGAACACCACACTGTAGAAGTGGTGATACTGAGGGAACACCACACTGTAGAAGGGACCATACTGAGGGAACACCGCACTGTAGAAAGGACCATACTGAGGGAACACCACACTGTAGAAGTGGTGATACTGAGGGAACACCACACTGTAGAAGGGGTGATACTGAGGGAACACCATACTGTAGAAGGAACCATACTAAGGGAACACCACACCGTAGAAGGGGTGATACTGAGGGAACACCACACTGTAGAAGTGGTGATACTGAGGGAACACCGCACTGTAGAAGGGGTGATACTGAGGGAACACCGCACTGCTGAAGGGGTGATACTGAGGGAACACCGCACTGCAGAAGGGGTGATACTGAGGGAACACCGCACTGCAGAAGGGGTGATACTGAGGGAACACCGCACTGTAGAAGGGGTGATACTGAGGGAACACCGCACTGTAGAAGGGACCATACTGAGGGAACACCGCACTGTAGAAGGGGTGATACTGAGGGAACACCACACTGTAGAAGTGGTGATACTGAGGGAACACCACACTGTAGAAGGGGTGATACTGAGGGAACACCGCACTGTAGAAGGGACCATACTGAGGGAACACCGCACTGTAGAAGGGGTGATACTGAGGGAACACCGCACTGTAGAAGGGACCATACTGAGGGAACACCGCACTGTAGAAGGGACCATACTGAGGGAACACCACACTGTAGAAGAGGTGATACTGAGGGAACACCACACTGTAGAAGGGGTGATACTGAGGGAACACCACACTGTAGAAGGGGTGATACTGAGGGAACACCACACTGTAGAAGGGACCATACTGAGGGAACACCACACTGTAGAAGGGACCATACTGAGGGAACACCGCACTGTAGAAGGGACCATACTGAGGGAACACCGCACTGTAGAAGTGGTGATACTGAGGGAACACCGCACTGTAGAAGTGGTGATACTGAGGGAACACCGCACTGTAGAAGGGGTGATACTGAGGGAACACCGCACTGTAGAAGGGACCATACTGAGGGAACACCACACTGTAGAAGGGGTGATACTGAGGGAACACCGCACTGTAGAAGGGACCATACTGAGGGAACACCGCACTGTAGAAGGGGTGATACTGAGGGAACACCGCACTGTAGAAGGGACCATACTGAGGGAACACCACACTGTAGAAGGGGTGATACTGAGGGAACACCGCACTGTAGAAGGGGTGATACTGAGGGAACACCGCACTGCAGAAGGGGTGATACTGAGGGAACACCGCACTGCAGAAGGGGTGATACTGAGGGAACACCGCACTGCAGAAGGGGTGATACTGAGGGAACACCGCACTGCAGAAGTGGTGATACTGAGGGAACACCGCACTGCAGAAGGGGTGATACTGAGGGAACACCGCACTGCAGAAGGGGTGATACTGAGGGAACACCGCACTGCAGAAGGGGTGATACTGAGGGAACACCGCACTGCAGAAGGGGTGATACTGAGGGAACACCGCACTGCAGAAGGGACCATACTGAGGGAACACCGCACTGTAGAAGGGGTGATACTGAGGGAACACCGCACTGTAGAAGGGACCATACTGAGGGAACACCGCACTGTAGAAGGGACCATACTGAGGGAACACCGCACTGTACAAGGGACCATACTGAGGGAACACAGCACTGTAGAAGGGACCATACTGAGGGAAAACCGCACTGTAGAAGGGACCATACTGAGGGAACACCGCACTGTAGAAGGGGCGATACTGAGGGAACACCGCACTGTAGAAGGGGCGATACTGAGGGAACACCGCACTGTAGAAGGGGCGATACTGAGGGAACACCGCACTGTAGAAGGGACGATACTGAGGGAACACCGCACTGTAGAAGGGACCATACTGAGGGAACACCGCACTGTAGAAGGGACCATACTGAGGGAACACCGCACTGTAGAAGGGACCATACTGAGGGAACACCGCACTGTAGAAGGGACCATACTGAGGGAACACCGCACTGTAGAAGGGACCATACTGAGGGAACACCGCACTGTAGAAGGGGTGATACTGAGGGAACACCACACTGTAGAAGGGGTGATACTGAGGGAACACCGCACTGTAGAAGCAAATTAGATGTATTGGCAGATGTCTAGGGTTGCTGTGTTTGTTGTTTGGTAGAGCATAAGTTTGTCTCATCTTGGTGTTTGGGGTGTGTGGGTATTGACAGGGTTCTGGTTGTGTCAGTGCACAGAGATAGTGGAGTTTTCCACTAATTTGCTACCCTTCTCGTCCACACCCATTCTGCGGGAATCTGTATCCTAGGCCTAGCGTCCTGCAGCATACCCTGCACACCACTAGATGGCAAACGATGTCTGCTGGGATCTCCCTCAGATGTAATTTCACGCAGCAATCCTTGTTCTGTCCCTAGAAATTTAATGTTGCTTTGCATTTTCCGATAAACACCACATTGTGCCACAGAATGTGTTCACAGATTCCTATACTCTTCCCAGCAAAGGCCAACGTTCCAGCCTCCTTCACAACTGTCTGTCATTCCATGTTTATTTTCTGCTCTGTAATCGAGCACTGTCAGCCCCTCCTGCACACCAAATTTTGTTTCCACGCACATAAAATTATTCTGTTCACATAGCTTCACATTTACCCACATAGCACTGCCTCTACCTCACCCACCAGTTCACTCAGCTACCCCAAGCACTCAGCAATCTCCTTGGTTTCTACTCGTAGTCCAAACACCAGCCTTTGTATCAATAGCAAACTTGGAAACATTCTCAACCAGGTTGTTGGCGTGAACTGTGTGTAGCTGCAGCCTCAGCAGTGAACTGTGTACCAGCCCCACCCCCTGGGACCTCTCCCAACCTGAAAATAAGCTGGCTATTCCTGCTCCACACTCTAACCCATCCTCCTTACTCCTTCCACCCACCACAACCCTGACTTTCTGCAGTGGCCTCCCCTTCTTTCAGCAAATACTTGTTGAAAAGTGCAACCAGATGAAACGCACGGACCCCCAATTTTCCACCCTGAAAGTTATGTTCCCACAACCCTGCTACACTTTTTCCTTCATTGGCCCACTTTGTATAAACACATTCTGATTTTGTTGCCACGTGCTTGGTAATGATTCCAGCATTTCCGACCCTTCACACATCAAGTAAGATGTCAGTGAATCTTTTACCTCAGCGCCACTTTTCTGCACCAATTCTCAATATCTATCCAACTCTGGCCTGAATATACTCAGTGCCTGAGCCTCCACCACTCTTCCAGGGAGGATGCCAAAGATTAGACACTCGCTGGGTGAAGAATTTTCTCCTGAGGCCTGAATGGCCAACTGAAGGTCCTGGGCTCCCAGCTGAGAGAACCATCCTCCCTTTATCCCTCCTGTCAATAGAGTCACAGAGCAACACAGCATGGAAAACACTGTTATCAGCCACCTTATATATGTCCCATACCAAATCACCTCTCACTTTCCTACGTTCCAAGGGTTGAAGACCTGGCCTGCAACCCTCTCTATAGAACCCAGACCCTCTTGTCTTGGCAACAGCCTTGTAAATTCTTTTTGAACTCTCTCCAGTTTAACTACCCCTTTCTATCGAAGGGTGATCAAAACTGTACACTGGGCTCCAGGTATGGCCAAGACCATAAAGAACTTCAAAGAAATAGGTGTCTTTGGTCAACTGCTCCATATTTTGCCAAACTCTCCTTCCTGAAATAATGATGTTGCATTTTTCCCAAGCCAGTTTGTTGACACTGTGTTCTGAGGTATGAGGAATTCTGGAAGATCATTACTGATGCATCCACTGTCTCAGCAGGCACCTTCAAGCCTGCCACTGCACGGTTTGGTCCATTGATGGAGAAGGTTAACGACCTCAAATTCCCAGAGTAAATATCACCAATAGATTTTCCAGCATTTGGTCCATTGATGGAGATAGTTAAGATCCTCAAATTCCCAATGTAAATATCACCAATAGATTGTCCAGGGTTTAGAAACATAGAAAACCTACAGCACAATACAGGCCCTTCAGCCCACAAAGTTGTGCCGAACATATCCCTACCTAAGAAATTACTAGGCTTACATATAGCCCTCTACTTTTCTAAACTCCACGTACCTATCCAAAAGTCTCTTAAAAGACCCCATTATATCCACCTCCACCACCGTTGCCAGCAGCCCATTCTATGAACTCACCACTCTCTAAGTAAAAAACTTACCCCTGACACTTCCTCTGTACCTACTTTCTGTCTCCTCTTGTGGCAACCATTTCAGCCCTGGGAAAAAGCCTCTGACTATCCACACGATCAATACCTCTCATCATCTTATACACCTCTATCAGGTCACCTCTCTTCCTCTGTCGCTCCAAGGAGAAAAGGCCGAGGTCACTCAACCTATTCTCATAAGGCATGTTCCCCAATCCAGGCAACATCCTTGTAAATCTCCTCTGCACACTTTCTATGGCTTCCATATCCTTACTGTAGTGAGGCGACCAGAACTGAGCACAGTACTCCAAGTGGGGTCTGACCAGAGTCCTATATAGCTGCAACATTATCTCTTGGCTTCTAAATTCAATTCCACAATTAATGAAGGCCAATACACTGTACGCCTTTTTAACCACAGAGTCAACCTGCGCAGCTGCTTTGAGTGTCCTATGGACTCGGACCCCAAGATCCCTCTGATCCTCCACACTGCCAAGAGTCTTATCATTAATACTATATTCTGCCATCATATTTGACCTATCAAAATGAACCACTTCACACTTATCTGGGTTGAACTCCATCTGCCACTTCTCAGCCCAGTTTTGCATCCTATCAATGTCCTGCTGTAACCTCTGACAGCCCTCCACACTATCCACTACACCCCCAACCTTTGTGTCATCAGCAAATTTACTAACCCATCCTTCCACTTCCTCATCCAGGTCATTTATAAAAATCACGAAGAGTAGGGGTCCCAGAACAGATCCCTGAGGCACTCCACTGGTGACCGACCTCCATGCAGAATATGACCTGTCTACAACCACTCTTTTCCTTCTGTGGGCAAGCCAGTTCTGGATCCACAAAGCAATGTCCCCTTGGATCCCATGCCTCCTTACTTTCTCAATAAGCCTTGCGTGGGGTACCTTATCAAATGCCTTGCTGAAATCCATATACACTACATCTACTGCTCTTTCTTCATCAATGTGTTTAGTCACATCCTCAAAAAATTCAATCAGGCTCGTAAGGCATGACCTGCCCTTGACAAAGCCATGCTGAGTATTCCTAATCATATTATACCTCTCCAAATGTTCATAAATCCTGCCTCTCAGGATCTTCTCCATCAACTTACCAACCACTGAGGTAAGACTCACTGGTCTATAATTTCCTGGGCTATCTCTACTCCCTTTCTTGAATAAAGGAACAGCATCTGCAACCCTCCAATCCTCCGGAAACTCTCCCGTCCCCATTAATGATGCAAAGATTATTGCCAGAGGCTCATCAATCTCCACCCTCGTCTCCCACAGTAGCCTGGGGTACATCTCCTCTGGTCCTGGTGACTTATCCAGCTTGATGTTTTCCAAAAGCTCCAGCACATCCTCTTTCTTAATATGTACATGCTCAAGCTTTTCAGCCTGCTGCAAGTCATCACTACAATCACCAAGATCCTTTTCCATAGTGAATACTGAAGCAAAGTATTCATTAAGTACCTCTGCTATTTCCTCTGGTTCCATACATACCTTCCCACTGTCACACTTGGTCTATTGATGGAGATAGTTTATGGCCTCAAGTTCCCAGTGTAAATATCACCAATAGATTGTCCAGGCCCAACAATGCAGTGCTATGGTTACACCGACATCTCTACTTCCTCAGAAGGCTGAGGAATTGCAGCACACCCATGACTAATCTTACCAACTTTTACAAAGGCACCGCAGAAGATATCCCATCCGGATGTATCACAGCATCTGCCCAACACCTCGAGACATTGCAGGGAGTTGTACATGCAACTGGGTCTGTTATATAAACTAGACTCCCCTCCATTGACTCTGTCTGCACTTTACACTGCCTAAGGAAAGCTGCCAACATAACCACAGTTATGCAAATGGCATGAAATACTAGAAAGGAACTCCAGCTGAGCTCGTGATCTCCGAATGTACCCTGCTGTGGCCCTCACAACGTACACCATAAGACATAGGTATACGATTTCCTTCAGATCCACCCGCACTGCACTTTCTCTGTAATTGTAAGAGTATACTCTACATTCGGTTTCCTTTTTACTACCTCGAATGGAATGATCTGCCTGAATACTGTGCACAACAACAAATTGTCACTGTACCTTGGCACATAAATCCAATCTTTGTACCGAGGAGTTCCCTGCATTTATTGTACATTAATTTTATCTATGTTATTTTATTATTATTTAGAGATACAGGCCCAACAAGCTGAACTGCTCAGCAAGCTTGGCCTAATCACAGGACAACTTACAAATGAACAATTAACCAACTAACTGGTGCTCCTTCACACTGTGGGAGAAAACCATAGCAGCCAGTCGAAACCCCTGAGCTGCAATAGCATCCTGTTATCCACTATGTCACCGTGACACCCGTCGTGTTATCCGTTTCCTCACTGTGACACCCGTCGTGTTATCCGTTTTGTCACTGTGACACCCGTCGTGTTATCCACTATGTCACTGTGACACCCATCGTGTTATCCGTTTTGTCACCGTGACACCCGTCGTGTTATCCACTATGTCACCGTGACACCCGTCGTGTTATCCACTATGTCACCGTGACACCCATCGTGTTATCCGTTTTGTCACCGTGACACCCGTCGTGTTATCCACTATGTCACCGTGACACCCATCGTGTTATCCGTTTTGTCACCGTGACACCCGTCGTGTTATCCACTATGTCACCCTGACACCTGTCGTGTTATCCGTTTTCTCACCGTGACACCCGTCGTGTTATCCGTTTTGTCACCGTGACACCCGTCGTGTTATCCACTATGTCACCGTGACACCCATCGTGTTATCTACTATGTCACCCTGACACCCGTCGTGTTATCCGTTTCCTCACTGTGACACCCGTCGTGTTATCTACTATGTCACCGTGACACCTGTCGTGTTATCCGTTTCCTCACTGTGACACCCGTCGTGTTATCCGTTTTGTCACCGTGACATCCGTCGTGTTATCCGTTTCCTCACTGTGACACCCATCGTGTTATCCATTTTGTCACTGTGACACCCGTCGTGTTATCCACTATGTCACCGTGACACCCGTCGTGTTATCCGTTTTCTCACCGTGACACCCGTCGTGTTATCCGTTTTCTCACCGTGACACCCGTCGTGTTATCCGTTTTTTCACCGTGATGCCAGTCGTGTTATTATCTGCTTTGTCGCCGTGACGCCCGTGGTGTTATTCACTCTGATACCATGACACCCGTTGTGTTATCTGCTTTGTTACTGTAACACCCAGCATGTTATCCGCTTTGTCACCGTGACATTCGTCATGTTAAGAGCTTTGTCACCGTGACGCCCGTCGTGTTATCCGCTTTGTCGCCGTGACGTCCGTCGAGTTATCCTCTGTTGCCGTGACACCCGTTATGTTATTCACTATGTTGCCGTGACACCGTCCTGTTATCAGTTTTGTCATCGTGACACCCGTTGTGTTATCGTTTTCTCACTGTGACACCCCGTCGTGTTATTCACTATGTTGCCGTGACACCCGCTTCTTCATTCCGTCCTTTCTCTTGTCATTGGAGCCAGGGAACACTCAGTTACTTTTTGCTACCCTCCTTTTAAAACAAATGCAATGTAGAACCTAGTTAATTCACAACTTTCTTGCTGATTTAATTCCATGATCCATCTTCTCCCTCTTTATAATTTCCAGTCATTTGTTTCTGCCCCCTATGATTCTTCCAGTTGAGCAATTACTGCTCTTGGTAATAACTTCCCTAATCTGAAGCAATCTTTAACATTCCATTAGCAATGACTGGATTAGATTCTTCGTAAAGTTATTATTTATGGAAAATGCATTAGCTAAGAACATTGATATATTTAAATAGTGGCCATTATTTAGGCACTGGTAAACTTTTAAACATCAATCTCAGCCAAAGGATCTCTCAAAGTGATTTCAGTTAGTAATGGTTTAAATTTCTGCATGACCTACTGTATGTCTCTAAAACTGCATCTTGCTCTCTCCTCCTCTTCCACTCTCTCTCTCCCCCTCTCTTCCCCCACCCCTCCCTTTCCAGTCACCCTGTCCTTCCCTCCAGTCTGTCTTTCACCCTCCACTTCCTCTCTCTTTCCTTTAAGTGTGTGTGTCTCTCTCTCTCTCCCCATTTCCAGACTCTGGTACATCTTTCTTGCTCTATAGTATCTCTCTCTCACTGCACTCTCTCTCTCTGCAGACTCACCCTTTACCTCACCCTCTCCCTGTCTCGTTTGTCTCTCTCCCTCCCCCTTAAGTTTCACTCTGGCATTTCTTTCCTTGTGCTCCTCTTGCTCTCCCCGCCGCCCCCGTCACCGTTCTGTCCCCTCTCTAATTACATGCCATTGCCTCTCTCCATACTCCCGGGTCTGTGTCAGTGAGCTGGAATACATCTGCCCTCTGACTCAAGAAAGCCCGCACTGACACAGGGCTCTTGGTGTCTGTGACTAAGCTGTCTTCAATAGCACTCTTGTCGATGTGTTATTCCACAACGGTGGTTTGGAGGGGCAGCTCATATCCACACCACATCCCCTGGATGGGAAGCAGGGTCCGCCCACCAGCACTTCCTGCACCACAGGAGCAGAGGCAGCAACCACAGGTTTATAGCTGCCATCATTCCTTCCTCATTTCCCAAACAGACAGGATGGGGGATGTGACCGACACAATTCTGCTCCCTTGGCCACGCTGTGCACATCCCCTCTCTTTCACCCCTCCTCTCTTTTCACAGTGCATATCTGCTGGCCTGCCCTCCCCTCCCAAAACTGCCCCTCACCCCCTCGGGAAAGAGCCCTCACCCTCCCTGTCAGCACTGAAAACAATGTACAGTAGAACGCCCAGATCCACTGCCCACCTCAGCCCAGAGTTCTCTCCCCTCCACCACATTAAACAAGGTCGTTTCTTCATCCCTCACCTCGTCTTTCCCAGCACCCAGTCTCTGCCTTTTCACCTCCCTCTCCCTCCACATGATCCAGCCTTGACCTTTCCTGTCCCCTCTCCTCTCCCCCCTCCCTCCCCATCACTCAACGTCCATCTATCCCCTCTCATCTCCCCCTCCCTCCCCATCACTCAAATTTCCATCTGTCCCTCACACACTCACCCCCACACAGAGTACACACACACTCACTCACACACACAGAGTATACACTCTCCCCCACGAAGAGAACACACACTCAACCGGAGTACACGCTCACCCCCACACAGAGTACACACACTCACCCCCATGAAGAGAACACACACTCACTAACACAGTACATGCTCACCCCCACACAGAGTACACACACTCACCCCCATGAAGAGAACACACACTCACTAACACAGTACACGCTCACCCCCACACAGAGTACACACACTCACACAGAGTACACACACTCACTCACACAGAGTACACACTCACCCCCACAAAGTACACACACACACTCAGAGTACACACACACTCAACCAGAGTACACACACACCCCCACACAGAGTACACACACACTCACTCACACAGAGTACACACACTCACCCCCACGAACAGAACACACACACTCAGAGTACACACTCACCCACACACAGAGTACACACACACTCAACCAGAGTACACATTCACCCCAGAGTACACACACTCACCCACAGAGTACACACACACACACAGAGTACACACACTCACTCACACAGAGTACACACACTCACCCCCAGAGTACACACACACTCTCACAGAGTACACACACTCACCCCCACAGAGTACACACACACTCACTCACACAGAGTACACACACACTCACCCACACAAACAGAACACACACTCACCCAGAGTACACACACAGAGTACACACACTCACCCCCACAGAGTACACACACACTCACTCACACAGAGTACACACACACTCACCCCCAGAGTACACACACTCACCCACACAGAGTACACACACTCACCCCCATGAACAGAACACACACTCACCCACACAGAGTACACACACACTCACTCACACAGAGTACACACACACTCACCCCCAGAGTACACACACTCACCCACACAGAGTACACACACTCACCCCCACGAACAGAACACACACTCACCCACACAGAGTACACACACTCACTCCCAAAGAGTACACACACACACTCACTCACACACAGTACACACACTCACCCCCACAGAGTACACACACACTTACTCAGAGTACACACACTCACCCCCACAGAGTACACACACACTCACTCACACAGAGTACACACACTCACCCCCACGAACAGAACACACACTCACTCACACAGAGTACACACTCACTCACCCACACGCAGACCGCTGTTAGACTGCGACCCAGCCAGTCGAAGACGTTGAACATCAGGAAGCAGGAGATGGGTATGAAGTAAACTCCTGGAGAGAGAGACAGACAGACAGAGGGTCACCCACGGTCAGAATACGGTGAGTTGCAGGGTCACACAGAGAGGGGTGATCCCCTTCGGGGATGTGGAGGGCAAGTACTCACTGACACTCAGAGTGGGACCCTTTAACAGGGCGAGAGAGTCCCACCAAGGTTATGGGCCAGGTCAAGACACGTGAGCTTCCCAGAGAACAGGAGGCACTCTGGAGACCAGGCCTGGACACATCCCTTCCCTTCTTCCACACCTTTCCGAAACCCACCACTTCCAATCCCACCCCACCCCACCCAACACCTCCCGTCACACCCCACCATACTTACCCCACAGCCCGTCTGCAGAGATGGTAGACTTGGCATCCACTGCGACAGATGGGAAAACACTAATGGTGACAGCAAACACCAGCCAAACCAGCAGCGCAGAGGGCCAGATCTGCAGAGAGTGAGGGGTCAGGTCAGTGTTACACAAGACACCACGGGGTGGGGGGGAAGAGATCAGAGAGAGAGAGGGGGGAGGGAGAGGGGGGGAGGGAGAGAGAGGGGGGAGGGAGAGAGAAAGAGAGGGGGAGAGGGAGAAGAGGGTCAGATCTGCAGACAGTGAGGGGTCAGGTCAGTGTTACACAAGGCACCACGGGGTGGGGGGGGGAGATCAGAGAAAGGGGGGAGGGAGAGAGAGAGGGGGGAGAGAGGGAGAGAGAGAGAGAGAGAGAGAGAGAGAGAGAGAGAGAGAGAGGGGGAGAGGGAGAAGAGGGTCAGATCTGCAGAGAGTGATCAGGTCAGTGTTACATAAGGCACCACGGGGTGGAGGGGGAGATCAGAGAGAGAGAGAAAGAGGGGGGGGAGAGAGAGAGATAGAGAAGGAGAGAGGGGGAGCGAGGGGGTGAGAGAGAGAGAGGGAGAGGAAGAGTTAGAAGTGGGTCAGATCTGTAGAGAGTGAGGGGTCAGGTCAGTGTTACACAAGGCACCACGGGGTGGGGGGGAGAGATCAGAGAGAGAGAGAGAGAGAGAGAGAGAGAGGGGGGGGAGGGAGAGAGAGAGAGAGAGAGAGAGAGAGAGAGAGGGGAGAGAGAGGGGGAGGGAGAGAGAGGGGGTAGAGAGAGAGATAGAGGAGAAGGAAGCCCTTCAGTCCATCAATTTATGCTATCCCTTGCACCCATTTAACTTCATTAGGTCTCTAATCTTCCATGGCTTGTACTTCAAGTGCTTGTCCAGATACTTAAATGTCTGCTCCACCACCCCTTTAACCGGTGCCTTCTAGACCCCTCATACCCTCTGCTCCACCATCCCTTCATAGAGTGCCTTCTAGACCCTTCACATCTTCAGAGAACTCCAGTCAGTGAGTCAGATTCACCCTTGCAAAATCGAGGTTGGCTTTGCCCAATTCTGTTAATTGTATCCTTCACTGTAAAGTCCAGCAGAGATTGGGATAGAGACAGGCAGAGGTAGAGGGAGTGAGTGGCCGACAGAGTTGGTGTTCTTGGCTCTCACCTTCCTCAGGATGTTGATGACTGACAGCTCCTCGTCCTTCTCCACAATGTGGGTCTCCATGAGATTTGCGGATGACCTCCTCTCATTGGTGCAGGCCGGATCTGTGCCAAGGTAAGAGTGTCAGGACTGTCACTGAAGATTCCCCTCAGGCTAGAGGTCCAGAGGGATCATGTCTCAGGATCATTCTGACCATCTATCTTGTTCCCTGCTCTCCCCCACTACCTAGGACAGTTCACCATTGATCTACAGTGGCTTCTGGACCAGTGAAGCCTTGTACTCAATCCGTACCCTGCCTCGACTCTCCTGTCCTGTATTCCCCTCCATCCCAGTAACCCTCCAAGATCTCTGTCCTCCCCTAATCTCACCACTTGACCCTCGCCATTAACTCACCACCACCCCCCTCACAGCAACTCAGCAACAGAAAATAAACTACTAGAAAAATCAGTGGAGGTTGATAGTTTGGGTTGTGCCCTTCCATCAGGCACAGGTGAGGGGGAGGGTATCACAGGGGCTGGGAGAAGATGGATGGAACCAGGTTAAGAAGGGTCGCAGGGTTTAAAGGGGGTAGGAGAGAGTGATGGGTGGATAGAACTAGATGGGGAGTGGGGAAGGATACCGTCTCGTTAAAGGTGATGAGGAAAAAGGATAGAAGTAAAAGAAACGCTGGTGGGAGCGGAAAAGGAGTAGGATGTGTGTCACCTAAAATTAGGAAACTCACACCATTGGGGTGTAGGCTTCCCAAGAGGGAGGACAGATTTTGCATTTCTTGTTGTGGTATAAACATTTGATTTTCCAGCTTCAGGTCACCCACTCAACCCCCTCCCCACTCTTTCTTTTTTGCTCACAAAGGTCCATCCAGGGTCCCCTTCGCTCTCTGTTCACCTCTCGTTACCCCATGGAGAATCTTCTCCAGCACCAGCTCCTGAGTGACCATGTCTTTGACCAGACTGTTCGCTGCTATTCACGGTAACTCCTTTTACAACTGTTCAACTCCATTGGCCTGAGTTGGACCCGAGCCCAGCACAGCACAGGAGCAGGCCCCTCAACCTCTCTGTGCCAATCATGATGCCAATTTAAACTGCACACGGGTCCATACCCACTCCACTCCCTCATTCCCTGCCTGTCTAAATAGCTCTTAAATGTTGCGTTCATATCTGCTTCCACTACCTCCCCCAGCATTGCAGTCCTGGTAAATAACATTCTCTGTGTAAAAAGAAACTTACCTCACAAACCTCCTTGAAATTCACCCTCTTATCTTAAAGCTATGCCCATGCGTTCAACATTTTCACCCTGGGGTAAAAGGCTGTCTACGCTTCTCATCGTTTTATAAACTGCAAAGTCATTCATCAACCTCAAACACTCCAGAGAAATCAACCCAGCTTAGTCCAGCCTTTACCTTCAGTTAATACACTCCAATCCAGACAACATCCTCGTGAACCTCTTCTACACCATCTCCAAAGCCTCTACATCCTTCCTGTAATTAAGTGACCAGAAATCTACACAATACTCCATGTGTGGCCAAACCAAAGTTTTATATAACAGCAACAGAACATCCTGACTTTTCTCAGTGCCTTGACCAATGAAGGAAAAAGCATGCTATGCAGTATATCTTCTTTATCATCTTATCTGCATTTCAGAGAGTAATGGACTGGCGCCCCAGCGGACTTGGACTGAAACACAGACTTGTTACAGCACAGGAGTTATACAGCACAGAACGAGGCCCTTCAGCCCAACTCATCTCTGCCAGCCAAGTTGCCTTGGTGAACTAATCCCATTTCCCTGCGCTGGCCAATGTCGCTCTAAACCTATCCCAGCCATGAACCTTTACAAGTGTCTTTGTAATTGTTCCTGCATCCACCGGTCTGGGTAGTATCTGAAAATCAACATCTGGACAGTAGAAACAGCTATGTTAGACAGCTCCACCTTCAGTAAAACAGTACAGCACTAGACAGAACATTTGGCCCATGATGTTGTGCCAATCTTGATGCCAATTTCTACTCAATGTGCTCCTACTGTGAATAACTTCAAGCAATCTCAACTCCAAATCCCTGGAAATGGATCTCAACACCTCCCTTTGCAACTGGATCCTTGACAGCCTAACCAACAGAGTGCAAGCATCAAGAATAGGCAGCAACACCTCTGCCACGATTACCCTCAACACTGGTGCCAAACACCAATGTACTCCCTGCCCCATGACTGCATGGCCAGACTCCTCCGTGTCTCTATCTACAAGTTAACGGATGACATCACTGTAGCAGGCAGAGCCTCAAATAATCATGTGTCAGACTATAGGAATCAGGATTATTATCAGTGTGTTATCACTGATATATGTGTGAAACTTATTGCTTTCTGACAGAAGTACTGAATAAGACATAAACATTACCATAAGTTACAAAAATAAATAAATAAATAAATACTGCAAAAGAGGAACGGTGAGGTAGTGTTCATGGGTTGATGGACCATTTAGAAATCTGATGGTGGACGGGAAGAGGCTGTTCCTAAAACATCGAAGGTGGATCTTCATGCTCCTGATAGTAGAAACAAAAGGAGGGACATATCTTGGATAATGAGGGTCCTTAATAAGGGAAGCGGCCTTCCCAAGGCCCTGCCTTTTAAAGATGTTTTCAATGGTGGGAAGGGCTGTGTCTGTGATGGGGCTGTAAGAACCTGAAACCCTCTTTTGGAGGCAGATTGGAGCCCCCAAACCAGGCAGTGATGCAGCCATTCAGAATGCTCTCCAATATAAATCAGTAAACATTTGCTAGAGTTTTTGGTGACAAACTAAATCTCCTCAGACTCCTAATGAAGTATAGCCATTGGCGTTCCTTCTTCGTGATCACGTAAATGCTTTGGGCCCCAGACAGACCCTCTGAGATGTTGACACCCAAGAACTCGAAGCTACTCATCCTTTCCACTGCTGATCCCTCAATGAGGACTGGTGTGTGTTCCCTCGACTTCCCCTTCCTGAAGTCCTCAACCAATTCCCTGGTCTGACTGACTGACTACAAGATTGTTGTGACACTGCTCAGCCAGCTGACCTATCTCTTCCTGTACGCATCCTCATTGACCTGAGATTCTGCAAACAACTGTGAGTTTACAGATGGTTTTATAGCTGTGCCTAGCATTCAGTCATGAGTGTAGAGACAGTAGAGTAGTCAGGTAAGCATGCATCCTTGTGGTGTGCCTGTGTGGATTATCAGCAAGGAGGAAATGTTATTATTAATCTGCACTGACTGAAGGACGTTGCCTTGATTAGGGAGCATGCCTTATGAGAATAGGTTATGTGAACTCGGCCTTTTCTCCTTGGAGCGACAGAGGATGAGAGGTGACCTGATAGAGGTGCACAAAATAATGAGAGGCATTGATCATATGGATAGTCAGAGGCTTTTCCCCAGGACTGAAATGGCTAGCATTAGAGGGCATAGTTTTAAAGTGCTTGGAAATAGGTACAGAGGAGATGTCGGGTAAGGTTTTTACGCTGAGAGCGGTGAGTGCGTGGAATGGGCTGCCAGCGATGGTGGTGGAGGCGGAAACAATAGGGTCTTTTAAGAGACTCCTGGATAGGTACATGGAGCTTAGAAAAATAGAGGGCTATGAGTGAGCCTAGGTAGTTCTAGGGTAAGTATATGTTCAGCACAGCTTTGTGGGCCAAAGAGCCTGTATTGTGCTGTAGGTTTTCTATGTTTCGAGATAGAAGGCCTAATTGCATGGTGCGTGAAAATCCCAGGCACTTAGCAGCTTCTGAAATAATCAAAGCACCCAGTGTGGAACCAGCAAGCATTCTATGGCCAAAGTCACTGAGATCACGTCTTCCCCTTTCTGATGTTTGGGCTGAACCTCTTGACCATGTCTGCATGCCTTTATGCATTGAATTGCTGCCACATGATTGGCTGATTAGATATTTGCATCAATGTGGTGTACAGGTGTACCTAATAAAGTGGCCACTGAGTGTGTTAAACATGATTCACTCTTTATAATTCCATGATGATCTCTCTTACTTTATCCGGCTGCTATGAATGCCATCCAGGACCAATGTTTCTAAAAGGTTTCCCACCACTGAGGTAATCAGACTGGCCTGTAGTTGCTGGGCTTATTTAACAATGGAATAAAATTCCCCACTGCCGATCCTCTGGCACCACACTCACATCCAAAGAGCATTGGAACACCATAGTCAGTGCACCTAGGATCTCCTGTGTGCTTTTCTCAGAATCTAATGATGCAATCCATCTTATCCTGGTAACTAACCTACTTGCAGTTCAGCCAACTTTTATAAAACCAATCTGTCTCGAGTCTTCTCCTCCACTCTCACTTTGGAAGCAGTTCCCCCAGCTGGATGCAAGTGTAAGGTCCTTATTAATGAATTGAACACTGTGAGCAGGTCCCAGTGCCCCACACATACTCCATGGTACCGGTGCAGACCAAAGACCCCCCAGACTGGAACCAGTCCAGTGGCCTGAGCAATTTTCTCACCTTGTTTGATCAGGTCCATTTTGCTGAAACTCTCCTCCTGCTGTGCCTTCCTCCATTCCTCATTCTTCCTTTGGAAGTGGTAGCGGGAGAACTCCTGGGCCGGGAAGACAGACAGAGACACGATGAGGGGCTGAGCATGGGGCAGCTTGCCTGGACAGAGACCAGACACAATCTTCATCGCAGGCACATCTCCAAAACCAGCCTCCTACTCTTCCCCACGGGAAACAAGGTAGCAAAACTTACTGAGGAAGACAAGGGATTGGGGGTGGTGAGGCACTGGCTGAGAAGGGTATGGCGGAACACAAGATGGAGGAGGGACAGAGTGGGACTGGGCACAAAGTTGGGACTCACCAGTCGGGGCAGGATGTGGTAGCACAACAGTGCCAGCAGCACCACCACAAAGGCTGTGCTGAAGTAGCCGAAGGCGATGTCCGACTGCTCAGCTCCACCTGTAAAACATGGGGGCAGGAGGCAGACAGTAACCTGGAGCAAAAGACACAATGACCCCTGACCTTGGACCACCAGATTGCTGACCCCAGCTCAGAGCTTTCCTATGACCCTGCACCACCCTGGGCAAACCAACCCCGTCCCTTGACAACTCCCACCCCAACCATCCCCAGCCCTCGTTCAGTCTATCCGCTGAACCCTACACCCAGACAAGCCCACCAAAAGCAATGTGTGGTGGGGGGGGGGTGCTGAGAGCATTTAATGTGAGAGAAGATAAGGGTGTCTACTGTGGATATTTCACATGCTGAAGGTAAAGGCCACTGGGATCTGGGGTCCCCCTGTGTCCCAGGGTGTGATCTGCAGGAACAGTGCAGACAGAGGCATTGGCAGATATTTGTGGAGGTAAGGAGGACTTTGCTGTGTTTGGTGGGGTTGGAATGGGTTATTCACGGATCCAGAGAAACCAAAGTGGTCCACAAGCCGAGGAACCGCACTCCCACCATCTTCCCTCAACGACCCTCCAAGAACCATTACAACCTCCAGCACTCTCTATCCCCCAACCCACTTCTGCACTTCCCGTCCCCCAGCCATTCCCAACCCCACATTCTCCCACCTCTCCCAGTTGGTCGGCCACATACTTGCAATGGCACAGATCATGGCAAGAGCTGCGAAGGTCCCAGCCATTCCCTGCCCACTCATGATGGGAGCAGTGTAGGAGGCAGGCAGGAGGCCAGCCAGGCCAAAGAGGCTGCCCTGGAGGACGGCTCCGAAACCTGGGCACAGGAAGGGGAGAGTGCCTGTTACAGGGGGCAGACGGGGAGGAGCACCGTGGCACGGGCAGTGTGGAAGCGTACGATCATGGGAGAGGCCGTGACAGAGCGCGATAAAACAGAGCCACACACACAAATTGCTGGGGGAGCTCAGCAGGTCAGGCAGCACCTGTGGAAATTAATTAACAGTCGACGTTTTGGGCCGGGACCCTTCTTCAGGACTGGAAAAGAAGTCGGGGGGGGGGGGAGATGGCAGAATAACAAGGCGCGGGGACGGTAAGTAGGACTAGAAGGCGAGAGTGAAGCCAGTTGGGTGGGAAAGGTAATGGGATCTCTTGCGTCTATGGGTCTCCGGTTCGCCTGTACTTGAGTACAGAGTACATGACAGGAAGAATGCGGAGGCTCTGGATAGGATGTAGATACACCAGAATTAGATTATGAGGACAAGTTGTTTTGTTCCAGAGCAGTGGGGATCAGGGGAGGTGTATAGGCTTATGAGAAGCATAGATGAGGTAGACAATCAGAATTTTTCTCTCAGCATAAGAATGTCAAATAGCTTTGAGCTGAGAGAGGGAAGCGATGAAGGAGATATGAGAGGAGGGTTTGTTTTTACACACAGAATGGTGGGCTGGAACTGTCTGCCAAGGAAGAGGAGGAGGCAGATATCTACGGGGTCTTATAAGGCATTTAGGCAGATACAGGAACATGCAGCTAATGGAATGGCATGGACAACCTGCAGGTAATTTAATTCTGCATCAGGCCAGACACAGACATTGTGGGATAAGAACCTGTTCCTGTGCTCGACTATTCAATGACAGAGAGTCACACTGAGGGAGTGGGGTGAGGGAGTGTCACACTGTGGGAGTGGGGTGAGGGAGTGTCACACTGAGGGAGTGGGGTGAGGGAGACTCACACTGTGGGAGTGGGGTGAGGGAGACTCACACTGTGGGAGTGGGGTGAGGGAGTGTCACACTGAGGGAGTGTCACACTGTGGGAGTGTCACACTGTGGGAGTGGGGTGAGGGAGACTCACACTGTGGGAGTGGGGTGAGGGTGTCACACGGTGGGAGTGGGGTGAGGGAGTGTCACACTGTGGGAATGTCACTGTGGGAGTGTCACACTGTGGGAGTGTCACACTGAGGGAGTGTCACACTGAGGGAGTGGGGTGAGGGAGACTCACACTGTGGGAGTGGGGCGAGGGTGTCACACTGTGGGAGTGGGGTGAGGGAGTGTCACACTGTGGGAGTGTCACACTGTGGGAGTGGGGTGAGGGAGTGTCACACTGAGGGAGTGGGGTGAGGGAGACTCACACTGTGGGAGTGGGGTGAGGGAGTGTCACACTGAGGGAGTGTCACACTGTGGGAGTGGGGTGAGGGAGTGTCACACTGAGGGAGTGGGGTGAGTGAGTGTCACACTGTGGGAGTGTCACACTGATGGAGTGGGGTGAGGGAGTGTCACACTGAGGGACAGTCACACTGTGGGAGTGCCACACTGAGGGAGAGTCACACTGAGGGAGTGGGGTGAGGGAGTGTCACACTGAGGGAGAGTCACACTGTGGGAATGTCACACTGTGGGAGTGGGGTGAGGGAGAGTCACACTGAGGGAGTGAGGTGAGGGAGTGCCACACTGAGGGAGAGTCACACTGTGGGAGAGTCACACTGAGGGAGAGTAACACTGTGGGAATGTCACACTGTGGGAGTGGGCTGAGGGAGAGTCACACTGTGGGAGTGGGATGAGGGAGAGTAACACTGAAGGAGTGGGGTGAGAGAGAGTCACACTGTGGGAGTGTCACACTGAGGGAGTGGGGTGAGGGAGAGTCACACTGAGGGAGTGAGGTGAGGGAGTGCCACACTGAGGGAGAGTCACACTGTGGGAGAGTCACACTGAGGGAGAGTAACACTGAGGGAATGTCACACTGTGGGAGTGAGGTGAGGGAGTGCCACACTGAGGGAGAGTCACACTGAGGGAGTGGGGTGAGGGAGAGTCACATTGTGGGAGTGTCACGCTGAGGGTGTGTCACACTGAGCAAGTGAGGTGAGTGAGTGCCACACTAAGGGAGAGTCACACTGAGGGAGTGGGGTGAGGGAGTGTCACACTGTGGGAGTGGGGTGAGGGAGTGCCACACTGAGGGAGTGAGGTGAGAGAGTGTCACACTGAGGGAGAGTCACACTGTGGGAGTGTCACACTGAGGGAGTGTCACACTGAGGGTGTGGGGTGAGGGAGAGTTACACTGAGGGAGTGTGGTGAGGGAGTGCCACACTGAGGGAGAGTCACACTGAGGGAGAGTTACACTGTGGGAGTGGGGTGAGGGAGTGTCACACTCTGGGAATGTCACACTGTGGGAGTGTCACACTGAGGGAGAGTCACACTGAGTGAGTGGGGTGAGTGAGTGTTACACTGTGGGAATGTCACACTGAGGGAGTGTCACACTGTGGGAGTGGGTTGAGGGAGTGTCACACTGAGGGAGTGGGGTGAGGGAGAGTCACACTGAGGGAGTGGGGTGAGGGAGTGTCGCACTGAGGGAGTGTCACACTGAGGGAGTGCCACACTGAGGGAGTGCGGTGAGGGAGTGTCACACTGAGGGAGAGTCACACTGAGGGAGTGTCACACTGTGGGAGTGGGTTGAGGGAGTGTCACACTGAGGGAGTGGGGTGAGGGAGTGTCGCACTGAGGGAGTGTCACACTGAGGGAGAGTCACACTGAGGGAGAGTCACACTGAGGGAGTGAGGTGAGGGAGTGTCACACTGAGGGAGTGCCACACTGAGGGAGAGTCACACTGAGGGAGTCAGGTGAGGGAGTGTCACACTGAGGGAGTGCCACACTGAGGGAGAGTCACACTGAGGGAGAGTCACACTGTGGGAATGTCACACTGTGGGAGTGGGGTGAGGGAGTGTCACACTCTGGGAATGTCACACTGTGGGAGTGCCACACTGAGGGAGTGGGGTGAGTGAGTGTTACACTGTGGGAATGTCACTGTGGGAGTGTCACACTCAGGGAGTGGGGTGAGGGAGTGTCACACTGAGGGACAGTCACACTGTGGGAGTGCCACACTGAGGGAGTGGGGTGAGGGAGTGTCACACTGAGGGAGAGTCACACTGTGGGAATGTCACACTGTGGGAGTGGGGTGAGGGAGAGTCACACTGAGGGAGTGAGGAGAGGGAGTGCCACACTAAGGGAGAGTCACACTGTGGGAGAGTCACACTGAGGGAGAGTAACACTGAGGGAGAGTAACACTGAGGGAATGTCACACTGTGGGAGTGAGGTGAGGGAGTGCCACACTGAGGGAGAGTCACACTGAGGGAGTGGGGTGAGGGAGAGTCACATTGTGGGAGTGTCGCGCTGAGGGTGTGTCACACTGAGCGAGTGAGGTGAGTGAGTGCCACACTAAGGGAGAGTCACACTGAGGGAGTGGGGTGAGGGAGTGTCACACTGTGGGAGTGGGGTGAGGGAGTGCCACACTGAGGGAGTGAGGTGAGAGAGTGTCACACTGAGGGAGAGTCACACTGAGGGAGAGTCACACTGAGGGAGTGGGGTGAGGGAGTGTCACACTGAGGGAGTGGGGTGAGGGAGAGTTACACTGAGGGGGTGGGGTGAGGGAGTGTCACACTGAGGGAGAGTCATACTGAGGGAGTGGGGTGAGGGAGTGTCACACTGAGGGAGTGGGGTGAGGGATAGTCACACTGAGGGAGTGGGGTGAGGGAGAGTTACACTGAGGGGGTGGGGTGAGGGAGTGTCACACTGAGGGAGAGTCACACTGAGGGAGTGGGGTGAGGGAGTGTCACACTGAGTGAGGTGAGGGAGTGTCACACTGAGGGAGTGCCACACTGAGGGAGAGTCACACTGAGGGAATGGGGTGAGTGAGTGTTACACTGTGGGAATGTCACTGTGGGAGTGTCACACAGAGGGAGTGGGGTGAGGGAGTGTCACACTGAGGGAGTGGGGTGAGGGAGTGTCACACTGAGGGAGTGGGGTGAGGGAGAGTCACACTGAGGGAGAGTCACACTGAGGGAGTGGGGTGAGGGAGAGTTACACTGAGGGGGTGGGGTGAGGGAGTGTCACACTGAGGGAGAGTCATACTGAGGGAGTGGGGTAAGGGAGTGTCACACTGAGGGAGTGGGGTGAGGGAGAGTCACACTGAGGGAGTGGGGTGAGGGAGAGTCACACTGAGGGAGAGTCACACTGAGGGAGTGGGGTGAGGGAGTGTCACACTGAGGGAGAGTCATACTGAGGGAGTGGGGTGAGGGAGTGTCACACTGAGGGAGTGGGGTGAGGGAGAGTCACACTGAGGGGGTGGGGTGAGGGAGTGTCACACTGAGGGAGAGTCACACTGAGGGAGTGGGGTGAGGGAGAGTTACAGTGAGGGGGTGGGGTGAGGGAGTATCACACTGAGGGGGTGGGGTGAGGGAGAGTCACACTGAGGGAGAGTCACACTGAGGGGGTGGGGTGAGGGAGTGTCACACTGAGGGAGAGTCACACTGAGGGAGTGGGGTGAGGGAGTGTCACACTGAGTGAGGTGAGGGAGTGTCACACTGAGGGAGTGCCACACTGAGGGAGAGTCACACTGAGGGAATGGGGTGAGTGAGTGTTACACTGTGGGAATGTCACTGTGGGAGTGTCACACAGAGGGAGTGGGGTGAGGGAGTGTCACACTGAGGAAGTGGGGTGAGGGAGTGTCACACTGAGGGAGTGGGGTGAGGGAGAGTCACACTGAGGGAGAGTCACACTGAGGGAGTGGGGTGAGGGAGAGTTACACTGAGGGGGTGGGGTGAGGGAGTGTCACACTGAGGGAGAGTCATACTGAGGGAGTGGGGTAAGGGAGTGTCACACTGAGGGAGTGGGGTGAGGGAGAGTCACACTGAGGGAGTGGGGTGAGGGAGAGTCACACTGAGGGAGAGTCACACTGAGGGAGTGGGGTGAGGGAGTGTCACACTGAGGGAGAGTCATACTGAGGGAGTGGGGTGAGGGAGTGTCACACTGAGGGAGTGGGGTGAGGGAGAGTCACACTGAGGGGGTGGGGTGAGGGAGTGTCACACTGAGGGAGAGTCACACTGAGGGAGTGGGGTGAGGGAGAGTTACAGTGAGGGGGTGGGGTGAGGGAGTATCACACTGAGGGGGTGGGGTGAGGGAGAGTCACACTGAGGGAGTGGGGTGAGGGAGAGTTACACTGTGGGAGTGGGGTGAGGGAGTGTCACACTGAGGGAGAGTCACACTGAGGGAGTGGGGTGAGGGAGTGTCACACTGAGCGAGAGTCATACTGAGGGAGTGGGGTGAGGGAGTGTCACACTGAGGGAGAGTCACACTGAGGGAGTGTCACACTGCGGGAGTGGGGTGAGGGAGAGTCACACTGAGGGAGTCGGGTGAGGGAGAGTCACACTGAGGGAGTGGGGTGAGGGAGAGTCACACTGAGGGAGTGTCACACTGAGGGAGTGGGGTGAGGGAGAGTCACACTGAGGGAGTGGGGTGAGGGAGAGTCACACTGAGGGAGTGGGGTGAGGGAGTGTCACACTGAGTGAGAGTCATACTGAGGGAGTGGGGTGAGGGAGAGTCACACTGAGGGAGTGGGGTGAGGGAGAGTCACACTGAGGGAGAGTCACACTGAGGGAGCGGGGTGAGGGCGAGTCACACTGAGGGAGTGGGGTGAGGGAGTGTCACACTGAGGGAGAGTCATACTGAGGGAGTGGGGTGAGGGAGAGTCACACTGAGGGGGTGGGGTGAGGGAGTGTCACACTGAGGGAGAGTCACACTGAGGGAGTCGGGTGAGGGAGAGTTACACTGTGGGAGGGGTGGTACTGGATGAGAACCACACTGTCTCACACACACACACACACACACACACACACTGTCTCACACACACACACACACACACACACACACACACACACACACACACACACTGTCTCTCACACACACACACACACAGTCTCACACACACACAGACACACACACACACACACACAGTCTCTCTCACACACACACACAGACACACACACACACACAGTCTCTCTCACACACACACACAGACACACACACACACCCTGTCTCACACACACACACACTGTCTCAGACACACAGACACACAGACACACACACACACACACTGTCTCACACACAGTCACACACACACTGTCTCACACACACACACTGTCACACACACACACACACAGTCTCACACACACACACACAGTCTCACACACACACACACAGACACACACACACACACAGACACACACACACACACACACAGTCTCACACACACACACACACCGTCTCACACACACACACACACAGTCTCACACACACACACAC